>NC_135395.1:0-345000 GCF_051989625.1 Stigmatopora argus
AAAGACATAGAGAGAGAGTAGAGAGAGAGAGAGATGTAGAGAGAGATGTAGAGAAAGACTAGAGAGAGAGATGTAGGAGAGAGATGTAGAGAAGAGATAGAGAGAGAGATGTAGAGGAGAGATGTAGAGAGAGAGATGTAGAGAGAGATGTAGAGAGGGAGAGAGAGATGTAGAGAGAGAGAGATGTAGAGAGAGATGTAGAGAGAGAGAGAGAGAGATGTAGAGAGAGAGATGTAGAGAGAGATGTAGAGAGAGAGAGATGTAGAGAGAGAGATGTAGAGATAAGAGATGTAGAGAGAGAGAGATGTAGAGAGAGAGAGAGATGTAGAGAGAGAGATGTAGAGAGAGATGTAGAGAGAGAGATGTAGAGAGAGAGGAGTAGAGAGAGAGAGATGTAGAGAGAGAGAGATGTAGAGAGAGAGATGTAGAGAGAGAGATGTAGAGAGAGATGTAGAGAGAGAGAGAATGTAGAGAGAGAGAGATGTAGAGAGAGATGTAGAGAAGACATAGAGAGAGAGATGTAGAGAGAGAGAGATGTAGAGAGAGAGAGATGTAGAGAGAGATGTAGATAGAGATGTAGAGAGAGAGAGATGTAGAGAGAGATGTAGAGAGAGAGATGTAGAGAGAGAGGTAGATAGAGATGTAGAGAGAGAGAGAGAGATGTAGAGAGAGATGTAGAGAGAGAGATGTAGAGAGAGATGTAGAGAGAGAGAGATGTAGAGAGATATGTAGAGAGAGATGTAGAGAGAGATGTAGAGAGAGATGTAGAGAGAGAGAGATGTAGAGAGAGATGTAGAGAGAGAGAGAGAGATATAGAGAGAGAGATGTAGAGAGAGAGATGTAGAGAGAGAGAGATGTAGAGAGAGATGTAGAGAGAGAGAGATGTAGAGAGAGAGATGTAGAGAGAGATGTAGAGAGAGAGATGTAGAGAGAGAGATGTAGAGAGAGAGATGTAGAGAGAGAGAGATGTAGAGAGAGAGAGATGTAGAGAGAGAGATGTAGAGAGATGTAGAGAGAGATGTAGAGAGAGAGAGATGTAGAGAGAGAGATGTAGAGAGAGAGATGTAGAGAGAGATGTAGAGAGAGAGATGTAGAGAGAGATGTAGAGAGAGAGATGTAGAGAGAGAGATGTAGAGAGAGAGATGTAGAGAGAGAGATGTAGAGAGAGATGTAGAGAGAGAGAGATGTAGAGAGAGAGATGTAGAGAGAGAGAGATGTAGAGAGAGAGAGATGTAGAGAGAGAGATGTAGAGAGAGAGAGATGTAGAGAGAGAGAGAGATGTAGAGAGAGAGATGTAGAGAGAGAGATGTAGAGAGAGAGAGATGTAGAGAGAGAGAGAGAGAGAGAGATGTAGAGAGAGAGAGATGTAGAGAGAGAGAGAGAGATGTAGAGAGAGAGAGAGATGTAGAGAGAGAGAGAGATGTAGAGAGAGAGATGTAGAGAGAGAGATGTAGAGAGAGAGATGTAGAGAGAGAGATGTAGAGAGAGAGATGTAGAGAGAGAGATGTAGAGAGAGAGGTAGAGAGAGAGAGATGTAGAGAGAGAGAGATGTAGAGAGAGAGATGTAGAGAGAGAGAGATGTAGAGAGAGATGTAGAGAGAGAGATGTAGAGAGAGAGATGTAGAGAGAGAGATGTAGAGAGAGAGAGATGTAGAGAGAGATGTAGAGAGAGAGAGATGTAGAGAGAGAGAGATGTAGAGAGAGAGAGAGAGATGTAGAGAGAGAGAGATGTAGAGAGAGAGAGAGATGTAGAGAGAGAGAGAGAGAGATGTAGAGAGAGAGAGATGTAGAGAGAGAGATGTAGAGAGAGAGATGTAGAGAGAGATGTAGAGAGAGAGAGATGTAGAGAGATGTAGAGAGAGATGTAGAGAGAGAGATAGAGAGAGAGATGTAGAGAGAGAGAGATGTAGAGAGAGAGATGTAGAGAGAGATGTAGAGAGAGATGTAGAGAGAGAGAGAGATGTAGAGAGAGATGTAGAGAGAGAGATGTAGAGAGAGAGAGAGATGTAGAGAGATGTAGAGAGAGATGTAGAGAGAGATGTAGAGAGAGACAGAGAGAGAGAGATGTAGAGAGAGAGAGAGAGAGATGTAGAGAGAGATGTAGAGAGAGATGTAGAGAGAGAGAGAGATGTAGAGAGAGATGTAGAGAGAGAGAGAGAGATGTAGAGAGAGAGAGAGAGATGTAGAGAAGATGTAGAGAGAGAGATGTAGAGAGAGATGTAGAGAGAGAGAATGTAGAGAGAGAGAGATGTAGAGAGAGATGTAGAGAGAGAGAGAATGTAGAGAGAGAGATGTAGAGAGAGAGAGATGTAGAGAGAGATGTAGAGAGAGAGAGAATGTAGAGAGAGAGATGTAGAGAGAGACGTAGAGAAGACATAGAGAGAGAGATGTAGAGAGAGAGAGAGAGAGATGTAGAGAGAGATGTAGAGAAGACATAGAGAGAGAGATGTAGAGAGAGATGTAGAGAGAGAGATGTAGAGAGAGATGTAGAGAGAGGAGAGAGAGATGTAGAGAGAGAGAGATGTAGAGAGAGATGTAGAGAGAGAGAGAGAGAGATGTAGAGAGAGAGAGATGTAGAGAGAGAGATGTAGAGAGAGATGTAGAGAGAGAGAGATGTAGAGAGAGAGAGAGATGTAGAGAGAGAGATGTAGAGAGAGAGATGTAGAGAGAGATGTAGAGAGAGAGAGAATGTAGAGAGAGAGAGAGATGTAGAGAGAGATGTAGAGAAGACATAGAGAGAGAGATGTAGAGAGAGAGAGATGTAGAGAGAGAGAGATGTAGAGAGAGATGTAGATAGAGATGTAGAGAGAGAGAGAGATGTAGAGAGAGATGTAGAGAGAGAGATGTAGAGAGAGATGTAGAGAGAGATGTAGATAGAGATGTAGAGAGAGAGATGTAGAGAGAGAGAGATGTAGAGAGAGATGTAGAGAGAGAGATGTAGAGAAGAGAGAGAAGGAGAGAGAGATGTAGAGAGAGAGAGAGAGATGTAGAGAGAGGAGAGATGTAGAGAGAGAGATGTAGAGAGAGATAGATGTAGAGAGAGAGAGAGATGTAGAGAGAGATAGATGTAGAGAGAGAGAGAGATGTAGAGAGAGATAGATGTAGAGAGAGAGAGAGAGAGATGTACAGAGAGAGATATGTAGAGAGAGAGATGTAGAGAGAGATAATGTAGAGAGAGAGAGAGATGTAGAGAGAGATAATGTAGAGAGAGAGATAGATGTAGAGAGAAGAGAGAGAGATGTAGAGAGAGATGTACAGAGAGAGAGATGTAGAGAGAGAGAGATGTAGAGAGAGATGTACAGAGAGAGAGATGTAGAGAGAGAGATATGTAGAGAGAAAGAGAGAGAGATGTAGAGAGAGAGAGAGAGAGAGAGATGTACAGAGAGAGAGATGTAGAGAGAGAGAGAGAGATGTACAGAGAGAGAGATGTAGAGAGAGAGAGATGTAGAGAGAAGAGAGAGAGATGTAGAGAGAGATGTAGAGAGAGAGAGATGTAGAGAGAGAGAGAGAGAGATGTAGAGAGAGAGAGATGTAGAGAGAGAGAGAGAGAGATGTAAGAGAGAGATGTAGAGAGAGAGATGTAGAGAGAAGAGAGAGAGATGTAGAGAGAGATGTAGAGAGAGATAGATGTAGAGAGAGAGAGAGAGATGTACAGAGAGAGAGATGTAGAGAGAGAGAGATGTAGAGAGAAAGAGAGAGAGATGTAGAGAGAGATGTAGAGAGAGAGAGAAGAGAGATGTAAAGAGAGAGAGATGTAGAGAGAGAGAGAGAGAGATGTAAGAGAGAGAGATGTAGAGAGAAAGAGAGAGAGATGTAGAGAGAGATGTAGAGAGAGAGAGAAAGAGAGATGTAAAGAGAGAGAGATGTAGAGAGAGAGAGAAAGAGAGATGTAGAGAGAGAGAGAGATGTAGAGAGAGAGAGATGTAGAGAGAAAGAGAGAGAGATGTAGAGAGAAAGAGATGTAGAGAGAGAGAAGAGAGATGTAAGAGAGAGAGATGTAGAGAGAGAGAGATGTAGAGAGAGAGAGATGTAGAGAGAGAGATGTAGAGAGAGAGAGATGTAGAGAGAGAGAGAGAGAGAGAGAGATGTAGAGAGAGAGAGATGTAGAGAGAGAGAGAGATGTAGAGAGAGAGAGATGTAGAGAGAGAGAGAGATGTAGAGAGAGATGAGAGAGAGAGAGATGTAGAGAGAGAGAGATGTAGAGAGAGAGATGTAGAGAGAGAGATGTAGAGAGAGAGATGTAGAGAGAGAGAGAGATGTAGAGAGAGAGATGTAGAGAGAGAGATGTAGAGAGAGAGAGAGATGTAGAGAGAGAGAGATGTAGAGAGAGAGATGTAGAGAGAGAGAGATGTAGAGAGAGAGAGATGTAGAAGAGAGAGATGTAGAGAGAGAGAGATGTAGAGAGAGAGAGATATAGAGAGAGAGAGATGTAGAGAGAGAGATGTAGAGAGAGATGGAGAGAGAGAGAGATGGAGAGAGAGAGAGATGTAGAGAGAGAGATGAGAGAGAGAGAGAGATGGAGAGAGAGAGAGATGGAGAGAGAGAGATGGAGAGAGAGAGAGAGATGTAGAGAGAGATGGAGAGAGAGAGAGATGGAGAGAGAGATGTAGAGAGAGATGTAGAAGAGAGATGTAGAGAGAGAGAGATGTAGAGAGAGATGGAGAGAGAGATGGAGAGAGAGAGATGTAAGAGAGAGATGTAGAGAGAGAGAATGTAGAGAGAGAGAGAGAGATGTAGAGAGAGAGAGATGTAGAGAGAGAGAGATGTAGAGAGAGAGATGTAGAGAGATGTAGAGAGAGAGAGATGTAGAGAGGAGAGATGTAGAGAGAGAGAGATGTAGAGAGAAGAGAGAGAGATGAGAGAGAGATGTAGAGAGAGAGAGAGAGAGATGTAGAGAGAGAGATGTAGAGAGAGAGAGAGAGAGATGTAGAGAGAGAGATGTAGAGAGAGAGAGAGAGATGTAGAGAGAGATGTAGAGAGAGAGAGAAGAGAGATGTAAGAGAGAGAGATGTAGAGAGAGAGAGAAGAGAGATGTAGAGAGAGAGAGATGTAGAGAGAGAGATGTAGAGAGAGAGAGAGAGATGTAGAGAGAGAGAGATGTAGAGAGAGAAAGAGAGATGTAGAGAGAGAGATGTAGAGAGAGAGAGATGTAGAGAGAGAGAGATGTAGAGAGAGAGATGTAGAGAGAGAGAGATGTAGAGAGAGAGAGGAGATGTAGAGAGAGAGAGATGTAGAGAGAGAGAGATGTAGAGAGAGAGATGTAGAGAGAGAGAGATGTAGAGAGAGAGAGATGTAGAGAGAGAGAGAGATGTAGAGAGAGAGAGATGTAGAGAGAGAGATGTAGAGAGAGAGATGTAGAGAGAGAGAGAGATGTAGAGAGAGAGATGTAGAGAGAGAGAGATGTAGAGAGAGAGATGTAGAGAGAGAGAGATGTAGAGAGAGAGAGATGTAGAGAGAGAGAGATGTAGAAGAGAGAGAGAGATGTAGAGAGAGAGAGATGTAGAGAGAGAGATGTAGAGAGAGAGAGATGTAGAGAGAGAGATGTAGAGAGAGAGATGTAGAGAGAGAGAGATGTAGAGAGAGAGAGAGATGTAGAGAGAGAGAGAGAGAGATGTAGAGAGAGAGAGAGATGTAGAGAGAGAGATGTAGAGAGAGAGATGTAGAGAGAGAGAGAGATGTAGAGAGAGAGAGATGTAGAGAGAGAGAGATGTGAGAGAGAGATGTAGAGAGAGAGAGATGTAGAGAGAGAGAGATGTAGAGAGAGAGATGTAGAGAGAGATGTAGAGAGAGAGAGATGTAGAGAGAGAGATGTAGAGAGAGATGTAGAGAGAGAGATGTAGAGAGAGAGAGAGATGTAGAGAGAGAGATGTAGAGAGAGAGAGATGTAGAGAGAGAGAGAGATGTAGAGAGAGAGAGATGTAGAGAGAGAGAGATGTAGAGAGAGAGATGTAGAGAGAGAGATGTAGAGAGAGAGATGTAGAGAGAGAGAGATGTAGAGAGAGAGAGATGTAGAGAGAGATGTAGAGAGAGATGTAGAGAGAGAGATGTAGAGAGAGAGATGTAGAGAGAGAGAGATGTAGAGAGAGAGATGTAGAGAGAGAGAGATGTAGAGAGAGAGAGAGAGATGTAGAGAGAGAGAGATGTAGAGAGAGAGAGAGATGTAGAGAGTGTAGAGAGAGAGAGAGAGAGATGTAGAGAGAGAGATGTAGAGAGAGAGAGAGATGTAGAGAGAGAGAGAGATGTAGAGAGAGAGAGATGTAGAGAGAGAGAGAGATGTAGAGAGAAGAGATGTAGAGAGAGAAGAGAGATGTAGAGAGAGAGATGTAGAGAGAGATGTAGAGAGAGAGATGTAGAGAGAGAGATGTAGAGAGAGAGATGTAGAGAGAGAGAGAGAGAGAGATGTAGAGAGAGAGAGATGTAGAGAGAGAGAGAGATGTAGAGAGAGAGAGATGTAGAGAGAGAGAGATGTAGAGAGAGATGTAGAGAGAGAGAGATGTAGAGAGAGAGATGTAGAGAGAGAGATGTAGAGAGAGAGAGTAGAGAGAGAGATGTAGAGAGAGAGAGATGTAGAGAGAGATGTAGAGAGAGGTAGAGAGAGAGATGTAGAGAGAGAGATGTAGAGAGAGAGATGTAGAGAGAGAGATGTAGAGAGAGAGAGATGTAGAAGAGAGAGATGTAGAGAGAGAGAGATGTAGAGAGAGAGATTAGAGAGAGAGATGTAGAGAGAGAGATGTAGAGAGAGATGGAGAGAGAGAGAGATGGAGAGAGAGAGATGAGAGAGAGAGATGGAGAGAGAGAGAGAGATGGAGAGAGAGAGAGATGGAGAGAGAGAGATGAGAGAGAGAGAGAGATGTAGAGAGAGATGGAGAGAGAGAGATGAGAGAGAGATGTAGAGAGAGAGATGTAGAAGAGAGATGTAGAGAGAGAGATGTCGAGAGAGATGGAGAGAGATGAGAGAGAGAGATGTAAGAGAGAGATGTAGAGAGAGAGAAATGTAGAGAGAGAGAGAGAGATGTAGAGAGAGAGAGATGTAGAGAGAGAGAGATGTAGAGAGAGAGATGTAGAGAGAGATGTAGAGAGAGAGATGTAGAGAGGAGAGATGTAGAGAGAGAGAGATGTAGAGAGAAGAGAGAGAGATGTAGAGAGAGATGTAGAGAGAGAGAGAAAGAGAGATGTAAGAGAGAGAGATGTAGAGAGAGAGAGAAAGAGAGATGTAAGAGAGAGAGATGTAGAGAGAAAGAGAGAGAGATGTAGAGAGAGATGTAGAGAGAGAGAGAAGAGAGATGTAAGAGAGAGAGATGTAGAGAGAGAGAGAAGAGAGATGTAGAGAGAGAGAGAGATGTAGAGAGAGAGAGATGTAGAGAGAAAGAGAGAGAGATGTAGAGAGAGAGATGTAGAGAGAGAGAAGAGAGATGTAAAGAGAGAGAGATGTAGAGAGACAGAGAGATGTAGAGAGAGAGAGAGATGTAGAGAGAGAGATGTAGAGAGAGAGAGATGTAGAGAGAGAGAGTGAGAGATGTAGAGATAGAGAGAGATGTAGAGAGAGAGAGATGTAGAGAGAGAGATGTAGAGAGAGAGAGAGATGTAGAGAGAGAGAGATGTAGAGAGAGAGAGATGTAGAGAGAGAGAGATGTAGAGAGAGAGATGTAGAGAGAGAGATGTAGAGAGAGAGAGAGATGTAGAGAGAGAGATGTAGAGAGAGAGAGATGTAGAGAGAGATGTAGAGAGAGAGAGATGTAGAGAGAGAGATGTAGAGAGAGAGAGATGTAGAGAGAGAGAGATGTAGAGAGAGAGAGATGTAGAGAGAGAGATGTAGAGAGAAAGAGATGTAGAGAGAGAGATGTAGAGAGAGAGAGATGTAGAGAGAGAGAGATGTAGAGAGAGAGAGAGATGTAGAGAGAGAGAGAGAGATGTAGAGAGAGAGAGAGATGTAGAGAGAGAGATGTAGAGAGAGAGATGTAGAGAGAGAGAGAGATGTAGAGAGAGAGAGATGTAGAGAGAGAGAGAGATGTAGAGAGAGAGATGTAGAGAGAGAGAGATGTAGAGAGAGAGAGAGATGTAGAGAGAGAGAGAGAGATGTAGAGAGAGATGTAGAGAGAGAGAGATGTAGAGAGAGAGAGAGATGTAGAGAGAGATGTAGAGAGAGAGAGATGTAGAGAGAGAGAGATGTAGAGAGAGATGTAGAGAGAGAGAGATGTAGAGAGAGAGAGATGTAGAGAGAGAGAGATGTAGAGAGAGAGAGAGATGTAGAGAGAGAGAGAGATGTAGAGAGAGAGAGATGTAGAGAGAGAGAGATGTAGAGAGAGAGATGTAGAGAGAGATGTAGAGAGAGAGATGTAGAGAGAGAGAGAGTGTAGAGAGAGAGAGATGTAGAGAGAGAGATGTAGAGAGAGAGATGTAGAGAGAGAGAGATGTAGAGAGAGAGATGTAGAGAGAGAGATGTAGAGAGAGAGATGTAGAGAGAGATGTAGAGAGAGATGTAGAGAGAGATGTAAAGAGAGAGAGAGAGATGTAGAGAGAGAGATGTAGAGAGAGAGAGAGATGTAGAGAGAGAGATGTAGAGAGAGAGAGATGTAGAGAGAGAGAGAGAGAGAGATGTAGAGAGAGAGAGATGTAGAGAGAGAGAGATGTAGAGAGAGAGATGTATAGGGGGAGAGATATAGAGAGAGATGTAGAGAGAGAGAGATGTAGAGAGAGAGATGTAGAGGGGGAGAGATGTAGAGAGAGAGATGTAGAGAGAGAGAGAGAGATGGAGAGAGAGAGAGAGAGAGATGGAGAGAGAGAGATGTAGAGAGAGAGATGTAGAGAGAGAGAGATGTAGAGAGATAGAGAGATGTAGAGCGAGAGAGAGATGTAGAGCGAGAGTGAGATGTAGAGAGAGAGATGTAGAGAGAGAGAGATGTAGAGAGATAGAGAGATGTAGAGCGAGAGAGATGTAGAGTGAGAGAGAGATGTAGAGAGAGAGATGTAGAGAGATAGAGATTAGAGCGAGAGAGAGATGTAGAGCGAGAGAGAGATGTAGAGCGAGAGAGAGATGTAGAGAGAGAGATGTAGAGAGAGAGATGTAGAGATAGAGAGATGTAGAGCGAGAGAGAGATGTAGAGAGAGAGAGATGTAGAGAGAGAGATGTAGAGAGAGAGAGATGTAGAGAGAGAGAGAGATGTAGAGAGAGAGATGTAGAGAGAGATGTAGAGAGAGAGAGATGTAGAGAGAGAGAGATGTAGAGAGAGAGAGATGTAGAGAGAAAGATGTGGAGAGAGAGAGAGATGTAGAGAGAGAGAGATGTAGAGAGAGAGAGATGTAGCGAGAGAGAGATGTAGAGAGAGAGAGATGTAGAGAGAGAGAGAGATGTAGAGAGAGAGATGTAGAGAGAGAGAGATGTAGAGAGAGAGATGTAGAGAGAGATGTAGAGAGAGATGTAAAGAGAGAGAGAGAGATGTAGAGAGAGATGTAGAGAGAGAGAGAGAGATGTAGGGAGAGAGAGAGAGAGAGATGTAGAGAGAGAGAGAGAGAGAGAGAGAGATGTAGAGAGAGAGAGAGATGTAGAGAGAGAGAGAGAGAGATGTAGAGAGAGAGAGAGAGAGATGTAGAGAGAGAGAGATGTAGAGAGAGAGAGAGATGTAGAGAGAGAGAGAGAGAGAGATGTAGAGAGAGAGATTGAGAGAGAGAGAGAGATGTAGAGAGAGATGGAGAGAGAGAGATGGAGAGAGAGAGATGGAGAGAGAGATGGAGAGAGAGAGAGAGAGAGAGATGTAGAGAGAGAGAGAGATGTAGAGAGAGAGAGATGGAGAGAGAGAGAGAGCTGTAGAGAGATAGAGATGTAGAGAGAGAGAGAGAGATGTAGAGAGAGAGAGAGATGTAGAGAGAGAGAGATATGTAGAGAGAGAGAGATGTAGAGAGAGAGAGATTGAGAGAGAGAGAGAGATGTAGAGAGAGATGGAGAGAGAGATGGAGAGAGAGAGAGAGAGATGTAGAGAGAGAGAGATGTAGAGAGAGAGAGAGAGAGAGATGTAGAGAGAGAGAGATTGAGAGAGAGAGAGAGATTGAGAGAGAGAGAGAGATGTAAAAAGAGATGGAGAGAGATATATAGAGAGAGAGAGAGGTGTAGAGAGAGAGAGATTGAGAGAGAGAGAGAGATGTAAAGAGATGGAGAGATATAGAGAGAGAGAGAGATGTAGAGAGAGAGAGAGATGTAGAGAGAGATGAGAGAGAGAGAGAGATGAGAGATGAGAGAGAGAGATGAGAGAGAGAGATGTAGAGAGAGAGAGATGTAGAGAGAGAGTAGAGAGAGAGAGAGTAGAGATGAGAGAGAGATGTAGAGAGAGAGAGATGTAGAGAGAGAGAGAGAGAGAGATGTAGAGAGATGTAGAGAGAGAGATGTAGAGAGAGAGATGAGAGAGAGATGTAGAGAGAGATGTAGAGAGAGAGAGATGTGTAGAGAGAGAGAGAGAGATGTAGAGAGAGAGAGAGAGTAGAAGAGATACAGAGAGATACAGAGAGATGTATATATATGTATATGTGAAATGGGTCTAATTTTACTCCTATTAAACTCGTCTGAATTAATCGTTCCGTGCTTGTATATATTGTTATACATGAAAGATATGCAAAAAAAAATGCCATGGCCACCTGGCTTGGTCGCATCACAAAATTTTGATCGCATCACGGGCGAATTATTCGATCGAAATTTCCCCCATAAGACGAGCATTTTGTATGACGAGCGGTCTTATGACGAGGTACCACTGTATATATATATATATATATATATATAAAATAAAAACTAACACAATGAAAATATTCATCTAATTTGGCACAGTGTCCTATGTTGATATCTTCCATCTTTATAACCACCCTAACGATTGCCTGGCGATCGATTTAGGTTTACCCAAAGTCAGCTGAGATAAGTGCTACACAAGATGGATAGCTTGCTAAATACAGCATTACCATTCTACATTCTACGTATATATATATATATATTTTTTTTTTCCAGAAAAAAATGGACATCATTAAGAAAGGGCGGTCAACTCCGAAGCTAGCAAGCCTGTTACCTCCGGGAAAATGGAGTGTGGGGCACTTTCAGCGCGCTAACTTAGCTCCACAAGCAAATAGTATATTGTTGTGTTGATTTAATGCTATTTTCAAAACGGACTATGCCGGAAATATGACAGGACAGCCTCGACTTTCATCATTAGCTTTGATGGTGATAGGAAAGAAGGAAGAAAGAAAGGAGGATGGATATTGTGTAAAAAGGATTTTTGGTGAGTAAAATATGGCTATATTCCTAAATAATATTTCAATTGTGGGCCAAGTTCTGATATCTGAAAAGCTCCAGTGTTTGTATTTAATCACAAAATGCTGCTAGGAAGTGGATTTTACCCCAGTTCAATTTTTGGCGTTTCACCATTGACGCCCATCGCTGTCTTTTCCCGGGAAAAATCACCCCCTGGCCTGGTTGTAATGTCTCAAAAGCTCCAGTATTTGTATTCAATCAATAAAAGATGCTGGGAAGTGGATTTTACCTAATTTTAGTGCATTTTTTGTCATTTCACGTATGGACGTATCATCGTTCATCGCTGTCTTTTTACCGGGGAAATGATACTCCGGGCCTGGTTCTGATGTCTTAAAAGCTCCAGTATTTTTATTTAATCAATAAATGCTGTTTTCGGCTGGATTTTACCCCATTTTCGGGCAATGTTTGCCCGTACGCCATTAACGTTCATCGCTGTCTTTTCCCGGGAAAATCACCCCCTGGCCTGGTTTTAATGTCTGAAAAGCTCCAGTATTTGTATTTAATCATAAATGCTGCTAGGAAGTGGATTCTACCCCATTTTTGTGCATTAATTTATTGATTATTTTTTATGTCGCAGACGTAGCTGCAGTAGAGGTTTTATAGCTATAAAATTGTTTTTGAGGGTTGGATTGATACGTTGAAGGCACTACCAGAAAATGCACTGCCCACCTCTGATATATATATATATATATATATATATATATATATATATATATATATATACATACATATATATCTGAATCATATTATATTTTGTCCATCAATACTTATTCCAAATGGTCTGTTAGCTTCCTTTCATTGCTTTTCCCCCTAGTTGCACTGCTTCCCGATGTGTGTTTTCATATTGAAGCATTTAACCAATTACATTTCAGCCATTATTTGTTGCCAGATCAGATCTGCCTCAAAGCCTTCACAAACAGTTCTTGCGGGCTCTGCTGCATTAAACTAGACTGTTGCTTTTAACCAATCAGATTTCAAGTTGGCAACCCCACAATGATTTTTCATAGGCGTTAGCATTTTGCTGGCTGGGATATGTCATTGCCTTCACAAACTATGATTGGCTAGTAGGCGGGCCAAAGCAGTACCCGAGGCAGCCGAGATCGCAAACTCCATCCACTATGGCCGACAGAAGCAAAAACAAATGGATTCTGTTTGCTCACAAAGCTATTTTCCAGAGGGACTTTTCCCTCCCAAAATGGACATCATTAAGAAAGGGCGGTCAACTCCGAAGCTAGCAAGCCTGTTACAGCCGGGAAAATGGTGTGTGGGGCACTTTCAGCGCGCTAACTTGGCTCCACAAGCAAATAGTATATTGTTGTGTTGATTTAAAGCTATTTTCAAAACGGACTATGCCGGAAATATGACAGGACAGGCTCGACTTTCATCATTAGCTTCGATGGCGATAGGAAAGAAGGAAGAAAGAAAGGAGGATGGATATTGTGTAAAAAGGATTTTTGGTGAGTAAAATATGGCTATATTCCTAAATAATATTTCAATTGTGGTCCATGTTCTGATATCTGAAAAGCTCCAGTGTTTGTATTCAAGCTCCAGTGTTTGTATTTAATCACAAAATGCTGCTAGGAAGTGGATTTTACCCCAGTTTAATTTTTGGCGTTTCACCATTGACATACATCGCTGTCTTTTCCCGGGAAAAATCACCCCCCTGGCCTGGTTTTAATGTCTCAAAAGCGCCAGTATTTGTATTCAATCAATAAATGATGCTAGGAAGTGGATTTTACCTATTTTTAGTGCATTTTTTGTCATTTCACGTATGGACGTATCGTCGTTCATCGCTGTCTTTTTACCGGGGAAATGATACTGCGGGCCCGGTTCTGATGTCTTAAAAGCTCCAGTATTTGTATTTAATCAATAAATGCTGTTTTCGGCTGGATTTTACCCCATTTTCGGGCAATGTTTGCCCGTACGCCATTGACGTTCATCGCTGTCTTTTCCCGGGAAAATCACCCCCTGGCCTGGTTTTAATGTCTGAAAAGCTCCAGTATTTGTATTTAATCATGAAATGCTGCTAGGAAGTGGATTCTACCCCATTTTTGTGCATTAATTTATTGATTATTTTTTATGTGTCGCAGCTGTAGCTGCAGTAGAGGTTTTATAGCTATAAAATAGTTTTTGAGGGTTGGATTGATACGTTGAAGGCGCTACCAGAAAATGCACCACCCGCCACTAATATATATATATATATATATATAGAGAGAGAGAGAGAGAGAGAGAGTGAGAGAGACAGAGAGAGAGAGAGAGAGAGAGGGAGAGGGAGAGGGAGGGGGAGGGGGAGGGGGAGGGAGAGGGAGAGGGAGAGGGAGGGGGAGGGGGAGGGGGAGGGGGGGGGGGAGGGGGAGACAGTTGACAGTGTTGTGATATATTAGTGACAAATTATGTGTCCTTTATTAAACACTGAAATGTATATTAGGAAATGCCTAGTGAAAGGTTATTTTCCCTAAATTTTAATTGAGCTACAGAAAATTGTTTCTTATTTTAAACAAAAATTGCCTTTTTGGAGCAGATAGAATGCAATAGGAATTCTGCTCGCGCAATTTAGCTATCCGCAGAGCTATTTTAGCAATATGAGAGTGATTTGTGATTCAGACTTAAGTATTAAGAATCCTCCAAATTATTAATATCAAAAATGAAGACAATGCAGAAATGGCATTCATCCAAATTAATGATACCAAACATGAAGATAACAATGCAGAAATGGCATTGATCCAAATTATTAGGTAAATTGTACCTGACAAGTTTAGATAAAATAATTAATTTAGCATAGGCATGATTTCCCTGGGATGGAATAAACATAATACATGTTCAGTGCACGGGATATGTATCTTGTTTTGCCCATCAGCAGATGAAATATGCTTTAGCGTGAGTCATATTAATGACTATTAGAATATCTCAGATTGCATTAGCATCAAACAATTGATGTCAACCAAATGACGTTAACCTAATTCTTTTGAGAATGATTAGTGCCGATAGGACAGCAAAATGGAGGTGAGCTGCCAAGAAGCCCATACGTGGGAGGGTAGTCTTCACCAGTGATGAAAAAATTGCAGACCACTGATGTCTGAAAATGAGTGAGCATGAATGGTTATTTGTCTTTTTGTGTTTTTGATTGGCCGGCCACCAAGATAAAATTAATCGATCAGATATCAAGGTGGAAAATGATTTAGAAATTTGAAATTAAATTCTGAAATCGCCAATAAGCCTTTTACAATGGATGGCGAGGAAACATTATGGAAAATTGTTTAGTCCAATGACATTTTTAATGAAAAAAGCAGCACTACTCCAAATGTGAAACTTGAGGTGGAGAAACAAATCTGCTATGCGAAATTTAGGAGCACTGCAAAAAACCAAAACAAAGACAGTGCATGATGTGAAATTGCAAAGTTTTATAGTGATAATGGCATCCAAATTGTGTTAACAGAATAATTGACTGAATTGACAAATGTTTCCATATTTCGTTATAAAATCATTGCGCCTTCATAACGAGGTTAACCGTACAACAAAATATGGAAATCCAATTTAGTGGAATGTACCAAACGCCATTATTCACTACACGATTGGAGCCGGATGATGAGGCTTATCTGGCTATCTGCATAAAAGAAAAAACTTTAAAGAATTGCATTGAATTTGGGTTAGCAGAAGTAGACTGTGCTTCTATACAGGAAACAAGGAGAAGACGCACGAGCAAGCCAAAATGAGAACGTCCGTACAAGTGTTGCTGACCAACCAGCAGACATGAAAATAGCGGATCCACCTTGTGCACTGTAAGAAGGTTCTCTCAGTTGAAACGTATGAGAAGACAGGTAACATAAACTTTTTGACGTGATCAGACGTAATGAAAAGCACTCCAATATTGATTGGAAAGATTATTGCTCGATGAGCAATGCGATAAACCATAAGGAACTTTTTATATTGGTTTTATTGTCTCCATAAAAAAACGGGTGAAAGCGTTTCAATTGCGACCAAAACTTCTTACAGATTTTTAAAGTAAACAATTAGAGAGAAAAGAGAAACTACAATGGATTGAAATGTAACTAGATTTTAATTTCATGCCTGACTATTGAAAAATATTGATTAAGAAAGTTTTATAGGAGATGATTGGCAAACTCCAAAGATAATGGAATGTTACATTTGATAAAAAGACTACTGGTTTGGGATATTTTGAATTTCAAACAACTGAGTTTAATATGCAACGTGATACACATTGTTAAATGAATTGGGACTTGATTGGATTGGATTGGATTGGATAACTTTATTCATCCCGTATTCGGGAAATTTCGTTGTTCCAGTGGCAAGAGGGTGAGGATGCAGGAATAGGAAAGGCATTTTAGACATAAATAGATAGGTAATGGATAGGTAATAAGTAGGTCAAGAAATAAATACATGAATAAATATATAATTAAATAAGCGTGTTGCTTAGGACATATATACATACATACATACACATAAATGTACATGCATGCATACGGTAGGTCTTAACACACAGCCATTTTTTTGTTAAAGAGCCTGACAGCTGATGGGAGGAAGGATCTGCGGAAGCGCTCCTTCCTGCAATGAGGGTGCCGCAGTCTATTGCTAAAGGAGCTTCGGAGGGACTCCACAGACTCATGCAGGGGGTGGGAGGTGCTGTCCATGATGGACATGGTATGCATTTTATAAGTGAGGGGCTTTAATTGCTCTAAAAGACACAATTATGCTAAAAATATTAACCCAGACAAACAAGGGGTGGTTACATTTCAGTGGGTTCAATTCTTTTCAGAATTATAAATGTGTACATTTGTTTCTGGATATTAATTGATGTGGATGTAACTATTGCAGAAAGTGGGAAAGCTGTTTTCCTGAGGAGAAAGCAGCCTGGTTTGCTTTTTGTGTTTTTCCTATTTTTAGTATGATTAGTTAATTTGTGTAATTGCAGCAAAAGAAAAAACAAATATAGTTCTTGATCTTAACAAGGAAGCAGTGATCAAAATAGAATACCAGCTAGCATATTTCATTTTGACTGATAAGGCATTTAGATTTTCACAAACTATAGTGATGGAATAAGTAAGATTGTTGCGATTTTTGTTCATTAGGGTATTAAGCCCAACCTAA
This sequence comes from Stigmatopora argus, assembly GCF_051989625.1. Classification (NCBI taxonomy): domain Eukaryota; kingdom Metazoa; phylum Chordata; class Actinopteri; order Syngnathiformes; family Syngnathidae; genus Stigmatopora; species Stigmatopora argus. Next base: position 16,394 of record NC_135395.1, read on the forward strand.
TAGCTGTCTGCAGATGTTGAGCACGTGTTGAAGACAGCGACACAGTGCAGCAGCTAAAGAAGCAGCGCGGACACTTGCTGCACAGTATGCACAGCAACAAGGGCTGAGCCGATCTCAAGAACAGTCTGCAGACAGCAAGGTAGTTAGAGACACAGGTGACTCTTGAATAGACTGTAAGTCGGACGGTGTCAAAACTTTTGTTCGTGAAAAACTCATCTAACATCTACTCACCTGCCACGAGCACCCCTCACTTAACCTTGAGTTCCCATAGACTTTGCACCTCTACACAGAAGCCGCAGTGAAAGCTGTTGCCACCCACATCACAGTGACTGGACTGTCAGTGACAGCCTGGGCGTGTCTGAACGCCCCACCCACAGTGACTCGAGTTCGAAATCAAGATGGTGACATACTCCTATCACAGAGGAGAGTGAAGTGGTATGGAAAGAACAATCTGGAGAACTACTATGGAGAAGATGTGTGGTATAATTAAAATAAAATAATGAATAAATAAAATCAGATTAGGCTTGTCATCATCATTGACTAGACAAAAGCCTAAATGTCATCATACCCAGCTGCGTATGACGAAATTGAAGGTGCTTCTCCACAAAGTGCACTTTTCTCAGGCAAGAGCCCAACCAAGTGATAGTTTCAGACTTGCTGGCATTCTGCCGTGATGGATACATCGCATCACCTCCCGAGCGCAACCAACTCCCGGCGACTGCGAAAGGTTTGCCTCACCGATGCCAACAAAGAATAAAATGGATCACTTACCTCCCACTGTCTGCCTACTTACCTAGTCAGCCAGCAGGAGGCAGATCGCCGCCCAACGTCCTTCATCTTTCCTCACCCCGAAGTTGTTACACAGAGGGGATTGTGTGTTGTGCTACTGCAATTTAGAGTCCTGATGGCTGTGGGAAAGAAGCTGTCCTTAAGCCTCTTTGTCCGTGCCTTGTGAGACCGGTAGCGCCTGCCAGAGGGAAGCAGCTGGAACAGGTCGTGACCAGGGTGGTCCGGGTCCCCAACAATGTTCCTGGCTCTGCTAAGGTAACGAGGGCTGGCAATATCTTCCAGTGAGGGCAGAGAGCAGCCAACGATCCTCTGGGCAGTGTTAATCACTCTCTGCATGGCCTTTTTGTCTGCTGCCGTGCTTCCAGCGTACCACACTGTGATGCCGTATGCCAGGATGCTCTCCACAGTGACTTTATAGAAGGTTACCAGAAGCTTAGTGTCCAAGTTGTTCCTCCTGAGTACCCTCAGGAAATTGAGTCGTTTCTGGGCCTTCTTCACTACTGCCGTGGTGTTTGTGGACCAGGAGAGCTTGTCCGTGACGTGGACCCCCAGGAATTTAAAGGACTGGACCCTGTCTACACAAACTCCATTTATGAGGAGTGGGGCCAGATCTGTGCTCTGTTTGCGGAAGTCCAGGATTATTTCTTTAGTTTTTGTGTTGTTCAGTGTGAGGTTGTTCATCAAGCACCACGAAGACAGTTTGTTGACCTCGTCTCTATAGGCCACCTCATCCCCTTCTGAGATGAGTCCGACCACAGTGGTGTCATCAGCAAATTGATGATGTAGTTGGACTGGTGTGTTGGTGTACAGTCATAAGTGTACAGGGAGTACAGAAGAGGACTCAGTACACAGCCTTGAGGGGAGCCAGTGCTCAGTGTAATGGAGGAAGAAAGGTGGGAACCAAGTCTAAAAGTTTGTGGTTGGTTGGTTAGGAAGTTCTTTATCCAACAGCAGATGGAGGAGGATAGTCCGAGGTGGGAGAGTTTGTTAGTCAGAATGTCCGGTTTCATGGTGTTGAAGGCTGAGCTATAGTCAATGAAAAGCATCCTCACGTAATTCCCATGGTGTTCCAGGTGGCTCAATGCTGTATGTAGAGCAATGGTGATAGCATCCTCAGTGGACCTGTTAGCTCTATAAGCAAACTGGTGAGGGTCAACTGAGGGAGAGATTGTATTCCTGATATGGTGGGCTATCAACTTTTCAAAGCACTTCATGATCACAGGCGTGAGAGCAACAGGCCTATAATCATTCATGCTGTCGATGGCTGGCTTTTTGGGGACAGGAATAATCGTGGCAGATTTCAGGCAGGATGGAATGATGGATTGTTGCAGGGAACAATTGAAGATTTTTGTGAAGACTCCAGCCAGCTGGTCAGCACAGGCTTTGAGCACCTTCCCAGGTACTCCATCAGGTCCAGCAGCCTTCCTGGTATTCACAGACCGCATTTCCAGTCTCACTTCCTCTTCCTGGAACTTCAGTGTATTGCTGCAGGGTAGTGGCGGGGGTGTTGAGACTGGGTCTGATTTGTCAGTCTCAAAGCGGGCAATTTCATGGTGTTCCAGACGAAACTGATTGTTGTGAATGAAAGTTGTTGTGTGTAGCCATATACCCATTTCCACAGGTATCCCAACATCCTGAATTCACTGGGTCTAGGCATCACACTTAAATCTGCAGTGGTACAGATGAGATGCATTCCTTTTAAGGGGAGTGAGCATAACAGTAAGAGATAAGAGATCAAAATCAGTGCAAAATCAGTGCAATTCAAACCACGTGATTCAATCTGGGGTAGTGATGTTCCTGGTGACCATAAGTTGTGGTCCACCCCCCAGAAAATCATACAGTTGCTACTTTCCCAACTTGGGGTGGATAAAGTTATGCTTCGTGTAAAGACATTGAACTGTTACATGAGTGTTTATTAACCAAACTGTCAAAGCCCTTAGGGATGTTGTGGGACTGGATGGTTCGGGATCTGATAACAGCAAGGATGGAGGTGTGTGTGTCATGATGGGAGAACACTGCTGCACCTTCATCCCAGACAAAACCAGTCAATTCTGTTTCAATTTGAAACTCCCGCACTTGCGATTTTGTTACTGTTCTGTATTTTTCTGTGTAATCCCCTGTATGAAAGTTATGATTCGAAATACTATCCAGCACACACTGGTAGCTTACAGTGACATACAGTATCACCGCATGGCAAACCATACTGGAGATTCTCGCACTCTTTCGAAGTGTGACGAGTCTCAGTATGTCGAGTCGTCCGGGTAATTGTACCTGTCTTGACTTAAAAATTGTGTTCGCTCATTAAGAGGGACGCAGAGGAATTTTTCTCGAATGACGCTAAATACCTCGAGTTTTTCGCCTCTGCCTTGACAAGTGATTTTATTATTTTCCCTACCCCTTGATGAGTAACTGTTGATGATATTTGTATTCTAGAACCTGGAGGGGAGGGATATGTGTGTTTAAAGAAAATTCTTTCAAAGTAACTACAGGGGGGAAATGTGGAGTGTGGAATGTATTCTTATGCTTTTTGTTAGTCAATTGGTTTATTTAGTGTAGTCACTAGAATAGAATTTTGCATGGCCTAGTGGAAATTTCCGTCCGTGACGCCTATGAGTTAGGGGCGCGTCAACTACCATGACACGCCCATTTCTTTGTTCACATTTTCCCGCCTAAAGTTTGTATCTATGTCACATGACCTTTGTCAATAAAACTGGTGAATCTGTTGGGGGCAGGTGGGGATTCAAACTGGTCAGGCTGGAGGATAGACGCATCTCCTGGCGCTGGCTACTCTGACTCCCTCCTTCAGCTGAAGCTAGATGAAACTCATCATGGCTGACTCTGTGTGCTTCCTCTAATTCGAAGTTATTAAATGTATATGGATTAGTTCCGACACCCAGCCACGTCTCATCTTCAATGTCCTTGCTGATGGAAGAAGATTTTCACTCAAAATCTCTCGATACATGGCCCCATTCCTTCTTTCCTTTACACAGATCAGTCGTCCTAGTCCCTTTGCAGAATAACAGCCCCAAAGCATGTTTCCACCCCCATGCTTCACAGTGGGTCTGGTGTTCCTCGGATGCAATTCAGTATTCTTCCTCCTCCAAACACGAGAACATGTGCTTCTACCAAAAAGTTCTATTTTGGTTTCATCTGACAATAACACATTCTCCAAGTCCTCTTCTGGATCATCCAAATTCTCTGTAGCAAACCGCAGAAGGGCCTGGATGTGTACTGGCTTCAGCAGGGGGACACGTGTGGCAGTGCAGGATTTGAGTCCCTGGCGGCGCATTGTGTTACTGATAGTAGCTTTTGTTACTGTGGTCCCAGCGCTCAGTAGGTCATTCACTAGGGTCCCCCGTGTGGTTCTGGGATTTTTGCTCACCGTTCTTCTTATCATTTTGACGCCACGGGGTGAGATCTTGCATGGAGTCCCAGATCGAGGGAGATAATCAGTAGTCTTGTATGTCTTCCATTTTCTAATAATTGCTCCCACAGTTGATTTCTTTACACCAAGCGTTTTACTACCTATTGCAGATTCAGTCTTCCCAGCCTGATGCAGGTCTCTAATTTTGTCTCTGGTGTCCTTTGACACCTCTTTGGTCTTGGCCATAGTGGAGTTTGGAGTGTGAGAGACTGAGGTTGTGGACAGGTGTCTTTTATACCAATAATGAGTTAAAACAGATGATATTAATACAGGTAACGAGTGGAGACCTCGTTAGACCTCGTAAAAAGAAGTTAGACCTCTTTGACAGCCAGAAATCTTGCTTGTTATATACCTATTTTCCACTCTAATTTGGAAATAAATTCTTTAAAAATCAAAAGATGTGATTTTCTGTTTTTTTCACATTCTGTCTCATGGTTGAGGTTTACCCATGTTGACAAATACAGGCCTTGCTATTCTTTTCAAGTAGGATAAGTTGCACAATTGGTGGTTGACTAAAAACTTATTTGCCTCACTGTACATACGCACACACATTGCAGGCTTCTTTTAATATGGCTAAAGGAGAAACACAGTGGAATCTGTGAGTACTTGAAAGTAGAGCAAGCAGCTGAGAAAGGGGATACTTCGACACCAGTCGAAAACTTGAACGTGAGTCGTGGCTGGTTCGATAACGAACTGGGGATACATTCGTTTGTGAGGCACGGGGAAGCAGCTAATTCTGACTCGAAAGCCGCAGTGGAATACAATAACACCTTTGTCTCAGTTATAGCACAACAAGGTTACATCAAATTTTAAGTGTGAATATAGTAAGCAAAGGTCATTTAAGTTAAAGTTTATGTTGTTACATATATATCACAAAAATGTAGCGAACCGAACCTGTCAAGTCTCGTCCACCATTAGCTGCTACTTTCTCTCTCCAAGGTAAGAACTCCGTACAATACTGTACAAAATAATGTCGCATTTTATTGCAGATCATAACCACTAGATAGGTGTTTGTTATTTTGTGAGCATAGGTGGTGAATTAGAACAATTAAAAACATGTATTTGCATTGTAAATCCTATTTTTAGGTGTTTTTAAGAGGGTGGGACCAAATTAATTTGTATTTAGTTATTTTAAATGGGAAAAATTAATTTGAGATACGAGTAAATTGACATACAAGCTCGGTCCCGGAACGCATTACGCTCGTATTTCAAGGTACAGTAATACCTTGACATACGAGTGCCCCGACCTTCGAGCAATTTGAGATACGAGTAAAATTACGAGCAAATAACTATCTTGAGATACGGGACAAATATTTTATATATGAGCATACAGCCAGGTGGCCGACGCGAGAGGCTGCTTATGAGAACAGCATGGGCACTGTCTATCTCGCCGCAACTCCCTCGTGTAAAGATACCGTATTTTCACACCTGTAGGGCGCACCTAAAAGTCTAAAATTTTCGCCAAAGTGAAGGCTGTGCCTAATAGGGCGGAGCGTCTTTTCTGTGCACTAAAGTCAGAATTCTGCAGATGTCGCTGTGTGTCATTGACCGCATGATTGTCTGGTTGCATTTCTTGCTGACGTGGTGAAGTGAAACTACGGACGTAATTGAGGACAGTCCGTGGGTGTGAATGGGGGTGGAGTGCGGGGGTTCTAAACAATGGAGCATGTACCAATAAATCAATGCGGGAATGTGTTGCCCGCAAATGGCACCTATGAAGAGACACTCATACGAGGCTCAGTTTAAACTGGCAGCAATCCGCTACGCGGAAGAACATGGAAATCGAGCGGGCCAGCGAGACACCTTAACATAAACGAGTCCATGGTTCGCAAGTGGAGGAAGCTGGAAAATGAGTGTTGGAATAATGATTAATACCATTAAATCATTATTAGTAATATTTAATTAAAATTGGAAGACATCGTTGACATAACTGATTACAACTTGCAAGAATTCACTCATAACGCACCTTTGCATTCTGATGTGCAGTATACTCTTCTCTGTATTTAGTGGCGACATACAGAAAACATTTAATGTAATCTGATTCAAAACAATTGCATAAACTGCGTTGCCAAAAACAACTGTGTACGAAATTGCAGAATAAGCATAATACTTTCTTTGTAAGGTAAACAAAGCAGCTGTATTTTTAAACAATAATGTGATCATCGCCATCTGCGAGAGTCCAAGTCCAAACAAGGTATGGGTTTCTTGCAGATCAGCATCCTTGGAGTGGAACGCAGGGTTTGTTGCCGTCAATAGTCCTGAAAACAATTAACTGGCCTCGAAAGCAGCTGTGGGGGAGAGTGCCCTCTTGCTTGGTCCCAACATAAAGCATGAATTAATTTATAGCCTTATTACCTATTAAAATGCTTACAAAACATATAGAAACATCCCAGAATAAATCCAACAATGAGCTTAAACAAATCAAAAAGACAACGCTGAGTTTCTGCAGAGGTAAAGCGAGGTGGCCCAAGTTGAAAGAGTTTCTCAAGTGATGGATCGAAGGAGAAAGAGCAGCAGGGAGAAACGTCTCTACAGTCACCATTCGACTAAGGGCAAAAAAATTTGCAGATGAAATGAAAATCGAACATTTTCATGGAGGTCCGTCCTGGTGCTTTCGCTTCATGAAACGGAACCGTTTATCCATCCGGGCAAGAACTATGGTGCCACAACAGCTTTCGGGAGACTATAAAGAAAAGATGGCAACCTTTCGCTCTGACTGCAGCAAAATAATTGCCGACAAGCGTATCCAGCGTTGCCATATCACCAACATGGACGAGGTGCTACTTACTTTCGACATTCCGACAAACCACACTGTCGACAAGAAGGGAACCAGCATGGTTGCGATAAGCACAACGGCCCACGAGAAGGCAGCTTTCACGGTTGTGCTTGCTTGCCATGGGATCGGTCAGAAGCTACCACCCATGGTGATTTTTAAGAGGGAGACGTTGCCGAAGGAAAACATTTCCTTCTGGTGTCATTGTCAAATCCAACCAGAAGAGATGGATGGACGAGGACAAAATGAAAAAGTGGCTTAACGAGGTGTATGTGAGGAGACCAGATGGCTTTTTCTGCACGTCACCGTCAATGCTGATATGCGACTCCATGCGCGCCCATCTCACGGCTGAAGTGAAACACCAAGTCTGGCATATGGAGTCCGAGCTTGCCGTCATTCCGGGAGGTTTGACGAAGGAACTACAACTGCTGGACATTGCCGTAAATAGAGCATATAAAACAAAGTTGCAAACGGCTTTGGAGCAATGGATGTCCGATGGTATACATAGTTATACAAAGAGTGGCAGGCAGTGTCGAGCAAGTTGAATGGATTGTGGATGCCTGGGCTCAGGTCTCGGCCAGAACCGTAGGTCGAGCTTTCGTAAAAGCTGGCATCAAGTTCCAGGAATAACCCGCCAACCAGTCGTACTCTGACAGTGCCACAGAGCATAACATGTTGGACGGAAAATGTTAGAATTATTATGGAATATTCTATATGTGTTGTAAGCATTTTTAATAAGTAATAAGGCATTTTAATTACTTTTGTATAAGACTGGGACAAACTCGAGGTCACCCTGCTGGCTCCAGCTTGTTGACATAACACCTCACCCTCCAAGGACTGTTTACTGGGAGATCTACGAAGGACTCATAAATTGTTTTGTCTGGGACACCGGCAGTTTACCTTATAAAGAAATTATTATGCTTATACTGCAAATTCTTACGCAGGTGTTTTTCTTTCAATGGCAATTGTTTAAATCAGATTACCTTTGAATGTTTTGGTTATGTGCCGCTAAATGTACCGAAGAGTATGCCGCTCGTCAGAATGCACTGGGGGCTAAGACGACGTCACAGCGCATTTTCCTTGCAAGTTGTAGGCAGAGTTTGTTGAAAGATGTTTTTCCTTTTTTAATTAAATATTACTAATAATGATTTAAAAGGTTTGAATCATTATTCCAACAGAAAACTTGCTCACTTGGCCGAACTCTTTATGTCAGACACAGAAGATAAGGAGTTTGATGGTTTTGTGGATGGTTAACTGCTACTGCTATAACCTCTATCAACGTGAGTCTCTTTTCCTTTACTAATGCACAATGAAACTTATTTTTGCTAATGCTGTCTTTTAAAAAAAGAAACAAAACAACTCGCTAGCATAGCAAACGTTAGCATAGTGCTAGCACCTTTTTAGCCCAGAACGTCATTTGTATTGACGAATACCAGAAAATACACTCGCAACTGTGACTGCGCCCTAGGGTGGTGCGTTTTATAGGTGTGAAAATATGATACCTTCAAACAATGGGTGGAGCGTTGCGGGAGCTCAGTAGCGATGAGGAAGTGAAAGGGGGACCGCCTCGCTACAAAGGAAATCAAACACGTTAGTGAAGTGGCAAGAGTTTTCTGATTTTATGGAAAAGAGGCACCCGAACCAGTTGGCAAGTGGTCGAGCGTTATCCTATTGTGATGACATTTGTGAGCGTCATTTTTGGAATATTTTGAAGGGAAAAAAAAGTCAAACAACCCACGATAGGTTACTTTTAAAAACTGCGGCTGGAAGTCAGGGTGGAGGCAAAAAGAGCCAAGAAATGTAAAAAAATTAAAAGAACATTTGAATAAAGTTTAGTGTAAGGTTAGATTAAACCTATTTTTGAGTCTGTCTGTATCGTAATTCAAGTTTATCTAAATCTGTTTATGTTATATTTCGTGCATGTTCAGTGCGAAAAGACTCTCTCCCTCTGTCTCTCTCTCCCCTGCGCGAAATCATTTTAGTAGTACAGCCAGTCAGTCATACCTCTACTTAGGAAGGCCTCTAGGTGCGAAATTTCCAGTTTACGAAAGCTTTTTATATGCAAATGAGTGCCTCGAAATAAGAAAAAAATCCAATTTACGAAAACACCCCAAAAGTATGTGAATTCCTTATCCGTCATTTTATTTTGAAAATATTGTCATGGATCCATTCATTCGAGCTTTAAAAGCTCACTCCACCATATACTGGGCTCACATTGGCTGTCTCACAACAACCGTCCATTTTCTTTAACCCATTGTCTGCTTAAACTTATTTATGTTTGGGGAACCTGTATCCGACTGCCTCGACCTGAACGGCAGCCTTCTGTGGGTTAAATTGTGCTGCGGGGGCAGGCGATGGGCCGTGTTGTCAGTAATAAGAACGTTGACGATAGTTGGTCGATGTGCACCAAAACGGACGTATGACTAAATGCAACGTTCGGCAATACACGAGGAATTCAACGAGGAGGCAGCCACTATTGCAACTGAACAAATCACAAAAAACGGGGGAGAAACGAACTTTCCGTCTTCATGGAAAAAACATCCGAAAAACGTCTTCACGAGTCTTGCCCACTTTGATGACGTTTGTCTTGTGCATTTTAGAAACATTATTAAGTCCTCAAAGGCAATCGTCTTTGTAGTTTTTTATCTCCAAAATGTTTGTCATCCAGCACTGCAGAAGCAGGTAAGAACCAGTGGTGACTTATGTAATGGGTGTGAAATTAAATTTCAAAGAAATCACAAAACGTTAATGATTGTTGTTGATTAATGTGTTTGTTTGAATTCTTAATTCTGTGTTTATTAAATGTGTGTTCATGTTTGTGTGCTATCTCTATGTTGTATGTAGCTTTCTTTTGTTCCCATGCGTTTAAACACGGGTTTGTATATATACTTGTTATTCATTTTGTGACGTTAATGAATACATTTCTGATCATTTTCTCTCATTTTTGTGTTTCTCACATCTTTCTTACAAAATTGAGACATGTTGACCAATTTTAAAGGGTTTAGTTGGTAGATGTGTGAGTACGGTGGAACGAATGAGATAATTTACATATAAAACACACCTACATACGAACTTTTTAAGTTAGAAAAAAAGTTCTGGAACCAATTAATTTCGCGAGTAGAGGTATGACTGTATTAAACATCATAAGCACTAGTTATTAACAGAGTAACAACTCTGTTAATAGATGGCGAATTAGAACCAAAAAAATGTTTTTCCATTCCAATATCCTGTTTTTTGGTGTTTTTTTTCAGAGCGTGGGAACAAATTAATTTGTATTTAGTCCATTTCTATGGGAAACGATGATTAGATATATACGGGTAAATCGACATACGAGCTCAGTCACGGAACGCATTAAGCTTGTATCTAAAGGTACCTCCGTATTACAGTATACTAAACTGTAGTGATGGAAGTATGGAATTTGTTGATAATACACTACACCATTAAGTCATTCCAGTTGTTAATCTAATCCTGTGCTGTGGCTTGTCTTGCCAGGCCCTAGCCTTATTCCTGCCACATCCTTTTCACACTATGATAAATGAACATCGTGATAGGTACTATGTCCCCCTTTAGCCTGATAAGACCCTGGCAGGGAAATGAAATCCTTATTTTACTGAAACAATGATTTATGGATTTGAATCATGACAGTGGTGACCTGGACTATGTCCACAAGCATTCTTATCTATAAGTGGTCTTCTGTGCGTACAAAAGCGTGTGCATGTGAATCACTATCCACAACATATAATGTATAGACGAATATCCCCTACCTTTGCTTCTCTATGTCCAGTTTTTGTCATATAAGAAATTCAGGCTCAAGCCCAAGTGCCCCACCCCCACCCTCCTTAGCCATCATTTTATCCACTTGCTCTTGGTTATGCACATGCCTAAGAAGTACTGTCCTAAAAGTTAAATGGCCACAGTCAGCTGGGGAAACTCTGGGACCTCATTTAGTTTTGAGGGGTATGGAAATTTCACACACCTTGGTTTTAATAGTCATTCATTCATTCATCTTCCATGGCACACATCCTCGAAAAGGTTGCAGGGGTTGCTGGAGCCTAACCCAGCTGACTTTGACGAAAGGCAGAATACACTCTAGACTTGCTAGTCAGCCATAGGGCACACAAAGAGACAAAAAAACATATGCACTCACAATCATACCGCTACCAGCGGGAAGCGAGCCTGCGCTTGCCTGCACCGAGATTATGCGAATGAACCTTTACACCAAAAGGCGGCGTCACTTTTAATAATGAGTGAAAAAAAATACGTTTACAAAAGTTTGGGCATTTTTAACAAAATTCCTCACTTAAGACACTCATGATTAATGCCATCTTTTGCTATCCATTTAAATACTATGAAATAAACCATTTAAAATTTTAAAAAGTATATGCATTTTCTATGTAATATAGTTGTACCTCTTATTAAAAAATTAATTGGTTCCAGAAATTTTTCTTTGAGTTGAAAATTTCGTAAGTAGAGCAATACTTTATACGTAAATTCTCTAATTCGTTCCACAGTCCTCACAAAACTACCAACTAAACCAGGGGTGGGTAAACTATTCCACGAACATCTGCAGTGGGTGCGGGTTTTCATTCCAACCCATAAAGTGAACACCTTTTCACCAATCTGGTGTCCTACATGTGCAATCAGTGGATTGCAGTCAGGTGCTTCTTGTTTTCTACAGAAATCTCATTGGTCAAAGGTGTCTGTGCTGGATCGGTTGGAACAAAAACCTGCACACACAGCAGCCCTAGAGGACCGGTTTGCAAACCCTTGAACTAAACCCTTTAAAATTGATCAAAGTGTCCCAATTTTGTAGGAAGTGAGAGAAAATGATAACAAAATTATTTAATAAGCCATTAAAAATGAATAATAGACATGCAAAATCTATTCCTGTTGAAGCACAGGTCCACAAGTCTCAGGAAGCTAACACAAATGAGCCTGAGCACACAGACATGTGCACACAAATCTAATAAACATAAAATAAATAATTCAAAACACCATTACATTGAAGTTTTAATCTTTTTCATTAACAATTAATGATTTCTTTGGCATCTCATTTTTCACCCCTTTTTATTTATCGCCACTGCTTCTTACCCGTTTGGGTTCAAGTTCCACTTTGCCGGTGCTTGTTGACGGATGTTTTGAGAAAAATCGATCTAAAAGCAATTGTCTTTGATGACTTTTAGTAATGTTTCTGAAATGCACAAGAAAAACGTTGTCAAAGTGGGCGATCGCACGACTTGTGAACACTTTTCAGGATATTTTTTCCACGAAGGCGGAAAGTTCGTAAAATTTCTCCCCCATTTTTTTCTGATTTGTGCTGTTGGAATGGTGGCTGCTTCCTCCCCAGCCACCTTCTGGTTGAATTCCTCATGTATTGCCGAGCTTTGTATTAACTACTGCTCCATTGAGAGTTCGTTTGGGTGACCCTCGACCAAACCAACTCGTCAATGTCCTCTTGACTGACCACCGGCCCCATCGCCGGCCCCCGCGACACAATTTCGTCCACCGCAGGCTGCGGTTCAAGTTGAGGCTCGACTGCAAGTCCGTCGAAGGCACTCGGCGGCAGCATCTTCCTCCAAGCAAAAGTTCAAGCACACTACGACGAATGGCGGTCAAAAAACAAGAAATCTTCTCAATGAGACACCAGTAGAGTGTAATGAACATGTTAAGCAATAAGCAATGCATCCACGAACATTTCAAAATAAAATAACTGATACAGGAAATCCATTGATATTTTTGTAACTTGGATCTTGTTTTCGGATCTTGAGGCACTAATTTGAATCTCAAAAGCTTTCGTAAGATTTTGTACCTAGAGTATGTAGAGGTATGACTGTATGTTCACAAACATTGAATTTATTATCCTGAGACAAGATCTTCTCATTGAGGTATTTCATACCTGATTATTTTGTTTTTAGAGACATTTGAATTGAGTTTAGTTTGAGTTTGAGTTGAGTTTGGGTTGAGCTTGAGTTGGAGTTGAGTGTATGTACAGGTAGGTGTTTTTTACCTGCTTGGCATTGCTGCATGCCGCTCCTCCTCCGGTGCCAACGGGTCAGCTGCAAGGTAATCAGACAAGAACCACCATTCATTGATGTTTCGCTCCTTTATTTCTGGAACAAACCCTGGTGGCTAAGCAGTCACAGAGACGTTTCCCTGTCACCCCCTGCAGCTGGTAGCTGTTGTCTCCTGCAGCAGTTGTTGGAGTTAGCTGTTGTTTCCCTTCCTCCTAAGACAGAGCCAAAAGCTGCCTTTCTCTGCGTCCTCTGCCAGCTCTTTTAATGCCTTCCTCAGGTTGCCTTCAGTCACCCATGCGTCCCTCAGGAGGCGTGTTGTTGACAGCCTGACGTAGCCTTGGCAGCCAACCTTGACCTGGTAGAGGGTTCACTTCCAAACAATTTCCTGGCACTCAGGTGCCAGCTCCAAGCATTTGGCCTTCTTGTGCTCGAAGGTGGCCTAAATCCCCTCCTCTGATGGTACTGTTAGTTCTATGAGGTGCGCTGCTCTTGCCTGGGAGGACCATATTGTGAAACATTGAATGTATTTCTCATGTATTCATTTACAGTGGTACCTCGACATACGAGCGTAATCCGTTCCGAGACTGAGATCGTATGACGAGGTTCTCGTAACTCGAGCAGACGTTTCCCATTGAAATGAATGGAAAAAAAATAATTCGTTCCAGCCCTCTGAAAAAACACCAAAAACAGGATATTGGATTGGAAAAATGTTTTATTTCTTCTAATTCCCCATCGATTAACAAAGTAACAGATAACTAGTGGTTTAATAGAAATAGAGTGTTTAATCTAACTAAAATTGGGCGGATTTCGCCGAGGGGAGAGGGGCACAAAAGGGGCGGGGGGCTTCGGGTTTTTTTTTCCCACACAACGCACTCGTAAACAGTACAAACACTCCACCCTCACGTTCGCTATCGATGGGCTGTTTGCTGTCGTACTATTCCCTTCAAAATATTCCGAAAATGATGCACACAAATGTCCTCACAATCGGAGAACGCACGACCACTTGCCAACGAGCAGCAGTCTTATCAGCGATCGCACTGCTGCTCATGGGAGCTTCGGGGGCGCTGGCTAGCGGCTCCTTTTAGCTTGTAGCATCTGTGTTTGCATCCACTCGAACGGCGCCTATGATAGAGTTGCTACCGGGCATGCTGTTGCGAGCCAGTGCCCCCGATGTTCTTATGAGCAGCCAACGAGCACAGTCTTTTATCAGCGATCGCCCCGCTGCTCATGGGAGCTTCGGGGGCGCTGGCTAGCGGCTCCTTTTAGCTTGTAGCATCTGGGTTCGCATCCCCTCGAACGGCGCCTATGATAGAGTTGCTACCGGGGATGCTGTTGCGAGCCAGTGCCCCCGATGTTCTTATGAGCAACCAACGAGCAGAGTCTTTTATCAGCGATCGCCCCGCTGCTCATGGGAGCTTCGGGGGCGCTGGCTAGCGGCTCCTTTTAGCTTGTAGCATCTGTGTTCGCATCCCCTCGAACGGCGCCTATGATAGAGTTGCTACTGGGGATGCTGTTGCGAGCAAGAGTATACTTCATTACCCAGAAAGCCCTCTTTTCCCCGCGCATGCGCGTTGTGCGTTTCCTGGTCTGAATAGCTCATCCGGTGCTCGTAAATATTGTTATACACGAAAGATATGCAAAAAAAAATGCCATGGCCACCTGGCTTGGTCGCATCACGAAATTTTGATCGCATCACAGGCGAATTATTCGATCAAAATTTCCCCCGTAAGACGAGCATTTTGTATGACGAGCGGTCGTATGACGAGGTACCACACACACACACATATATATATATATATATATATATATATATATATATATATATATATATATATTATGTAGTCACTAGAATAGAATTTTACTGACACCTACAGGTCAAGGCCTGTCATCACTTTGTATATAGCACACCTCCCCTTTTGTATTCCCGCCTAGAGTTTGTCTCCGCCTACCTATATTAAATGCTTTCCCCGACCGTTCGGACGGCGTATTTGGGCGGGAGATGTCTCCACATGAACTTGGGTTCCTCTGGATAAAGATTATTGTTAAGGACCCAGCTTTAACACATACCACAATGTCTGGGCGGTGTGATGTGGTGATGATCTCCTCGTACCAGGCTCCACTCAAGCAATAGCACAAAGGAGGGTGAGGCCTGGAATGCGACACATCTCAAGTTACCTCGCACCAAATGATGAAGCAAGAAGGAGCAGCAGAGAGTAATAGAGAGATAAAGAGAGTTAGAGACAGAAAGTTGACAATATGACATATTAGTGACAAATTATAGGTCCACTAATAAACACTGAAATTTATCATTAGGAAATGATTAAGAAATTTGCTAAGTAGAAGGTTTGTTTCTCTAAATTTTAATTGTGGTAAGAGTGAGCTGCAAAAAATGTCTCTTATATTAAATAAACACAAGCTTGGAGCAGAATAGGAATTCAGTTTGCGCAATGAAGGTATTTTAGCAAAAAGAGAGTGATTTGCGATTAAGACTTAAGTATTAAGAATAATTTAGAATATTTATATCAAACATGACAAGTTTAGATAAAATAATTAATTTAGGATAGGCATGATTTCCCTGGGATGGAATAAACATTATGTATGTTCAGTGCACGGGATATACATCTTGTTTTTTCCGTCAGCAGATGAAATATGCTTTAGCGTGAGTCATATTAATGACTATTAGAATATCACGGATTGCATAAGCATCAAACAATTGATGTCAACCAAACAACATTGACCTATTTCCATTGAGAATGACTATTGTCATGAGGCAGCGAAAAGTGATTAACAGCCAAGAAGCCTCACGAGGGGATGGCGCCATCTAGTGGTGATAAAAAATGCAGACCACTGATGTCTGAAAATGAGTGTGAGCGTGAATGGTTGTTTGTCATTTTTGTGTTTCTAATTGGCCAACCACCAAGATAATAATCAATCAATCAGATATCAAGGTGGAAAATGATTTAGAAATTTGAAATCAATTTCTGAAATCACTGACAAGCGTTTTTCCATGGATGGCGATGCAAAATTAAGGAAAATTATTTAGTCCAATGAAATTTTTGATGAAAATGCAGCATCAGTACTCCAAATGTTAAACTTGAAGTGGATGAACAAATCTGTTATGCGAAATGGGGAATTTGGGAGCACTGAGAAGGAAAAACAAAGACAGTGCATGATATGGAATTCCAATAAGCCTTTTTCCATGGATGCCGATGACAAATTATGGAAAATTATTAAGTCCAATGAATGTTTTTATTGAAAATGCAGCAGCAGTACTCCAAATGTTAAACTTGAAGTGGAGGAACAAATCTGCTATGCGAAATGTGAGAGCACTGAGATGGAAAAAACAAAGACAGTGCATGATATGGAATTCCAAAGTACCATTTATTTATAGTGATAATGGCATCCAAATTGTGTTAACAGAATCAACAGAACTGAATGGGCAAAAGGTTCCATATTTCGTTATGAAATCATTGCGCCTACATAACGATGTCATCCGGACAACAAAATATGGAAATCATATTTAGTAGACCCTACCAAACGCCATTATTTACTACACGATTGGAACTGGATGATGAGGCTAATCTGGCTAACTACATAAAAGGAAAACTTTAAAGTAACGTATTGAATTTGGGTTAGCAGAAGGAGACTTGCTTCTCAACATGAAACAGACTGGACCAACGGTGGTCCCAGGAGCCTGGGTGCTCAACCCAAAGTATAGAGAAGTAGCACTAGCAACCCAAAGTGAGAACGTCCGTACCAGGTGTTGCTGACCAACCAGCAGACATGAAAATAGCCAAAAGGGGGATGCGTATCAACCTTTTGCACTGAAAGAAGGTTCTCTCAGTTGAAACGTTTGAGGAGACAGGTAAGATAAACTTTTTGACGTGATCAAACGAAATGGCGAGCAATTCAATATTAATTGAAAAGATTATTGCTCAGGGAGCAATGCCAAAAATTATTGCTCAGGGAGCAATACCATAAACCATAGGGAACTTTTATATTGGTTTTATTGTCTCCATATAAAAAAGTGTTTCAATTGAGACTAAACCTTCTTCGAGAGAGTTAAAGTGAACGATCAGAAAGAAAAGAGAAACTACAATGGATAGAAATGTAACTAGATTTTAATTTCATGCCTGACTTTTGAAAAATATTGATTAAGAAAGTTTTATAGGAGATGATTGACGAACTCCAATCACAATGGAATGGTTAAATTTGATAAAAAGACTACTAGATTGGGGTATTTTGAATTTCAAACAACTGAGTTTAATATGCAACGCGATACACATTATTGAATGAATTGGGACTTGATCAGTATGCATTTTATAAGTAATGGGTTTTAATTGCTCTAAAGGACACAGTTATGTGCAGATGGTCTAAGATGCATTCCTTTTAAGGGGAGTGAACATAACAGTAAGAGATAAGAGACCAAAATCAGTGCAAAATCAGTGCAATTCAAACCACGTGATTCAATCTGGGGCAGTGATGTTCCTGGTGACCATAAATTGTGGTCCATCCCCCAGAAAATCATACTGTCACTACTTCCCCAACTTGGAGTGGGTAAAGTTGTGCTCTGTGTAAACACATTGAACTGTTACATGAGTGTTCTTTAGCCAAATTGTCAAGGCCCTACAGGGTACAACAGATATAAAGCCCTTAGGGAAATAAAGTTGCAGGACCGGTTGGTCCTGGATCTGATAACAGGATGATTCGCCTAAACACGTTTCGCCGACGGACGTTTGACAGACGGACAGGTCGCCGAATGGACGCTCCGCCGAACGTTCATTCGAATGAACGTTCGGGCGAACGGAGGTTTCGCCGAAACGGGATTCGCACGCTCGCCCCGCCCCCGGATCGTGTGTGTACAAGTCTTTCAACCTCGGCCCTCGGGCCATATACGGCCCGTTAGGATTTTTAATCCTTTCCGCCGCCGGCGTTGTCCACATTATAGTAAAAATCAATGATTCATCATTCATTACTCTCAATTTATTAGTCTACCGCCAATGGCAGCCCGTGAATAAGCACTCTTGGGCGGGCATATCAGCCCGGGAATAAGCACTCTTGGGTGGGTAGATGTAGCAGAATTGAGCCGTGAAATGACAGCAATCAGGTCAAATCCATCCTAAAACAGCATTTAATGATCAAATACAAATACTGGAGCTCTTTGGACATTAGAACCGAGCCCATGGAAGTGAATTCCTCGGTAAAATGTTGTGATGATGTCGCGATAAGGCAAAAAAACGTCTCTACACGTCCATTCGCCAAACGGCTCAAAATGCTCTCAAATTCGGTCAAATCCAGCCAAAAACAGCGTTTAATGATTAAATACAAATACTAGTATTTGTATATACAATACTAGTTTTTGTATTTAATCATTAAACGCATTTTGAGCCGTTTGGCGAACGGACGTATATAGACGTTTTTTTGCCTTATCGCGACATCATCGCGACATTTTACCGAGGAATTCACTTCCCAGGGCTCGGTTCTAATGTCCAAAGAGCTCCAGTATTTGTATTTAATCATTAAATGCTGTTTTAGGATGGATTTGACCCGATTGCTGTCATTTCATGGCTCGGTTACATCTGCCCGCCCAAAAGTGCTTAATCCCGGGCTGACATGCCTGCCCAAGAGTGCTTATTCCCGGGCTGCCATTGACGGTAGACTAATAAATTGAGAGTGATGAGCGGCATAGGGAAATGAATCATTGATTTTTACTATAATTTGGACAACGCCGGCGGCGGGCCGGATAAAAAATCCTAACTGGCCGTATATGGCCCGCGGGCCGAGGTTGAAAAACTCATGATCCGGGGATGGGGCGAGCGCGTGAATCTCGTTTCGGCGAAACCTCCGTTCGGCGGAACGTCCAGTCGGGGAGCTGTCCGTCTGTCAAACGTCCGTCGGCGAAACGTCTTTAGGCGAATCATCCGGTCACGATAAAGCCAAGGATGGAGGTGTGTGTGTACCATAATGGTAGAACACTGCTGCACCTTCATCCCAGATGAAACCAGTACATTACTCGTGCCATAGCTGAAATGATGGCCGTAGTCAACACCATGGCCCAGGATCACTCAGCCGTAGGTGTGGTTTACAACCGGACCATGATTCTCCATTCTCATTCAATTTGCAACCCCAATTCTTGAGAATATGCTACTATTTTGACTTTTTGTATGAAAGATATTATTCAAAACACAATCCAGCACACGCTAGTAGCTTACAGTGACATACACTACTACCGCATGGCAAACCATACTGGAAATTCTTGCACTCTTTCAAAGTGTGACAAATCCCAGGATGTCGAGTCCTCTGTGTAAATGTACTTGTTTGATTTAAAAATTGGGTTCGCTCATTAAGAGGGACGTAGAGGATTTTTTTCGAGTACCACTGAATACATCATTTTTCGCCTCTGCCTTGACAAGTGACTTTATTATTTTCCATACCCTGTGAAGAGTAACTGTTGATAATATTTGTATTCTAGAAACTGGATAGGAGGGATACAAATTGATGTGTTTAATGAAAATTCTTTCAAAGATACTACAAGGGGCAAATGTGGAATATGGACTGTATAATTTTATACTTTTATAATAATAATAATCGGACATAGGCCCTGTCGTCATCATCAACAACAAAAAAGCCTACTTGTCATCACACCCAGAAACTGCGTATGACGAAATTCTTGGTGCTTCTCCATAAGCTGCGTTTACTCGGCAAAAGACCTAAATAAGTGATAGTTACGGACTTGTAATTTGGCATTCTGCTGTTATGGATACAGGTCACTTACCTCTCACTGTCTTTCACTTACCTACAGTCAGCTAGTAGGAGGCAGATCACCACCCAAACATCTTTTCATATTACCTCAGAAGGGAATGTGTGTTGTGTTACCGCAAATTTAGAGTTCTGATGGATGTGGGGAAAAAACTGTCCTTAAGCCTATTTGTCCGTACTTTGTGGGACCTATAGCGTCTGCCAGAGGGCAGCAGCTGGAACAGATTGTGACCAGGGTGGTATGGGTCCCCTATGATGTTCCTGGCTCTGCTGAGGTAACGAGGGCTGGCAATGTCTTCCAGTGAGGGCAGAGAGTAGCCGGCAATCCTCTGGGCAGTGTTAATCACTTTCTGCATGGCCTTTTTGTCTGCCGCCGTTCTTCCAGCGTACCACACTGTGATGCAGTACGTCAGGATGCTCTCTACAGTGGTTCTATAGAAGGTTATCAGAAGCTTGGTGTCCAAGTTGTTCTTCCTAAGTACCCTGAGGAAATGGAGTCGTTTCTGAGCCTTCTTCACTACTGCCGTGATGTTTGTAGGCCATGAGAGCTTATCCGTGACGTGGACCCCCAGGAATTTAAAGGACTGGACCCTGTCTAAACATACTCCATTTATGAGGAGTGGGGCCAGATCTGTGCTGTGTTTGCGAAAGTCCAGGATTATTTCTTTAGTTTTCGTGGTGTTCAGTGTGAGATTGTTAACCGAGCACCACGAAGACAGTTTGTTGACCTCATCTCTGTAGGCCGACTCATCCCCTCCTGAGATGAGTCCGACCACAGTGGTGTCGTCAGCGAATTTGATGATGGCGTTAGACTGGTGGGTGGGTGTACAGTCGTATGTGTACAGGGAGTACAGAAGAGGACTCAGTACACAGCCTTGAGGGGAGCCAGTGCTCAGTGTAATGGAGGAAGAAAGGTGGGGACCAAGTCTAACAGTTTGTGGTCGGTTGGTCAAGAAGTTCTTTATCCAGCAGCAGATTGAAGAGGATAGTCCAAGGTGGGAGAGTTTGTCAGTCAGAATGTCTGGTTTTATGGTGTTGAAGGTTGAGCTATAGTCAATGAAGAGCATACGACATAGTTCACATGGTGTTCCAGGTGGCTCAGTGCTGTATGTAGAGCAATGGCAATAGCGTCCTCAGTGAACCTGTTTGCTCTATAAGCAAACTGGTGAGGGTCAATTGAGGGAGGGATTGTATTCCTGATATGGCGGGCTACCAACTTTTCAAAGCACTTCATGATCACAGGCGTAAGTGCAACAGGCCTATAATCATTCATGCTGTCAATGGTTGGCTTTTTGGGGACAGGGATAATGGTGGCAGATTTCAGACAGGATGGAATGATGGATTGTTGCAGGGAACAATTGAACATTTTTGTGAAGAATCCAGCCAGCTGGTCAGCACAGGCTTTGAGCACCTTCCCAGGTACTCCGTCTGGGCCAGCAGCCTTCCTGGTGTTCACAGACCGCATTACCAGTCTCACTTCCTGTTCCCGGAACTTCAGTGTATTGCTGCAGGGTGGTGGTGGGGGTGTTGAGACTGGGTCTGATTTGACAGTCTCAAAGCGGGCAAAGAAACGGTTCAATTCCGCCGCTAGTGAGGCATCTGCGTTAACAGACATGTTATTATAGTTGGTAATATGTTGTATTCCTTGCCACATCTTCTTTGGGTTATTTTCTGTGAAGTGCTCCTCAAATTTCTTAGTATATGCTGCTTTGGCCTTTTTATGCCTCTTTTCAGCTCAGCTCTGGCAGCTCTATATTTTATCTTGTCCCCTGATCTAAAGGCGGTGTTACGACATTTGATGAGTGCCTGTGTCTCCTTGGTCATCCAGGGTTTTTGGTTAGGAAAAAACCCGTATTCGTTTATTTATAGTGACATTGTCAATGCAGTTTTTTATGTAAGAAAGTACAGAGTACGTGTAGTCCTGGAGGTTGTTGTGTACGAAAAGTTCTCAGTTGGTGCGGGAAAAACAGTCCTGCAGCTGAGAAAGTGCGTCCTCGGGCCAGGTTTTTATTATCTTTATTTCTGGCGTTGTTTGCCTCCGGAGTGGAGTGTAAGCGGGGGTGAGAGATAGGCAGAGGTAATCTGATCCAGCTAGGTGAGGGAGGGAAGTGGCTTTATAAGCATGTTTGATGTTAGAATAGACATGGTCAAGAGTTTTGTCTCTTCTAGTATTACAATTTACGTATTGAATAAACTTAGGTAGAACAGTCTTTAAACACGCTTTGTTGAAATCACCAGCGACAATAAAAACTCCATCGGGGTGGTCAAGCTGTTGTTTGTTTACAGCACTTAGCAGGAGGTTAAGTGCCGTGTTAATGTTAGCATTCGGAGGTATATAGATCGCCGTTACTATGATGACCGTTAGCTTTCTCGGTAAATAATAGGGCCTACACCGTATTGCCAATAGCTCTAAATCCGGGGAACAGTGAGTGTCAATGATCCTACAGTCATAATACCATTCATTATGTATAAACATGCACAGTCCTCCTCCTTTGCTTTTGCCTGTTAAATCTTTTGAACGATTGTTCCGAAAAAGCGTTCGGCTAGCTAGCGATACCGCAGCGTCAGGGATATGCGGGTGTAGCCACGTTTCTGTGATGAGAATAATATTACAGTTCCTAACAAAGCTGTTGGTAGCAATTCGAAGTTCCAACTCATCCATTTTGTGGGTGATGGATTGGGCGTTGGTCAAAAAGATACTAGGAAGCAGTGCTCGGTGTGGTTGTTGTTTCAGCTTAGCAGCAAGGCCCGCCCGGCATCCGCGCTTTTGCTTCCTGTCTCTTCGCCGCCTTCGACGTGCTTTGAGTGGAAATCCCGGAGGTCTCGAGATGTCCTCGGGGATATGTAGTTTAGTCTCTAGAATAGAATTTTACTGCCACCTACTGGTCAAGGCCTGTCATCACTTTGTATAAAGCAACTCCCCTTTTGTTGTTCTCGCCTAAAGTTTGTCTCCGCCTACCTTCACTTAAAGCCCTCCCGGCCCTCAGGAGGGGTGTATTTGGCGGGGGGAAGCTACAAGAGTGGACGTATGCTCTGTCCGTCCGCGAGACAAGAGACAAAGAAGCGAGCGAGCAAGCAGCGGCCATCTTGGAAGCGACCTGCCATTTTACTCTCCTATCGGCCGATGGAGTTAAAACTATTCCTTTCTTGATGCCTTCTCTGCTTGAAGATTATTTTGATGTTGGGAATAGCCCTAACATTTCCCACTTATTAGACACCCTACTGGTGAGAGCATTGATGTCCATAATTATGCTAATTATGAAAGTGAATTGGACGAGAATGCTTCTGTTCTTCTTTTTTTCAGGCCAGACATGCAAGTAAGGCGAATTCGGGTAAAGATCGAGCCAACGGACTTCCCCCAAGTGTATTTGTATTTGTCATAAAATATGAATTTATGAAATATAGCCAGAAGGAAGTTTTATTATGGGATTATGTACAAATATATAATAACATAGGGGAATGTTAGGATTATTAGTTTTACATTATTATATATTTGCTTGCAATGTAGAATGCTTTGCTTAACTATTAAACTTTGCTTATTAGGATTATTATTGTTACATTATTACATATTTGTTTGCAATGAAGAATATGCTTTGCTTTACTATTAAACTTAGTTTCATATCATTATATATATATATACAGTGGCGGGCGGTGCATTTTCTGGTAGCGCCTTCAACATATCAATCCAACCCTCAAAAACTATTTTATTGCTATAAAACCTCTACTGCAGCTACAGCTGCGACACATAAAAAATAATCAATAAATTAATGCACAAAATGGGGTAAAATCCACTTCCTAGCAGCATTTCATGATTAAATACAAATACTGGAGCTTTTCAGACATTAAAACCAGGCCAGGGGGTGATTTTCCCGGGAAAAGACAGCGATGAACGTCAATGGCGTACGGGCAAACATTGCCCGAAAATGGGGTAAAATCCAGCCGAAAACAGCATTTATTGATTAAATACAAATACTGGAGCTTTTTAGACATCAGAACCGGGCCCGGAGTATCATTTCCCCGGTAAAAAGACAGCGATGAACGTCGATACGTCCATACGTGAAATGACAAAAAATGCACTAAAATACTAAAATTAGGTAAAATCCACTTCCTAGCATCATTTATTGATTGAATACAAATAGTGGAGCTTTTGAGACATTACAACCAGGGGGGTGATTTTTTCCGGGAAAAGACAGCGATGGACGTCAATGGTGAAACGCCAAAAATTAAACTGTGGTAAAATCCACTTCCTAGCAGCATTTTGTGATTAAATACAAACACTGGAGCTTTTCAGATATCAGAACTTGGCCCACAATTGAAATATTATTTAGGAATATAGCCATATTTTACTCACCAAAAATCCTTTTTACACAATATCCATCCTCCTTTCTTTCTTCCTTCTTTCCTATCGCCATCGAAGCTAATGATGAAAGTCGAGCCTGTCCTGTCATATTTCCGGCATAGTCCGTTTTGAAAATGGCATTAAATCAACACAACATTATACTATTTGCTTGTGGAGCTAAGTTAGCACGCTGAAAGTGCCCCACACACCATTTTCCCGGCTGTAACAGGCTTGCTAGCTTCGGAGTTGACCGCCCTTTCTTAATGATGTCCATTTTTTTCCTGAAAAAGTCCGTCTAGAAAATAGCTTTGTGAGCAAACAGAATCTATTTGTTTTTGCTTCTGTCGGCCATAGTGGGTGGAGTTTGCGATCTCGGCTGCCTCGGTACTGCTTTGGCCTGCCTACTAGCCAATCATAGTTTGTGAAAGCAATGACATTTCCCAGCCAGCAAAATGCTAACGCCTATGAAAAATCATTGTGGGGTTGCCAACTCGAAATCTGATTGGTTAAAAGTAACAGTCTAGTTTAATGCAGCAGAGCCCGCAAGAACTGATGGTGCAGGCTTTGAGGCAGATCTGATCTGGCAACAAATAATGGCTGAAATGTGATTGGTTAAATGCTTCAATATGAAAACACACATCTGGAAGCAGTGCAACCAGGGGGAAAAGCAATGAAAGGAAGCTAACAGACCATTTGGAATAATAAGTACGTATTGATTGACAAAATATAATATGATTCAGATATTTCTTAGGCCAGCAGAGAAGGCCTTGAAGACCCTGACGGCCCGCCACTGTATATATATATATATACCCTTACGAGGATGTGAATATTATATATATATATATATAATATTCATTCATTCATCTTCCATACAGCACATCCTCGTAAGGGTGTTGCTGGAGCCTATCTCAGCCGACTTCGGGCGAGAGGCAGACTACACCCTAGACTGGTCGCCAGTCAGTCGTTGGGTACACAGAGAGACAGATGACCATTCCAGGACTCGGGGACACTTTCAGAATGTTCGCAAAAGAGTTAACGCGTTACTCTTTCCTTGGGGAGACTTTCGGTCATGTGAGTCTCTACGTTATGTTTTACGTTGTTTTGAAGCAGCCGAATGGTTAGCGCGTCCGCCTAACAGTTCTAGGGCCGTGGGTTAAATGCCAGGTCGGTCATCACTGTGTGGAGTTTGCATGTTTTCCAAGCTTGGGTTTTCTCTGGGTACTTTGGCTTCCTCCCACATCCCAAAAACATGCCGGGTAGGTGTTAGGTTTAAACACCAGACATTTGTATCACCAATCTGAAAGAAGGAAATACACAGAGAATTGAGTCAACTTTATTTGCAGTGAGAGGTTCGGGGACTGCTCGGTCGCAATCCTCCGACACACTCTGAAGATGTCTCCTCTCGCCAAGTCTCTTATTGTCCAAGTTACAGGAAGTTTCAAGCTGATCAAAGAAAAGAGGGAGTTCTCTCCCAGTTACAAAAGGTTCTTTGATCATGACCATATGCTCTTTTAAGGTAACACCTTTACAGTCTCTTTCCTTATCTCCCGCAATCTTCACACAATGGTTCAAACAGTCGAGCAGACACCTGGGGCAGTTCCTCTTTGTTGAATAAGGTGAAACTGACCCCCAGGGCTCAAGACACTCCTAATTCTATTAACAAGCATTTCGACAGTCATACCAGAATCAGGATAACTTATTTACAATAATTCCAACAGTAGGCTGATTGAATTCTCTAAATTGCCCTGCGGTATGAGTTTGAGTGTAATGGTTGTTCCTTGTGATTGGCTGTCCACCAATTCAGGGTGTCTCCTGCCGGAGCCGCACTACAAAAAGTAGCTACCTCTCCTTGGTGACTGGTGGAATACTCTCTAACCAATATCAGGCATAGTCAACGCCAAAAGATGAACTCAACTTTTTTATTCCAAATTACAAAAAACATTGTGGTGTTAATTAAAGTAGGGAAAATGAAGAGATAAAAAGACTTCATTAAGAGTCACACAATGGAGACTTTTTTTACGTGACACCATCATCACATATTGGAACAGTTTGTATGCTCCGTTTGCAGAATTAATGCACTTCCGCAATCACCTGGACTCCTTGAAAAATCAACAACTACTTAGTCCCAGAAGTAGGTTGAACACATTTTCATAACTGGACGAACATGAAAAGGTTTTTAGTTCTCCCTTTCTCCAGATTTGGTGATGCTGCAGTCCACTAATGGGACAAACCAACATTAGCATTAATGCTAGCAAGCGCCAGGTGTGTGTAGTCAGCTGGGACACGTCAAACCAATGACAGGCCAAGCTGTTTTTAAAACCTTACATTGGTTGTTTTTTGTTTCTGTTTTTTTTCATCCGCATTTTTCTGGGTCATTATCAACAAACTTGTCTTTTGCCCAATCCAACAATTCATTTTAATTTGACATTACATGCCTTTAAGCTTTCAAAAAGATACATTGAATTGAATTGGATAACTTTATTCATCCCGTATTGGGGAAATTTCATTGTGACAGTAGCTCACGTCAAACCAATGACAGGCCAAGCTGTTTTTAAAACCTTACATTGGTTGTTTTTTGTTTCTGTTTTTTTAATCCGCATTTTTCTGGGTCATTATCAACAAACTTGTCTTTTGCCCAATCCAACAATTCATTTTAATTTGACATTACATGCCTTTAAGCTTTCAAAAAGATACATTGAATTGAATTGGATAACTTTATTCATCCCGTATTGGGGAAATTTCATTGTGACAGTAGCAAGAGGGTGAGAATGCAGATACAGGAAGGGCATGGTTACACATAGTTACAAGTTAGACAATACAGTCGCAAAAGCCGCAGAACAACAAAGCAAAGGCACAAAGTACAAAGCAAAGCAAAGTATATTGGATCATTAAGAATCACCAAATCAAATCATTAAGACAGAAAAGCAGCAAAAACACAAAACGAGCAAGAGTGGATGGATCTACCGCCACCGACTGCCAATTGAGCGGCGCCATCTTGGTTGCGGTAGCAAAAACGGATACAGACTCAAGAAAAAGAAGTTGTAGAGTTGGATAAAGCTGGAACCACAAACAGGAATTCTTCCACAAGATGGGGAACTTCCGTAGACTGTGACCAAGGTAGAGAATATGCAGAGTCACTCTTCCAAGCTTATCCGCACAGTTCCTCAGTAGTCTGGAGCTGAAGAATCAACAGTACCAGAGTAGAACCCCTCGACTCCGTTTCCGGCCTGGTAAGCGCCGACAGCTCTTCCATCTTATCCCATGACGGAATAGTTGGTCTGCAGCGTTGCATTTGTCCAGCTCCGAATTTCCAGCGGCATTGAGGTGTTGCTCCTTCTGCTGCGTATTGTAACAGCTAGTCCCATGTGTATGATAGCGTAGGCATTGCTGAATGGTTCAAAAAAAGAACAGCAGAAAGAAGCCACGCTAACAGAACAAAGAAAGTTGTAAAAACATTCAAGTAAAAAGTATAATGTACAAAATAAAGTAAAAAGAAATGTATTAAGAAATATTAAAATGTAATTAAAAAAAGATAGAAAGGCTGTAAAACACAAAAAAACAAATAAGAGTGGACAGAGCTACTGCCACAGGCTACCGCATGACGGCATCATCTTGGAAAAAAAAGGGTTTATATAAGGTTTTATTCCACTTAAATTTAATGTGTTTATATACTTTGTACTGTTATTATTTTTCAAAGTTATAGTCATTTATTCGCATGTAATGAAGTTTGACAAAAACAGTCATAGTAACTAAGCCAAGATGCACTGCAAATCATGAGACAATGTCGTTTAATCTGACCCTGTGATTGTCGGGAATTACTTTAAAAAAAACGTAGTCAAGTTCAGGCATTGAACTATCTAGATAAAATGCGTGCATTACGTGCAAGTTATTCATACAGTAGAACAAAAATGGTTGTGAAACATTGCACAAACTAATTTTTGGCTACTGTCAAGTCAGAACTATTTGCAAAAAATATCAAACAAGTAACGACCTCTTTTTTAGGTGATTGTACTCAATGCCATAAAGATGAATGAGGCCTAGTTCAGATTGTTTAGGACCGACTTCAACATTGTTTAACTTGTGGGGTTAATTAAGAGGAGTAATATTTTATTCAACTGTGTTATTCTGTCTCAGATGGAGCGTTATAACAACACCTAATATTACATCTGGAAAGAATTTAAACCTGCTTTGTCAGTCAGCCTCAGCCAAGCCAAGCAAAGTCTTAATCAAATCTTATGCGATTGCATCTCCTAGTATGAAAGAAGGGCTCCCATTAGATGTTCAGTTAGATAAATTGACTATAAAAGGTTTGTTAGGTGCATTTGCTCATTTGGTCTGATGCTCCCATCAGATGCGATCTGAGGGTCGTCTTCATGAATCAGGCAGTGGTGTGCCATCATTGGTCATCCTGACAGCTGAACAGAGCTCAGCAACTGGAAAGAACAGATACTGCTAATGGACCCAGATTAGGATATGTGCTCTGCAACCAGCCAGCACTACCAGAGCTATCCAGTTCGACGTGTGAGGTCAAATACAACTTGAGATGGTTTGGCTTAGTGAAGCAATGGACTAAGAGCACTATAACATTAACATAGCTATCTCTTTTGGGCCTTGTGTTTTGACTATTGTTTGGAGAAGATGTTGTGTCTTTGTGGGGGTGGGGGAGGGGGTTGTAAGTGCCCTGAGCCTAGTGATGCAGGAGTGGGGGCATGATAAGAGTCTGATAGAGCCTTAATGGCTAATGGTTTCCACTAATGAGAAAACTGCCTGTGATTATGACAAATGAAGAGAGCATTAGGCTAAGAAGCAATACACAGAATACAACATTCATTAGGCAGGTAAGACTCACATTTAAATTCAGTGTCTTGATATACAGTTCATTTAAAACCCTAAAATACTAAAATGTAGATTATTCTACATTTTGCACAAAATGTATGGGATGGTTAAAACACTGATGTGACAAGTCCTAGTAAGAATTTGAAGAATTTAAACATGTTAATTTCATTAGAAATTAACATGTTTAACAGAAGACAGATAAGTGAATACTGGGGATGTTTTCAAGAAGAAGAGGCGATAGAGAGACCAAATGATGGAGCAAGGAAGTACAGACGTGTTCAGGAAAAGAGATTTGCTAAAAAGAAGTGGGACACTAAGAGGACACATGAGAGTAAACAAAAGTACAGGCAGCTGGGACTTAAAGCAAAGGTAGGAGTGGGAGAGGCCAAACCGGGGGAATATGGTGGCCTGTCTGACAGGTTGAACAAAAAGTTGTTCAAATGTATGTGTACAGAATGTCCAGAAAGAGGGACAAAGATGAGAAGGAGATCCAGAAGATTAGCGTGATGAAGGATAGTGTTATCAGAGACCAGTAGTGTGCTCGGAAGATGGAAGAATTATTTTTAGGAATAAATAAATGCGGAAATTATATCTGTGTATGTTTTTAAAATGTTCTCTTGTTCCAGGTATCTTATTAAACAGGAACAGCAGGGGTATGGGACAGACCAGTGGTGAATTGGGAGCATAGTATTGACCTTTTGCCCCGACTTCATCAGATTATGTGGGTACGCAATGCCAGACGGTAAAATTAAATGGACGGCATGCACACTACACAGGACAAAAGGAACTAGAGTAACTGTTTTGTGATGTGATTTTTTTTTCCAAAAATGTCGCTTCGATGGCAGGTTAGTGTCCTGTTCACTAACTTCAGGGGAAGCAAGACATAAATCAGCGGTTATAGATGGTCATATTAACAGAAGTCAGACTAGGTAGCGTAGGAACTGACCCTTCTCACACCTAGGCTGATTTCTTACTTTTATCCACATGATTTATATCATGATGTGATAAACATTTAAAAGTGTATAAAAGACTGGAAGCTTACCAGTACAGCTGTTGCACCACAACTAATTGCTACTGTCACATGGAAAGGACAATAAAAAAGTCCAAGGTAAGATTTACTTATGGAGGTGATTCCACAACTTGTTTTGAAACTAGGATTTTTCGTAAAGCAGAATTCTACTTGGACTGAGCTTAATTCGTTCCACAATATTTAATATTAGCCACTATTAACTGTTAAAAAATGATAAAATTGTACTGATTTTTATGAAATATATGTATAGATGTATGCAAAAACATAAAAAAAAATATTAAAGCCATTAAATTGACGACACAACACTGAACCAACAATACAAAATCGAAAGCACCTCAGTTTAAACATGCAATCGTCTAAGGGGTTAGTTTAGCTCAAATCTCTATCTATCTCTCTCTTGCTCGCTGGCTTGTCCCCCACTCCCCTTCCCTCTCTCTCTCTCGGTTTCTTGTTCTTTCTCTCTCTCGCTCTCTCTATCGTCACTCAAACTGTATCCATGTGGCCATGTGATTGACTTGATTTGATTTTGATTAGATTAGATTATTCAGCAGTATCTGGTGGTTGATGGTGTCAAATGCCTTTTCGAGATCAATGAAGACCGCACCAATGACCCCGACTTTTTCTTAGATTAGATTAGATCCGATCAGATGACTCGGCTCGGCATGCGGGCTTGGGCGGGTAAGGCATCACAAGACGCACTGCGTGGGGCAACTGAGGGCCGAGACCACGTCAGGCCTCTCGATGTCAGCGCCGAGAACAGCAATATATATATATATATATATATATATATATATATATATATATATATATATATATATATATATATATATAGTAGTTTTGAACTGAAAGTTTTTGAAAGTCATTCGTGTCGTCTTGATATTTTTTTTCGATTTTTGATTTTGGACTCCAGTTTTTCATCAAATTGATATTTGTACCAGGGTGTCGCATTTTTTAGGTCAGAAAAGTCCAACTTTGGGGCATTTTTTTCAGTACCTGCAAAACTTTCAGATCAAAACTACAGTGGTACCTCGATATACGAGCACCCCGACATACGGGCATTTCAAGATACGAGTAAAATTTCGAGCAAAAAATTATCTCTAGATACGAGAAAAATTTCGAGATACGAGAAAGCCAGGTGGCCAAGACATGAGAGACTGTTTATCACTGTAGTCTTTTTTGCCGCATCTCTTTCGTGTGTAACAGATATGTACGTTTTATCTCTGCATCTTTTTCAGTGTTTTTTTTCCGTCACTCAGCGCGAATGGCGGAGCGATCGCTACGAGCAGTATATATTACTTCTCGTTGGCTGCTCATAAGAACATCAGGGGCACTGGCTCTCTCCCGCAACTCTTTCGTGTAATGTCTCTGGTGGCAACTACCTTTTTGTAATGTCTCTGGTCGCAACTCCCTCTTTGTAATGTCTCTGCGAGCACTGGGCAGAGCGTTGCATTTTTTTCAGTGTTTTTTCCCCTTTAGCCTGTTAGCTCTCGTTGGCGGAGCGATCGCTAATTCAAGACTACTTCTCGTTGGCAAGTGGTCGTGCGTTTTCCTATTGTGCGGACATTTGTGTGCATCATTTTCGGAATATTTTGAAGGGAATACAAACTCAATTAACCCTCAATATTGACTGAAAGTCAGTGTGGAGGTGGGGCAAACAGAGCCAACCCGGCCGGGGGAAATGTATAAAAATGTAAAACAAAATTAGAATTAAGTTTAGTGTAAGGTTAGATTAAATTTATTTTTGAGTGTGTCTGCATCGTAATCCAAGTTCATTTAAATTTGTTTATGTTATATTACGATTCACCGGTGCAAATAGTCTCCCCCGCCCCCCTCTATGTCCCTCTCTCTCTACCCTCCGTGAAATCCGTCTAATTTTAGTTCTATTAAACACATTTTAGTAATATTAAACCACTAGTTATGTGTTACTTTGTTAATAGATGGCGAATTAGAAGAAATAAAACGTTTTTTTCCTATCCAATATCCATTTTTTTGTGTTTTTTCAGAGGGTTGGAACGAATTAATTTGTTTTTAGTTCATTTCAATGGGAAACGTTCGTTCGAGTTACGAGAATATCAACATACGAGCTCAGTCCCGGAACGAATTAAGCTCGTATCTCAAGGTACCACTGTACTCTGTTTTGTAAAACCACTATGACGAGGACAACATTGCACGTGCATCATTTTCCAGGTCATCCGTGTCGTCTTGATAAAAATCAATAAAAACTCGATTTTTGACACTTCCAAAAACAGCCATTTCATACGGATTGGACGCCATTTCCTCATTTTACATCAAATTTTAATGCAGTTTTTGACTACGGTTAGCTTCAATAGTGAATTTCGTCTTTGGTTCTTTAAAAATCGATTCAAATAATAATAATAATAATTGGACATAGGCCCTGTCGTCATCATCAACAACAAAAAGCCTACTTGTCATCACACCCAGAAACTGCGTATGACGAAATTGGTGGTGCTTCTCCATAAGCTGCGTTTACTCGGCAAAAGACTTAAATAAGTGATAGTTACGGACTTGTAATTTGGCATTCTGCTGTTATGCATACAGGTTACTTACCTCTCACTGTCTTTCACTTACCTTCAGTCAGCTAGTAGGAGGCAGATCACCACCCAAACATCTTTTCAAATTACCTCAGAAGGGAATGTGTGTTGTGTTACCGCAAATTTAGAGTTCTGATGGATGTGGGGAAAAAACTGTCCTTAAGCCTATTTGTCCGTACTTTGTGGGACCTATAGCATCTGCCAGAGGGCAGCAGCTGGAAAAGATTGTGACCATGGTGGTGATAGATCTGAAAATACAACTTCAGGAATAGGCACAGAAAGAGTGAGATCAATTTAAAGTAAATAGGTTTATTACCGGACTGCACGAGGGAGGGAGAGAGCTCTAACAGCTGCGAACACGCTCACAGTCTGTTGTCCTTGCAACTCTCTCTATGAATGAACAGTGGGTCAGTCTTTATATAGGAAAACAGGGTAATATTTCTAAGACAGCGATGTAGGACAAAGTTTATGTAAACAAACATTTAGGCTGATATGGTTAGACATTTGCAGGGCTAAGTTGTATGCGAACACGATATTTTTATAGCTCACACAAACTGCTGCAGCCTAGCTTACATTGTGCGATCCGAACAAACAATTGCAAACTGAGTTTGCCACATCGCACAATACAAGCAAACAATTGCAAACCGAGTTAGCCACATCGCACAATACAAGCAAACAAATGCAATGCCAGCTAGTTAGCCTATCTTACATTCGACGATCTTAACAGACAATTGTAAAACCAGTTTGGCCAGTCTATCTTACATTTTACGATCTTAACAAACAATTATTAAGCCAGTTGGCCAGTCCATCCCACAGTGGTAAGGGTCCCCTATGATGTTCCTGGCTCTGCTGAGGTAACGAGGGCTGGCAATGTCTTCCAGTGAGGGCAGAGAGCAGCCCACAATCCTCTGGGCAGTGTTAATCACTTTCTGCATGGCCTTTTTGTCTGCCGCCGTGCTTCCAGCGTACCACACTGTGATGCAGTACGCCAGGATGCTCTCTACAGTGAACAATCGACCCCAAGGTTGTATTTTTGACCTTTAACCCAGTTTTTTAACACAAAACTTTCAGACCACAAACGATTAAGGTTTTTGCAGCACTACGCAGGCGCAATTGTGGCATTTGTCTGCTTTTTCAAGTGGCTTCTAACGTCAAGCTATGAAACGACACAAACCCTTAATTTTGGACATCCTTAAAACCTACTTCATGTTTTCTTTCACTTTTCTCGGTCCCCATGAAAGAGAATTCCATTTCGACATCTCATCTCATTTTCTGAACAGCTTTATCCTCATTAGGGTCGTGGGGGGTGCTGGAGGCGGGGGACACCCAGAATATTGTGTGACCCATGTGTTTGTTGTTGTCATCAACCCCTATCTTTGTATTTAAACCGTGTTTGTGTGCATCGGCATATGAGTATTTTTCTGTCTTTGGTTATATTGCATTTTCATAGATCTGTCTGTGTGCTCCCCATTCACTTTGGTACTGTTAATTTATTTTCCCAGTTTTATGTTTGTAGGGGTATTTCTGTTGTTGTTTATTTTCATTAAAACCTTAAATTTGTGCACCATCCCTCCCTTTTTGTTGTCTGCTTTCCACACCTTGGCTCCCACTTCGCTCCATAGCCGAGGAAATCATAACAAGTTGAAGGTGCACATATAGACTGGGCAAAAACGCCCCAAAAAAGTGGTACCCGTCGATTACAAGACTGTTCCCACAGTTTAGTTCTCAACTTTACCACAATTATTAATCTGTACCCACAGTTTAATAAACTGCACCCACAGATTACTAATCTATACCCCAGGTTTAGTAATCTATACCCACATATTACCAACGGTGACATCACTTTCAGGTGTTATTTTTTGCACATCTGCTGCTGTTGTGTCTGCAACATAAATGACTTTCTGTTTATTCGTTTGTGTTGGGGTTATTCTGGGATGTTATTATATGTTCATTAATCATTAATAGGTAATGAAGCTATATTTTAATTTGGGCTATATTTTAAGTGGTACACGGTCGATTGGTCACCGGTCTTTTGGTCACCGGTCTTTTGGTCGCGGTCTTTAGGTCGCGGTCTTTAGGTCGCCCGGAAGTTTGGTCGTCGTCTTTTGGGTCGTCGGTCTTTTTTGTCGCCGGTCTTTTGGTCGCCTGATCGGCTGCTGCCATCTACTGTCAAATTATTAAATAGCAGATGGTGTTTTTATTGAAGCAGTCCAATGAACCTTCATTCTCTCTGGGAGAACTTGCAATGTTGAAATACTTTAGATTAGATGGTCATTTTTATCAAACAAATAAAAGTATTAGTATACTTTTAGTTAGACAGTATTTAGATTGTTTCAACAGTATTTAGACTCTAAATACTGTTGAAACGATCTAAATACTGTTGAAACGATCTAAATATCTAATATCAAAATGTCAATAAGAGCACTCATTTAACACATCGGCTGCTGCCATCGACTGTCATAGGCGTCCAATGAACCTTCATTCTCTCTGGGAGAATTAAGAGCACTCATTTAACACATCAGCTGCTGCTATCGACTGTCATAGGCGTCCAATGAACCTTCATTCTCTCTGGGAGAAATAAGAGCACTCATTTAACAAATCAGCTGCTGCCATCGACTGTCATAGGCGTCCAATGAACCTTCATTCTCTCTGGGAGAATGAATTGGAGAATCTCTCTTAAGGTAGAAAAATGGTTAAGAATGCCCAGAAAAGTGTTCCAAAAGCGGAGTAATAGTTTTTAAAACAGCATTTAATGATTAAATACAAATACTGGAGCTTTTCAGATATTAATTGGGGGTGATTTTCCCGGGGGAAAGACAGCTATAAACCTCGGCGCGACCAAATGCGACGACCATTTGCGAAAGGGCCTAAATTTCACTAAAACGGGGTAAAATATGCACTTATTGATGAACTACAAATACCGGAGCTTATCAGACATGACTACCGGGCTCTGGGGGTGATTTTCCCGGGGGAAAGACAGCTATAAACCTCGGCGCGACCAAATGCGACAACCATTTGCGAAAGGGCCTAAATTTCACTAAAACGGGGTAAAATACGCACTTATTGATGAAATACAAATACCGGAGCTTATCAGACATGACTACCGGGCTCTGTGGGTGATTTTCCCGGGGGAAAGACAGCGATAAACCTCGGCGCGACCAAATGCGACGACCATTTGCGAAAGGGCCTAAATTTCACTAAAACGGGGTAAAATACACACTTATTGATGAAATACAAATACCGGAGCTTATCAGACATGACTACCGGGCTCTGGGGGTGATTTTCCTGGGGGAAAGACAGCTATAAACCTCGGCGTGACCAAATGCGACGACCATTTGCGAAAGGGCCTAAATTTCACTAAAACGGGGTAAAATACGCACTTATTGATGAAATACAAATACCGGAGCTTTTCAGACATGACTACCGGGCTCTGTGGGTGATTTTCCCCGGGGAAAGACAGCGATAAACCTTGGCGCGACCAAATGCGACGATATGCGACCATTCGCAAAAGTGCCAAAAATGCACTAAAATTCGTTAAAATCTGCACTTAGTGATGAAATGCAAATACTGGAGCTAAAATGACAGTCGATGGCAGCAGCTGATGTGTTAAATGAGTGCTCTTATTTCTCCCAGAGAGAATGAAGGTTCATTGGACGCCTATGACAGTCGATGGCAGCAGCTGATGTGTTAAATGCGTGCTCTTATTTCTCCCAGAGAGAATGAAGGTTCATTGGACGCCTATGACAGTCGATGGCAGCAGCTGATGTGTTAAATGAGTGCTCTTATTTCTCCCAGAGAGAATAAAGGTTCATTGGACGCCTATGACAGTCGATGGCAGCAGCTGATGTGTTAAATGAGTGCTCTTATTTCTCCCAGAGAGAATGAAGGTTCATTGGACGCCTATGACAGTCAATGGCAGCAGCCGATGTGTTAAATGAGTGCTCTTATTGATATTTTGATATTAGATATTTAGATCGTTTCAACAGTATTTAGATCGTTTCAACAGTATTTAGATCGTTTCAACAGTATTTAGAGTCTAAATACTGTTGAAACGATCTAAATACTGTCTAAATTTTAGACAGTATTTAGACCGTTTCAACAACTAAAAGTATACTAATACTTTTATTTGTTTGATAAAAATAACCATCTAATCTAAAGTATTTCAACATTGCAAGTTCTCCCAGAGAGAATGAAGGTTCATTGGACTGCTTCAATAAAAACACCATCTGCTATTTAATAAATTGACAGTAGATGGCAGCAGCCGATCAGGCGACCAAAAGACCGGCGACAAAAAAGACCGGCGACAAAAAAGACCGGCGACCCAAAAGACGACGACCAAACTTCCGGGCGACCTAAAGACCGCGACCAAAAGACCGGTGACCAAAAGACCGGCGACCAATCGACCGCACACAATTTTAAGTTGGGAACGAGCAAGTGTTACACCCTGCATTTAATCTTGAAACACAGGGGGAATAATTACAACAGTGAGACGTTGTTGTTTCCTCAATCCAACTTTTTACTGTAATAATCAACACAAAAACCCATAAGATACAATTACACCCATATATATATATATATATATATATATATATATATATATATATATATATATATATATATATATATATATAATCAACACATTAGAACCCAAAACATAATGTACAATCACACTCATTCCACACACGGTCATAACTTGTTATATCTTATCCTTTTACAACTTCGAGTAGTCCTACTATTGTTCAACAGGGCAAACAATGCAATATCAATAATATAACATCCTTTCTATGACCATTATAGACACTGTCCAGGATAATGGTGGCCGAAGGTAGCGTGCTAAATGCTATTCCATGTGCGTTACCCGAGACTCTTGCACATTCACGCTCGCCATTAAAAGTAAATAAACATTAATAAACATTATCTCTTTTCTCACACGCTAAACAGTGTATATTACAAACCCTAAACTCAACCAGCCTTTACAACAAACAGCATACCTTGAAACACGGGGAATAATTACAACAGTGAGACGTTGTTGTTTCCTCAATCCAACTTTTTACTGTAATGATTCCGAATCCCCCGTGCGTCAAACTATGTGCTAAGACATCAATAATCGAATGCCAATATTATTTAACATGCCACACACTTGTCATATGGATCAAAGGATCAACGATCGAACACCGATACACACATCAAATCCAAACTTGTTGTACCTTTTTTACATGCAATCGTTAATAAATCAAACACTCTAGCATGTCACACTAATAAATCAAACACTAGCATGTCACACTCTCCCCCACAAAAACAAATGTCGTCTCGACATCAGTACATTCCAAATATCTTCCCCTTGTTGATTGTTATTCTGAACAGTCTAGCGAACTTGTCACTTCACATCTTCTTCTGTGAGCTGATACTCATGAAAACTCCAGACGGCAAGGGCCACAGTTCAAATATAATCCACAACTCGTACGGTCCACGTTCACTGGATGGAAACTGTAATCACAGTCCATAACAGTCCATGTTCGCATAATACATGTCACCCTTGTAGGCTCAAGCCTGTTGGAGTCCATACATGAAGGGTGGTTGAATGTAATATGGCTGCTGGTGTACTAACCAAGGAACCTCTTCTGGTGCAGGGTAAGCAGGTAGCAGCTGATGTGGTGACTGGTGACTGAGTACTATAACAGGAGGGGACACCAAGCTGATCATAGGTCGTTTGTTGTGGTGGATGTCTGTCCCTTCTTCGCCGTTCGTAAGTCAACGCCTCAGGTTCAGTCACAGTGGTTGGCGAAGAGGTCTCTGATAAATGATCATCACGAGGATCTTCAACAGCCAGATTTGTTCCCTCACCAGGCAGGTCCTCCAGCTGATAGTAATCTTCTCGTTGTACTGGTCCGGAAGCAGGGCCCTTCACTTCAAGTCTCTGATTCTCTGGCAGTGGCCTGTGCTCACACTCCATCCCTTCGGCATCTCTCTCATTCAGCACCTGGAGGGTCTCGTAGTGAAAGTCATATTCGTCACCACTGTCTTCGTCTGACTCTTGAAGATGAGATACCGGCTGCTGTTTCTTTCTCTGCATACTTTTGTCAATTTTTCCTCCTTCTGGTGTCAGGTTTTTTTTCAGGATGTGCTCTCCTGGTTGTAGCACGGAGCTCCTCACTTTGGTGTCATAGTGCTTTTTACCTCGTTCTGCAGCTTTTCGTACACTCACGGCGGCAATGGTGTACGCCTCCTCCATCCCTCATCTCCCTTTCTCCGCTTTGGCCTTGTATAACTCCATCTTGTGCATTTGCTCCCTGTAGCGTGCCACCTCACTCTCCAGCTTGTCAGCTTTGATTGCGCGTTCTTCAGCGCATCCAGTTCATCGCGATAGGCGCGGGCTGCACGGGCTTCTACGAGCAGCTTCAAATTCTCCTGCTGTAGCCTCTTTATTTCTTCCTCCATGTTTTCCTGCTTGTGTCTGTTGTCCAGCAGTTGTTCATTCCTCTCTTCTAGCTCTTCTCTAAGTCGTCTGATCTTTGTCTTTGAATCGGCAAGTTCCACCATCAGGTGTTGCTGAGGTCCCACCTGCTGCCGTTGCATGCTGGGAGGATTGACAATGGCCAGTGGACTGGATGTGCCACAAAGCACACGAACCACACCTTCCCTTTCCTGAGTTAGCTCTTCTATAGTCTCTTCTTTTAGTGGTCTGCCTCCTCGGATTTTACATCCAGCTTGGAAATGTTCTCTATTCCCACACCGATAACAATGTGTGCACTTCACATCTCGCCCTCCCTGCTGACAAGCAAAACACCTTCTTGGGACATAAGCAGGGCGGCTAGTGTTCCAGGGGGGCTGCTGGGGGCTTGCTGTAGTAATTTTGTTTTGCAGAAGGTGGCTGGGGCTCCCTAACTGGTCTTCTAACTGAAGGTGGGAGGTAGGACTGAGGCTGAAATATAGCCTGCTGTAGTGTCTCTCTGATCTGAGCTATCTCCGCACTGAGATCTTTAAGAGAAGCAACACTTGCCTTAAGTTCAGTCAACTGCGCTCGTACCTCAGGGGACACTTTTGGTTTTTCTTCTCCAGGGCAATTGGTAGGTCGTAGTTCTTCTGACTGCACCTTGCTAACGTGTTGCTGCCTGTGGGGTACTAAACTTCTTTTTATTTCTCCTTTCCGTTTCATTAGCACAGGCTACATTTAACCGCTCTAGCAAAAGCTCATCTGAAGTCTTACAGTTCAGCAAGAGAGGCTGCATATCTACTCTAACACTGTCACTCTGGAGACCAGTGAGTATCGTGTGCAAGCACATACGCTGGACTAAACTTTGGTTGTACTGGATTCCTGATTCTGATTCTCGAGATGCAAACAGTACCTTCTGCCTAAGAACTAAGACTCGCATTTAGAAACTTTGAGGAGTCTCTTTGATATGCTGCACTTCTGAAGCTAATTGTATATAGAGGTCGGTAGCACTCCTCTCCTGAAAATGAGCGCATAGGATGCGTTTGCGTGTGGGAAGAGTGCGGTTAGGTTTTTCTTCCAAGTAATTACGGAGCTGCAAACTGGGGGAGATAGCCCTGATAACTGCATCAATGATTTCCACATCTAGGTAACCCCTATTTAG
Source organism: Stigmatopora argus (assembly GCF_051989625.1). Lineage (NCBI taxonomy): Eukaryota > Metazoa > Chordata > Actinopteri > Syngnathiformes > Syngnathidae > Stigmatopora > Stigmatopora argus. The sequence continues at coordinate 56,505 of NC_135395.1, forward strand.
TCCATTTTCAATTTGATGAACAAGGCTGGAGAATGTCAGCTTGTCCCTCTGGCCTGGTTCACCTATTTGGCCGGCAATTTTATAGTTCTTGCGCCAGTATGAGCTTGGCTGGGGCTGGGGAGACACACCCCCTTGAGGGTCCACAGCATCTGGTAGCTGGGGCAAAGTTATTGGAGTGTCTTCCAATCTTGACCCTTGCTTTTCGTTTTCATCTCTTTTGAATTCATTCTTCATATCTGATATTTTATCCTTCAGTTTCAACAATTCAGACATGCCTTCATCCTGCAGTTCTTCTCTTTCTAGGTACTTCACAATGTGAGCCACTAATGATAGACGCGATTTCCGTTTAACACTTCTTAATATGTTAAGAAAATCACATATTTCCAGTAGGTTATTTTCCGTCAGGTTGTTCAATGTTCCTACCACCTCTTCGAGTAACTGTTCCATTTTGTTGACGATCTAGGAGCTCTGTTGACTGTACAGGAGTGAACTCTGAATTGGCACGTCTTTACTGTCCCTGATGATCTCGTATTGGCCTCAGATGAAGTACTCAACCGCCAACTTCCAGTTCTTCTTAAACAGCAACACCTCCTCTCACTGCCATCTGCCTGGTTTTGTGGGGGGATTTAGCTAGCTCAGAATTCAGTGAGCAGGTCATGGACACTGGACATCTAAACAGCAATCCCAGCGATGCCTCCAAAATGTTACACCCTGCATTTAATCTTGAAACACAGGGGGAATAATTACAACAGTGAGACGTTGTTGTTTCCTCAATCCAACTTTTTACTGTAATAATCAACACAAAAACCCATAACATACAATTACACCCATATATATATATATATATATATATATATATATATATATATATATATATATATATATATATATACACATTGTTTATGTATGTATATATATATATATATATATATATATATATATATATATATATAATCAACACATTAGAACCCAAAACATAATGTACAATCACACTCGTTCCACACACGGTCACAACTTGTTATATCTTATCCTTTTACAACAGGGGTCCCCAAACTTTTTCTTGTGAGGGCCACATAACTTTTCCCTTCTCTGATGGGGGGCCAGGGCCCGTTTGAAACAGAAAAAGTGTGACGATCGTAGGGGAGCTTAATTTTTTTTTATTGTTTTTCAGAAAGCCACACATAACCAAATAACCCTTTCCAGGTTCTTTACAGAAAAAAAGTCAGGAAACATATAATAACACTATTAATGAAATAAATAATAACTAAATAACCCTCTCTGAGTTCTTCACAGAAAAAACAGGAAATAAATAACACTATTTACTATTTATGAAATAAATAATAACTAAATAACTCTCTCTGGGTTCTTCATAGAAAAAAAAGCCATGGAACATTAACTTTCTGTTGTGCCATGCACAATCTTCTCCCTTTGCTCTGAAGTTTATGCACGACACCACAACCGTCATTACAGAATCCCACGTCAACATTTTGCAGCAAAGTGCTTGGTGGTGAATTTGGCAGTGGACTCGTAGCGGGGCGGTGAGACCCCTTTTTTCCAACTCCCGGTTCATGCGTCCCATTATTAGACCGCGAGTTACGGCCACCATGCTAGGAGCCCCGTCAGTCGTGATGCTAGCTAGCTTTGACCAGTCCAGGTCCAACTTCTCCATGGTTTGGCACACTTTGTCAAAAATATCCTCTCCCGTTGTAGTCCCTTTGAGACTTTGGAGGGCTGCCAGATCCTCGCAAATCTCAAAGTTTGCGCTAACTCCACGAATAAAAATGAGCAGTTGCGCTGTGTCTTGCACGTCCGTGCTTTCATCCAGTGCTAATGAAAAAAAGTCAAATTATTTTGTCTTCTGCTGCAGCTGGGCATATACATTACTCCCGATTTCTTCAACGCGTCTGGTCATTGTACTCACCGACAGACTTACGGCATTAAATGCATCTTTCTTCTCGGGACACACCTCCTCCGCGACAGTATCCATACATTTCTTAACAAACACTCCGTCAGTGAAAGGCTTACCGCTGCTTGCTATCAATTTAGCAACCCAAAAGCTGGCCCGAACGGATGCCTGGTTCTGCTGAGATAGTAGTCCACTTTTTCGCTTTGAGAGTTTGTCTGCTCGTATTTGGCCTTGCAATCTATCGTACTTGTCTTTGTGACAGGATTCATAGTGTCGGCAAATATTGTATTCTTTGAATACCGCCACCGTCTCTTGACAAATGAGACAAACAGCCTTTTCTTTGCATTGAACAAAAAAATAATCGTTTGTCCACTCCAGGTTAAATACCCTGCATTCTGAATAAATTTTTCTCTCACCTAACTTTTTCGCCATTATTCCGTTCTCAAACAGGTTGCAGTTTTAATATGCTTGAATAGTCCGCGATGGGCCCAGGGCTCCGCCCTCACCTGCGATCGTCCAGATGTCTCGGTAACACTGCTTGTGCATGCAACGGTGGACGTGCCCGCATGCATCAAAGGGAAACACTCTCCCCGCGCCTGTCACCAAAGAAGCAATGCGAAGGCCCGCTTCACTGGGATGATTTGTGGGCTCAGCAGGGGTGCAATGAACCAAACACAAGATTAAAACGTCCCAGTCTTCAAGGCCAAATAGGAAAAAAAATCCGATAGCGTCTCTGGTATTGTTCAGAGGGCCAGTCCAAATGTGCCGGCCGGCCGCATCCCCCCCCCCAAAAAAAATCCGATAGCGTCTCTGGTATTGTTCAGAGGGCCGGTTCAAATGTGCCGGCGGGCCGTATCCAGCCCGCGGGCCGTAGTTTGGTGACCCCTGTTTTACAACTTCGAGTAGTCCTACTATTATTCAACAGGGCAAACAATGCAATATCAATAATATAACATCCTTTCTATGACCGTTATAGACACTGTCCAGGATAATGGTGGCCGAAGGTAGCATGCTAAATGCTATTCCATGTGCGTGACCCGAGACTCTCGCACATTCACGCTCGCCATTAAAAGTAAATAAACATTATCTCTTTTCTCACATGCTAAACAGTGTATATTACAAACCCCAAATTCAACCAGCCTTTACAACAAACAGCATACCTTGAAACACAGGGGGAATAATTACAACAGTGAGACGTTGTTGTTTCCTCAATCCAACTTTTTACTGTAATGATTCCAAATCCCCCGTGCCTCAAACAATGTGCTAGGACATCAATAATCGAATGCCGATATTCTTTAACATGCCACACACTTGTCATATGGATCAAAGGATCAACAATCGAACACCGATACACACATCCAATCCAAACTTGTTGTACCTTCTTTACATGCAATCGTTAATAAATCAAACACTCTAGCATGTCACACTAATAAATCAAACACTCTAGCATGTCACACAAGCTCGAGGACACTACCCCCACAGCTGTTTTCGAGGCCATTTAATTGTTTTCAGGACCATTGACACCACGTTCCAGGCCAACGATTGTTGATCTGAGTTAGCAATGAAAATCTACAAAGGACTCTTAAATTGCTTTGATTTGGATTCCGGCAGATGGCGATAATCAAATCAACTTCCCCAAAAACTTGCATATTGTTTAAAAAATACTGTCGCTCTGTTTACCTTATATGAAATTGTTTGCTTACTTGTGCAAATTATTACGCAGGTGTTTTTGGTTTCCGACCTGATATGAAATTGTTGTGGCAGTTGTTTTTTGACCTTGATGTTGTTATTCGGTTAGCTTATGCAATTGTTTGAGTGCTTAAGTGTTTTGATTATGCACCGACTAAATTGACAGAGGAGGATGCCGTTTCTTCAGAATCATCTGGGACGAGGACGAGTCAGGGTGGATTCTCCTTGCAAGTTTGTAGGTAGAGTACTTCAATGATGTCTCTCTGATTTGATTAAAGTATACCTAATAATAAACCTATCAGTTAGTTATGTCTTTCCTTTAGCCTATGTAGTCTCATTATCAGCGACCAAATAAAAATGGTATATACATTGATGATCCTTCAAATTAGTGACTAACATTTCCTTGTTTTTGCTAAACTGTGGGCAGAGTTTAGTTATCTTGGAGTACAGTATAGTAATCTGTGGCAACAGATTACACATCTGTTGTTACGTCTTTGGCAAGACGTCGAGGCGAGGACACGAGGAATAGGACCCAATTGCTTGGAAGCAGGCGAGAATGAGGGAAGTGCTGCCTAAACGAAAACTTTAATAACTTAGGCATGGGGCAGGGAAAGTAACAAGGGACTTGCCGAGAAACAAACCCGACTAAGGAAAACACGGGGAAGCGAGGAACGAGACAACGTAGACACATGGCAAGGCAAACAAAGCAGACGATCAAAACAATGACATAACAATCAGTGTGGGTTTAATAGACAAAACATGAACTAATTATAAATGACACGCAGCTGCACGAGAGCAACGGCAAGACAGGAGGGACAAACAAGAGTAGAGAAATGAACATAATAATAATAATAATAATAATCGGACATAAAGACACACGGAGAAAGCAATGGAAAAACAATAACAAGCCAATCCTAACATCTGTAGGTACAGAATAATAAACCATGGGTACAAATTAGCTAGGAAAATATTTTTTCTTTACTGGCACTTGTGGGGCCTTTGTATAATTGCCCACATGCGTTAATAAACCACTTGAGTTTTTAGCAAAAACATGCTGACTATCTGCAATATCTCATCTGATTTTATTTTGCCTATCAGAGGTGTAAACAATAAACAGTACAGCATCAGTAACAAACAGACAGAAAGTCTTAGTAGAGCGGTAGGAGCTAAGGTGTTTTTTCTTTGGAGGATCCTTGCAAGGTTTTGAGTGGGAGTTGACAACTTGACATCAAAACCTCACTTGACGGTGCGCAGCAAATCTCCATTGGTCTGTTGGTGATGTGAAAACAGGGACAGGGACAGGAATAGGCTGAATAAGCTGGTCAAGAGGGCCGGCTCTGTTCTGCACTGTACTCTGTAGAGCAGGGGTAGGGAACCTATGGCCCGGGAGCCACATGTGGCTCTTTTGATCGGTGCACATGGCTCTATGCTAAACTGTGAAGTGAACTATGAAAACTCCTGGTGAGAGAGAGCACGGATAGGAGCGTTAAGTTGGCTTTGTGGCATTGACACGACCTCTAGCGCCTTAAAATATATTTTTTTCATTACACTCTTCTGCATGGATACTCTCATTGATACTCATTGATTAGCAACAGCGTAACAAAGAATTCAGAGACTTTAAAATTGGTGAAGTGACTAAAATGGTACACATTTTCATGTATTTTGACTTTTAAATTCGGAATATGGCTATCAAAGAACAGCATTTAAAACATATGAATTGTTTATGGCTCTCTCCGTCGTAAAGATTCCCAACCCCTGCTGTAGAGGAAGTGGGAAAGAAGAGGTTGCTGTCCAAGATGATAGCCTACTGGTGATAACATTGATGTCCAGGATTATGCAAATTATGAAAATGAGTTGGACGAGAATGATTTTGTTGTTCCTCTTTCAGACCAGACATGTAAGTAAGGTGAATTCGGGTAAAGATCGAGACAACGGACTTCCCCCAAGTGTATTTGTATTTGTCAAGAAAAGATTATGGGATTACGTACAAATATATAATAACAGGGGGAATGTTAGGGTTATTAGTCTTACATTATTATGTTTGTTATGTTTGCTTGCAATGAAGAACACTTTGCTTTACTTAGCTTATTAGTCTCACATTCTTATATATTTGCTTGCAATGAACATTTTGCTTTATTTAGCTTATTAACATTAAAACATCTGCTTGCAACCATGTAAATGGTTTTCTCCTTAGTTAGACCAAACAACAGGAAGGTCGAATCATCTTAGACTGCTGGAATGCTGAGAAGAACCTTCGGCTCAACATGACCTTAATTTGTTTTGAGAGCTAAAACTTCTATTGACTTCTCACTCCTATTTTCCCACCCCTCCCTTGAAAGCTGAGATGTCCATTGTAACTAGGGTCCTTGAAGCTAATAAACAGGAAAAAAGATGTGTGTAACGCCAGAATGAACCTGGACGAGGACGAGTCGGTTTTATTCTCTCTTGCAAGAAAACCCAGAGGATTGTATTGTCTCTTTTATTTTGGTATGCCTATTGGTGAACCTAACAAGGTAAAATGTCACAAATACATTCATCTCAACTTGGAAGGCAAGTGTAAAAGGGAAGTGTAAGACTTAGTCACACTCTGGTCAGTCTGTTCGCCTTTCACTTCCTGTTTTATTTCGAAATTAGGTCTTTCCTATATGGTAGTAAAGGTAGGTGGAACCTACTAAGCAAAACTCCTTGTCGCGCCTCCAACTGTGTCAGTGGCCCAACTCCAGGGTTGTCAGCCTTAACCTGCTAGGGCAGTTTTTTTTTCTACGGCATGCCTTTTGCTTGCAGGAGTTCGTGATCATTATACAACATATATTTGACTTCGGACCACATGGTGGAGGATATGTCAAATGGAGAGATGGATGGATTCTGGTGAGTAGGGAACCTAATCTATTGATCAAAGGGGGAACTCCCTCAGGCTGTTTTTAAGGTGGTCTTTGACATATTCCAGCTCATGCTCCGAGAAATGCAGCATTCCTGATTTTTTCTGCTCTAACAAGCCTCAGGCGTAACTGAAAGGATCCTGGAAGAAGCTTGCCCTTGCTTTTGCTTTGCAGTATCTGCACTTCTTGGTCCGTTCAGCTCACCTTAGTTGGGCTAGCCAGGCCCTGAGTTGTTTCCAAAGGTTCCCGAGGCCTTGCTTCATTTGGCCCACTGGTCTCTTCTATGCTTTCCGGAGAAGAAGTCGCTCCTGCTAGCTCGAAGATCTCTCTCTCTCCTGTCTCCGCATCTGTCTTGGTGTGGCACTTTTCCTCAGTATTTCTCTGAATATTTCGCTACCTACTTTGAAAATGATGTGGCCAATGCTGTTCAACCTCCAAGTAAGGCTGCCTTGTAGGGTGTCTTACAGGACTGCATGCAGGGTGACATCAAAGGTAATCAATTCAGCTTTGTCGCTGGGTTTTGGCCATTTGATCTGGAATTTCCGGACAGGTTTCTACGTGCTCCCAATGGCAGGCTGCCTGGCAGTTTTTTGGCCTGCTGTGCCTCTTTGTGGTTTAGGTTGTTGCTGGCCTCCCTGAGAAGGGTGAACATTGGCACTCTCCCCAGGTAAAACATAGGTATCAGTAGGACTGTGGTGCTAGACCTTGTTCTGACCCTCCTTTTCTGTCCTGTCGTGAAGTTGGTCCAACCTCAGCTGCATTTTCTAATGCTCCGTAATACTTTTGTCAGTCAGTCAATACCGTGTCATCCGTCCTATTTGGTCTATCTTCGATCCTGCCTCTTGGTGGACCTCCAGGCTGTTTATTCCTTACAGTACCCATAGTTTGTACGAGGGGCCTCCGTAGTAAGATCTACGTGGATTTCTGGAAAGGGTATCCGCTCTACCCCCTGTGCAGGCTTTCCTCTTGTTATCCCAGTGCTTCTCATTTATTTAGGGCAGGCTGGTGAATGGGCACACCGGCCTGACAGTTCTGGGGTCGAGGGTTCGATCCCAGGAGAATGGTCGTCGCCGGGCCCCCGGCCAAGAGGACTGGCCTCACTAGGCACACGAGAGTGTGTCGGCACGAGGCTGCGGGGTTCCAGTGTTGCCGCGAGGGTGCGGGGCGTCGGCATGAGGGTGTGGGGCGCCGCCGGAGGGTGTGGGGCGTGGGCGCACTGCAGCGAGGCACCAGTGTCGGTGTCGGTACGCTAGAGCAAGGCGTGGGCATGCAACCCAGGTTAGTTGGAGCGGGTACCTGCAAGCGATTGTCCTCCTCTTCCCACGCCTCCAAAATTTCCCACATTTTCATGCCAGGTCTTAAAGGGCCGAAGTTCTTTTGTCCAATTTCAAGGTGGTCGCCGTTATCCTGCCCTGTATCAAATGGCCGCTGCTACCATGCTCCGTCTCAAGATGGCTGTCGTGATCACGCCATGACCCGTAATGACCGTTGTCATTCAGTCCCATCTTGAACAGGCAGCCGTCATCCTGCCCTGTCTCAAAATGGCCATCGTGATGCCACGTTTCAAAACGGGGGACGTCATCACGCCCTGCGCAGCCGTCGGGGCTCTCTTCATCCCGCCTCCTCCTTTCCCTTCGCCGCTGTGCACGTCGCCGCCTCTTCTTCTTCTTTTTCACCTCAGGCGCCTGAGGATTACCCTCAGCAGCGCTAGAGCTGCCACTGGAACACGTATTAGTTAATCCAGGGAGTTGCCCAGGCCGCGATGGTAGCGTTCGGTCATTAAGGCCGGACAGCGGAGCCATAGGTGTTCAGACGACTCTGTTTGCTCGTCGCACAGGCGGCAGCAATCCGAGTCGGATTTCCCCACAAGGTGGAGCCAACGGCGGAGCAGGGGGTGGTGTCCACTGCGGAAACGAATCAGGTCTGTGCGGTCTCCTTTCGATAGGTATAGATAAGTTCTTCCTCTGTGACTTTCGTAGTGTAGGTCTGCAAAAGGCGGGGGTTGGAGAGGGGGGAGCGATCTTCACGTTGGATGATGGCACGTCTTGTGGCTGCGTCCGGGGAGGTATGGGTTTGGTCATCTGACGAGCTAAGTTTAGCTAGGGCATCGGCCAGGTTGTTACCGCATATGTTGCAGTGGATCCACAGTAGCTGTAGTCGCTTAGGCGGAGGGAAAAGGGCGATGTCACCCTGAAGTCTCCGAATGGCGGGGTCTTGCGTGTGGGGGTTTCCCATAGCTTGGACCAGCGATTTGCAGTCACTGAGGATGATTGATGTCTGCCAGTCTGTTGTTTCCCTCAGCCAGGAGAGTGCCTCGGTCAGTGCCACTTTTTCAGAGTGGTAGGAGCTGCTGCGGGTGCTAGTGGCACCATGCCATTGGTGGATGATTGCAGTCTCCTTAATGACGACGAAACCTGCACCACCGTCCGCAATGCCTTCTTTGGTGGATCCATCTGTGAAGATCTGTAGGTCCGATTCTCCCATGCTTCTGATGAGCTCTTCGGCCTTATCTCTTTGGATGATGGTCGGCATGTGTTTAGAGACTGCAGTAAAGGCGGTTTGGATGGGGGGGGTAATAGCCAGGTTGGGCAGGGGTGGGAAGAGTGTGTACAAGGGGTATGGAGTTCAAGAGCGGTAAGATGGGGGATGGTCGAAGATCGCCAGTCTGGCTTCTTTTGTAACCGCATTTTGCCGTTTTCATGGAGAAGGCGGTATCGGGGATCAGAAGGAGGGAGCTGGATCCAGGCATCCGCTTTAAGAAGTGCTTGTAAATTGAGGCGGGATGAGAGGGGTGTAAGATGTGCCTCATGTAGGACTGCTTCGGTGGGAGTAGACCTGAGGTGGTGGGTTTAGACCTGAGGTGGTGGGTTATGGCGCGGGCTGCTTCTAGTTGGGCAGTTTCAAGGGATTTGAGGTGCGTTTGGTCCAGCCAGGGGGCCCATGCCGGTGCTGCGTACTCTGCGAGACTTCTCTGGGTGGCAATATACACCGTTCTAAGGTCGTTTGGTTGCCAACCCCAAGATGTGCCACTGAGTTTGCGGAGGAGATTCGTTCTTTTGGACATGGTTTGGCGGACTTTTTTCGCTTGCTCTGCAAACGTGAGTTGTCGGTCGGAGGATACGCCAAGGAAAGTGGGGGTGGGGTTATGCTTGAGGGCGGCGCCATTTATTAAGATCTTTGGTTGCCATTAGGCCTCAGCTGAGTCCAAGCTGAAAAATGACGCCTCACACTTTGTGGTGTTAAGGTTTAGGTGTGCCTCGGAACTCCATCTCCAGACTTTTTCAACCTCTGCTTGAAGTCTGCTTGTTGGATCTAATCGATAAACATTCAATAACTTCGAATTAGAGGAAGCACACAGAGTCGGCCATGATGAGTTTTATCTAGCTTCAGCTGAAGGAGGGGGTCAGAGCAGCCAGCGGCAGGAGCGCGTCTATCCTCCAGCCTGACTAGTTTGAACTCCCTGAATCCCCCCAGCAGGTCGACTAGTTTTATTGACAAAGGTCATGTGACATAGGTACAAACAGAAGGCGGGACAGTGATCTAATCATGTTTTATCATATGCAGATGATGCGCCCCCAACTCATAGGTGTCACGGACGGAAATTTCCGCTAGCCCATGCAAAATTCTATTCTAGTGACTAAACTAAATAAACCTATTGACTAATAAAAAGCATAAGAATACATTCCATACTCCACATTTCCCCCCTGTAGTTACTATGAAAGAATTTTCATTAGACATCAATTTATATCCCTCCTATCCAGGTTCTAGAATACAAATATCATCAACAGTTACTTTCAACAGGGTATGGAAAATAATAAAATCACTTGTCAAGGCAGAGGCGAAAAACTCGAGGTATTTAGCGTCATTCGAGAAAAATTCCTCTGCGTCCCTCTTAATGAGCGAACACAATTTTTTAAGTCAAGACAAGTACAATTACCCGGACGACTCGACAAACTGAGGCTCGTCACACTTTGAAAGCGCAATAATCTCCAGTATGGTTTGCCATGCGGTGATACTGTATGTCACTGTAAGCTACCAGCGTGTGCTGGATAATGTTTCAAATCATAACTTTGATACAGGGGATTACACACAGAAAAAATACAGAACAGAAACAAAATCGCAAATGAGGGAGTTGCAAATTTAAACAGCATTGACTGGTTTCGTCTGGGATGAAGGTGCAGCAGTGTTCTCCCATCATGGCACACACACCTCCATCCTCCGTCCCGCAACATCCCTAAGGGCTTTGACAGTTTGGTTAATAAACACTCATGTAACAGTTCAATGTCTTTACACGAAGCATAACTTTATCCACCCCAAGTTGGGAAAGTAGCAACCGTATGCTTTTCTGGGGGGCGGACCACAACTTATGGTCACCAGGAACATCACTACCCCAGATTGCATCACGTGGTTTGAATTGCACTGATTTTGCACTGATTTTGATCTCTTATCTCTTACTGTTATGTTCACTCCCCTTAAAAGGAATGCATCTCATCTGCACCACTGAGGATTTAAGTGTGGCGTCTAGACCCAGTGAATTCAGGATGTCAGGATCTGTGGAAATGGGTATACGGCTACACACATAACTTTCATTCGGAACAATCAGTTTCTTCTGGAACACCATGAAATTATACCACACATCTTCTCCATAGTATTTCTCCAGATTGTTCTTTCCATACCACTTCACTCTCCTCTGTGATAGGAGTATGTCACCATCTTGTTTTCGAACTCAAGTCTCTGTGGGCGGGGCGTTCAGACACGCCCAGGCTGTCACTGACAGTCCAGTCACTGACAGTCCAGTCACTGTGATGTGGGTGGCAACAGCTTTCACTGCGGCTTCTGTGTAGAGGTGAAAAGTCTATGGGAGCTCAAGGTTAAGTGAGGGGTGCTCGTGGCAGGTGAGTAGACGTCAGATGAGTTTCTTCACGGACAAGGGTTTTGACACCGTCCGACTTACAGCCTACTCAGAGTCACCTGTGAATTGACTTTGACTTTTCAGCGATCTTTGCTGCTGTGGAGGTTGGTGAGTTGGGCCACGAATGGGTCTTCCCATCGTGGAGAGAACCAGGACTTCCTTTTATGACTCGGATCAGGATCCAGTCACCTGGCTACACCACCTCCTGCAAGATAGACAAAAAATCACGGCAGCTTACATGTTCTTTGGATAAGTTTCTCTCCTTCCTTAGTCTCTCGTCATGGTTACTCTTCCCATAGAGGAAGTTGGAATGGTCGTCCATGAACTATCTCAAAAGGTGTTAATCCCGAGCTAGTTGGTACTATCTTCATATACGTTTTGGCCAGTGTTAGGCGTTCTGGCCATGGCTTATTTATCTCCTCCATGGTTTTCTTAAGCCTTGGTTTTATCGTACCATTTGTTTGCTCTACCAGTCCCACACTCTTGGACATTGGCCTCGTTTGGGCCTGAGGTCATCTTGCACATTATATCTGTAACAAATTAAACAGTTCCTACAAAAATTTTAAAAGTAGGTATTTCGATGTCCATATCTCCCCCCTGTTGAGACATTGTCCATGGCTCAATTTTGGAGTACATTTTTGGTAGGCACTGTAGGCCTTTAGCTGTGTACAGGTCGTCTGCAGACTGTTCTTGAGATCGGCTCAGCCCTTGTTGCTGTGCATACTGTGCAGCAAGTGTCCGCGCTGCCTCCCCAGCTGTCGCACTCTGTCGCTGTCTTCAAACACGTACTCAACATCTGCAGACAGCTATTAGGTTGGGCTTAATACCCCAACGAACAAAAATCACAACAATCTTATACTTATTCCATCACTATAGTTTGTGAAAAGCTTAAATGCCTATCAGTCAAAATTAAATATGCTAGCTGGTATTCTATTTCGATCACTGCTTCCTTGTTAAGATAAAGAACTATATTTGTTTTTTCCTTTCCTACAATTACACAAATTAACTAATCATACCAAAAATAGGAAAAATACAAAAAGCAAACCAGACTGCTTTCTCCTCAGGAAAACAGCTTTCCCGTTCTCTGTAATAGTTTAGATTCACATCAATTAATATCCAAAAACAAAATGCACACATTTATAATTCTGAATAGAATTGAACCCACTAAAATGTAACCACCCCTTGTTTGTCAGGGTCAACATTTTTAGCATAACTGTGTCTTTTAGAGCAATTAAAGCCCATTACTTTTAAAATGCATACCAATCAAGTCCCAATTCAATTAACAATGTGTATCGCGTTGCATATGAACTCAGTTTTTTGAAATTCAAAATATCCCAAACTAGTAGTCTTTTTATCAAATGTAACATTCCATTGGAGTTTGTCAATCAGCTCCTATAAAACTTTCTTAATCAATATTTCTCAATAGTCAGGCATAAAATTAAATTCTAGTTACATTTCTATCCATTGTAGTTTCTCTTTTCTCTCTAATTGTTTACTTTAAAAATCTGTAAGAAGATCTAGTCTCAATTGTTTACTTTAACTATCTGTAAGAAGGTTTGGTCTCAATTGAAACGCTTTCACTTTTTTATGGAGACAATAAAACCAATATAAAAAGTTCCTTATGGCTTACAGCATTGCTCCCCGAGCAATAATCTTTCCAATCAATATTGGAGTGCTTGCCATTTTATCTGATTACGTCAAAAAGTTTATCTTACCTGTCTCGTCATACGTTTCAACTGAGAGAACCTTCTTACAGAGCACAAAATGGATCCGCTATTTTCATGTCTGCTGGTTTGGTCAGGAACATTTGCACTCTCATCCTGGGTTGCTCATCATGTTTCCTGTTGAGAAATGCAATCTCCCTCTGCCAACCCCAAAATTAATGCGTTTCTTTAAAGTTTTTTCTTTTATGCAGACATATGATTAACCTCATCCTCCAATTCCAATCGTGTAGTTAATAATGGCGTTTGGTACATTCCACTAAATTGGATTTCCATATTTTTCCGGAACGAAATATGGAAACTTTTGTCAATTCAGTCAATTATTCTGTTAACACAATTTGGATGCCATTATCACAATAAATCAATAGTACTTTGGAATTTGGTATCAAGCACTGTTTTTTCAGTGCTCCTAAATTTTGCATAGCAGATTTGTTTCTCCACTTCAATTTTCACATTTGGAGTACTGCTGCTTTTTCCATTAGAAAAATCCTTGGACAAAATATTTTTCCATAATTTGTCGTTGCCATCCCTGGAACGGGCTTATTGGCGAATTCCGAAATCGATTCCAATTTGCTAAATCATTTTCCACCTTGATACCTAACCGATTGATTATATCTTGGTGGTCGGCCAATTAGAAACACAAAAAGACAAACAAACAATCATTCACGCTTACTCATTTTCAGAAATCAGTGGTCTGCAATTTTTCATTACTGGTGAAGAGCGCCATCCCACGTCTGGGCTTTTTGGCAGCTTACCTCCATTTTGCTGTCTTATCAGCCTAATCATTCTCAAAAGAAATAGGTTAACGTCATTTGGTTGACATCAACTGTTTGATGCTAATGCAATTCGTATATCATTAATATTCTAATAGTCATTAAAATGAACCACGCCAAAGCATATTTCACTTGTTCCGGGCAAAACAAGGAATGCTTTTTGTGCACTTAAAAACATTCCATGCCTCTTCCGTCCCAGGGAAATCATGCCTATCCTAAATCAATTATTTTATCTAAATTTACCTAATAATTTGGATAAATGCCATTTCTGCGTTGTTTTCATGTTTGATATCATTAATAATTTGGATGATTCTTAATACTTAAGTCTAAATCGCAAATCACTCTCATATTTCTAAAACCCAATAGTTAAAGCTCTGGCTGAATTCCTATCCGCTCTAAGAAGGCGGTTTTATTTAAAATAAGAGCCATTTTCTGTGCTCACTGTTACCTCAATTAAAATTTAGGGAAAATAACCTTTCACTAAGCATTTCCTAATATAAATTTCAGTGTTTAATAAAGGACCCATAATTTGTCACTAATATATTACAACACTGTCATCTCTCTGTCTCTCTCTCTTTCCCTCCCCCTCCCTGTGGAGACAATCGGACTCAAGTGATTTAGGTTCAAACCTGCAGTGGCATTTGCGTGCTGTGGTTCCTCTCTCTCTTTGTGCAGGGGGAGGGGGCCTTGGGCTGGGCTGGTGTGGGCTCTCTCCTGGGTCCAGGTGTGAAATGGGCAGTAAGAGCTATGGGCGAGCCCCCCCCCCCTCTTTTTGTTTGCACCGGGTGTGCTTGGCTTGTCGGGTGAGGGGTGTCCGCTTCTGTGAAGGGGGCCTGGCCGTAAAGTGGGCTTCTTGCCTGGCTCCACATTATTCGGCCATTTTCGTCCTTTGTTCTGTCTTACATGTGCTCATTCCCCCTTCTCTCTCCCTTTGTAGCTCATCTTGCCAAAGGCCGTACCTCTTGAGCTCATGTTCAATGATCTTCATAGGGAGGGCCCCAATTTTGAAATGTGTGACTATTACCTGAACTTGTGAAAAACATAATTATTGTTCTCCATGAAGATAGAAAGTTTCTTGAGGAAAGACAACCACCTAAAGCAGCTCCTCATCCTTTCTGTCCAGAATCTTCACAAGCATGTTAACCATGTTTTTGTTTCATTCTTCAATGATCAGGAAAATCTCTCAGCATGAATTCCACATCTTCTTACTTCACGTCCCTTTGTTTGAACGTTTTTTTTTTTTTTTAAAACAATGGTCACATGTTACGCTATTAATACATTTAAGGCGATATTTTACGGCGATTCTTTAGGGACGTCCCATCTAATTTATTATCTCTTTAATACTTATCTTTTATTATCCTATTTATCTGTCTACGTCGTCTTTTTAACCGTTATTCTCTTCAATCCTCTCGATTCATGAGCGCATACCGAGCGCATACCAAGTGCGTACCGAGCGCGTCTTAAAGCGCGTCACGGCCTACTTCCGGTTCTTAACAAACGCTTCTGGTTTATATAATAGTAGTACTATACTTTTTAATCTAGCGCTTTCTTACTCATCGGGTGCAGTATTTTTGGAAGCTTTATTTTTGACAATCTCCAGAAATCCTTTTAACAAAGGGGACTCTAACCCCCACCTTAGGGGGACTTTTAACCCCCACCCTAGGTTAAGCCGCGTCACCAGCCCACCTCTTGGATCGACATTTAGTTGGCCAGACCGACTAAATGTACGTCCGTTGCATACCTTACGTATCTATTTTCCTTTTTTCTGACATACGTACTTCTCAACAGTATGCACAATTTATCCCCTATTTATGAGGCGTTTTTCTCGACTATTCCACGAATGAAAAACGGGATTCCCACCAGCCTTGTCCTAAATATTAATTTTAAACAGCCCCTTACCGTCTCTTGTGCCTCCTCTTTTCCGATGGGGGTTCGTTCTTCAAACGGGCCGCGATCGACCGAAATGCCTCTCTCTTTCAAAGTAAGAGTAGCTGACGTCAGTAATTCTTGGCCTTCAGTCCACCGCGGTCCGAAAATTCAGAAATGAATCTCCCGGGTTTCTAAGGCACCAGAAAATGTTGGATCTAATCGATAAACATTCAATAACTTCGAATTAGAGGAAGCACACAGAGTCGGCCATGATGAGTTTTATCTAGCTTCAGCTGAAGGAGGGGGTCAGAGCAGCCAGCGGCAGGAGCGCGTCTATCCTCCAGCCTGACTAGTTTGAACTCCTTGAATCCCCCCAGCAGGTCGACTAGTTTTATTGAAAAAGGTCATGTGACATAGGTACAAACAGAAGGCGGGACAGTGATCTAATCATGTTTTATCATATGCAGATGATGCGCCCCCAACTCATAGGTGTCACGGACGGAAATTTCCGCTAGCCCATGCAAAATTCTATTCTAGTGACTAAACTAAATAAACCTATTGACTAATAAAAAGCATAAGAATACATTCCATACTCCACACTGCTTTCCACCTCCTCTTTGTTCCTACCCCGACAAGCAAGAGCCAGATCGTCTGCACAGGCGCTGACCAGGGTGGAATCGTTGAACTTGTCGAGGAGGTCATTAATGTAGATGATGAATAAGAGGGGCGACAGGACCGAGTCTTGGGGGAGCCCTTCTTTGAAGGTTCTGCTCCTGCCGACGGTATTGTTGATCCTGACCCTGGCTGTGCGATTTGTGAGCCAGTTGGCGATCCATCTAATGAAGCGGTAGGGGACCCCCAGGTCTGCCATTTTTTTCGTAAGAGACCTGTTCTCCATACCTGGTCGAATGCCTTGCTGAAGTCAAAGAAAGTTGCAAGCGTGCGTTGTCGTTGAGTCGACTGGAAGCCATCAGAGATGAACTGCGACAGTCGCAGGGCCTGGTCCGTCGTGCTTCTTTCCTTTCGAAAACCGGCTTGTCAATGGCTGAGAAGCTGTTTATCTTCCAACCACCAGGCGAGACGGTTCACGATGAGCCTTTCCATCGTTTTGCTAAGCGTAGAGGTGAGGGTGATGGGTCTGTAGTTGCCAACGTCCTTTGGTGACTTCTCTTTTTTGAGGAAAGGGATGATGGTGGCCACTCGCCAAGCTTGTGGACACCAGCCTTCTAGCCAGCTGGTGTTGACGATATGGAGTAGTTCGGGGATGATGTTTGCCGGGAGATTTTTTAGAAGGTCCGGGGCTATGTCGTCGGGTCCAGCTGCCTTACCCGCTTCGGTGAACGGGAGCTCAAGGACTTGTCGCGGTGAGCCGAGCAGTCTGCAGGTAGCTGTACGTAGAGAACGCACTGCTCGTCTGCTCCACTTGTCACTCTTGCGTCCGCTGACCGAGGCATATTCCCTGATAAATGCTGTTGCCTTGGCTCGGTCACTCACGTACTCCTTGTTCTTGTAGACCAGGGACTCGCCAGATTGTTGTGTTTTGGTGCCTGAGAGGGATTTTACTAAGGCCCAGGCTAGTCCCGTAGATCTTGTCTCGGCGATCTCTGCGAGGTGTAAGCGTCATGCGTTTCTTTTCGCTTCAGTGGTTTTTTTGTTTGATCTGTTGACAGAGTGCTATCCATTCTTTCCTATTTTGTTGAAGGTCTCGACGTAGTCGATTCCTTTCGTGGATGAGGTCCTTCAGGTCCTGTGTCAACCATGGGAGCTCCTTCTGGCAGATAACTTTGACCGGTATTGTAAGTGCTGCTGCCTTTTTCATGTGTTGCACTAAGAGGGAGAGTTTTTCCGGGGCTGTGGCTGCTGCAGAGATTAAGGGTAGGCGATCTATGAGGATGGTACGATACCTCTTCCAGTCAGCTTTCGAGAAGTTGGGTCGTACTCTTCTTTGTTGGCATTCAACACGGAGAGCACAGTTCCACCTAATCAGAATTGGTCTGTGGTCGGAGGTCATCTCGTCGATGGGTTCCCATTGCAGATGTTCGGCCGTGGTGGGGTTAGCAATCGTTAGGTCGGGGGCACTCATGCCTGCTCCTTGTGGTTATCTGGCAGTCCGTGTCCACACGCCGTCATTAAGGAGAGTTAGGTCATGGTCATCGACCCATTGATGGATTGCGTTACCCCTGGGATCTGTCTTGGCAAAAATATCCCAGGTCGGGTGGTGCGCGTTGAAATCAGGCCATGCTCCGTGGGGAGCCGGTTTAACCAGGAGAAATCTTGGGGGGCTGGACAATAATCCGATGTCGCCGGGGGATGTAGGCGTTGACCAGTGAGCGGTGCTGCCTGCGGGCGATGGGAATGTGGATATGCTGGAGTTCGAGGGGACCTGATGGGGACGCTGGAAGGATGGAATAGGGGATGCCGCATCTCAGGTAGACAAGGAGACCCCCGCCTCATCACTGTTTTGTGCCTGAGCCCTCACGGTCTTGGTGAATCACGTTATAACCGTCGAGCTGAGGCGTCGGGTCTCCGAGTCCCAATTTTGTTTCCTGGAGGAGGAGGATGTCAATTTTTAGACGTGCTGTCACCTCTTTCAGTTCGTTAGTCTTGGTTGCCAGGTAGTCACAGTTCCATTGAAGGATGGTGAGACCGGCTTTCCGTGCCTCCGGTAGATCGGCAATCCTATCTGTGGGTTGTTGAGGGTGGGAGGGTTTCAGGTTCAGGCAGCTCTGGCAGCACCAGTTATTGTTCCTGCGAAGTATGGTTAAAGCGTGTCTGGTTTCAGGGGCGCATTTGAGGTGGAATCCCCGTTTGCAGGATCTACATGTCAGGGAAGAGCGTGAAACGATTAACGTGTTATTACAGGTGGGGCAGTTTGCGTTTATAGGTTGGTGTATTGTTATGGCTGTTTGATGTGTGGAGGATTGTTGTGCCAGGGGTGGTGAACAGGTCGGGCATAGCTAGTTTGCATTAGTTTGGGAGTGAGGTAGTCCTTTCGGGAGACACCTCGTAAAGGTTCCAACTGTTGTCTCCCCGTCGCCGCCTCTGGGCGGACGGCGTGGCCTGGCTGGCTGCCGGAACGCCTGTCTTCCCAGCATCCCGGGGAAGAGCACACCATTGTGTTCCCGTCAGCAGTGAGTAAAACGATTCTTCAGCCATCAATGGCCGATAGTCCGTGACGTGGGGGCAGCTCACGTGAGCTCCGCTTCGCCACGTCTGCTGAGTAGAATAGGTGGGAGAGAAGAAGGCCAATTCGTCCTCAGAGTCGGAGCCCAGAAGATTGAAGAGCTCCGGGCTATCCTCGTAATTAAACAGATCTGAGTCCCATTCAAAAAAACATGTTTCTTCGTAGAGGGAGGCAGAGGCAGCAAAGAATGTCCCGTGGAGGGATAACGAGAGGGATGCGCGGGTGGGTAGGCAGGCGGAGGACCCAATCGCAGGGAAGCAGGCGAGGACGAGCCAAATAGTGCTCATACCAAAACTTTAATAACTTAGGCAGGATTTTAGAAAATAATAAAGACTCAAATCAAAAAACCAAAGCAGACTAGGGAAAACACGGGGAATCGAGGGACGAGGTAATGCAGACACATGGCAAGGGAAATAAGGCAGACGATCCGACCATGACAGTGGGGTTTAAATAGATACAACAGGAACTAATTTTGAATCGTGCGCAGCTGCGTGAGCACAACGGCAAGGCAGGAGGGAAAAACAAGAGTAGGGAAACGAACATCAGAACACAGGGAGAAAGCAATTGAAAAACAATAACAAGCTACTCCTAACTGACTCAGGGGGGCTCAAAGCTTAAAGAATGCAACATATGTTTTGCTCACCTTAATGGCTTTGCTGCATTTTTTTTTAGATCACCTCGACGCACACAGCTGCTGAACGAAATCTGCCAGCGGCGTCTGGCTCGTGTGTCACGAACACAGTGGCAGTACACATCCAGAGTGGTCAATACAGTATTTGAGAAGAGAGCTGCTCTAAAGGAACTGTTTCATCACATCCTGGAGCATCATGACGATTACAACAATTTGAACGTCTGTGCGGTGTGCTGATGGATTAAAAGCACGTCTGGATGAATTTGAATTTGTTTTTTGCTTCACACATTTAATGGCATTTTTGAGCATTCAGACATGCTTTTTTCAATACTACAGAACAAAAAACTGGATGTACAGTTTTGTCTTGCAAGAGTAAATGCGTTTTGTGACACAGTTGAAAGCAAGAGGAGCCGACATGAGGAAATCTACGAGGCCACTGAACGCAGTGTGGATGCTCCAAGCGCAGAGTTCAAGCGCAAGATTCTCACACGCACTACCACCAACTCCACGACAGGATTCTGGACAATATTATTTGCCAGACGCGGACCAGATTTCAAGACCACGAAAGACGGATGCTTCTCTCCCTCCTCGACCCGCATAAGTTTCGGCTAATGGCCAGCAGAAAACTCCCTTATTTAGCCTTCTCCACTTTAACGCAGAGCCACGGAACACTTTTCGATCTACCTCGGCTAAGAACAGAACTGATTATAATGTATGCCATGGATGATTTTGCAGGAAAATCTCCCATTGATCTTCTTGACTTCTTTCAGCAGAAAAATCTGAGTGAGAGCATGGGGCGGCTGTACACATTAGTGTGTTTGGCAGTGACCATCCCCGTGTCCACTGCTTCTGTCGAACGGACATTTTCAGCCCTAAATAGAATCAAAACTTATGACAAAAGTACAACAGGACATACTCGAGCTTTGATGGCGATAGAAAAGAACTTCTTGATGGACCTGAAATTCACGGGTAATGTGTATGACAGAGTAATTGAAATCTTCTTGAGGAGAGAAAGGATTGATTTTTTTGTATAAATAAAAAATAATTTTTGGCGAGTAAAATTTGTATATTTGCCTAAATAATATTTCAATTGCTTATCATTTATTCTTTTTTATGTGTCGCAGCTGTAGCTGCAGTAAAGGTTTTATAGCAATAAAATACTTATTGAGGGTTGGATTGATTTAGACGTAGCACTACTGAAGGCCTAGGTGTTAATGCACGGCCCGCCACTGGTGTCTAGTATGTGTCCTTGTCTATCATAAGCCTATACAATGGACTAAAGATGGAAATACGCCCTCGGCTACAATCTTACATATTTAGATATATACGTTCAATAACGTGAATATAAATATGTTTTTAATATGTGCTGTCCCTCGTTAAAATAAATTAAACTCAAATGAATCAAGCCATGGACAGTCCCTGGAGAGCCCTTGGTCTGTGGCAGAGCGACTCACCCAAAACTGTGGCGTCTTCGGAGGCCGCCTCTACTGGAAAGCATAAAGGGCGATCGCCATCAGAGTCGCGGGCGATGGAGTCCCCGGCCTCATTGTCGCCGTCGCTGAGAGGGTCTCTGCCCTCGGCCTCATGGTCGTTGCCGCTGAGAGTTTCTCCACCCCCGGCCTCATGTTTGACGCCGTCGTCGGGTCCCCCGCCAAGAGAATGGCCATCATCAGGCCCCCCGGCAACAGAATCGCTGTCATCGGAGCCCACTCCAAGAGAATCACCGTAGTAGGGCGCACAAGAACGGGGAGCCGGGACGGGAACACACAAATGAGGCGCCGGACGGGAACACACGAACAAGGCACCGGGAGGGTAACACACGATCGGGGCGCCGGGAGGGTAACATAGAAATGGGGCGCCGGGATGGGAACATGGGAACGGGGCACCAGAACGGTAATTCGCCTTGCCAGAATGGGAACACGTGGGCAGCTAGCTGGAACGGGAACACATGGGCGGCTAGCTAGAACAGGAACACATGGAAAGCTAGCAGGGAACATGTGGGTGGCTAGCGGGCATGGGAACCCATGGGTGGCTTGCCGGCATGGGAACACATTAGCGGCTAGCCGAAAAAGGGACTAAGCAGCTAGCTGAAAAAGAGACTAGCGAATGGCTATTTGGGACGGGCACCAGTGAATGATCAGCCGGAAAAAGGTGCCATCCTCGTCCCACATTTGAGAACGGTCATTGTCCTGTGAGCGTGAAGGCTCGGCAGCCACCCCGTCCTGTGAGCATGAAAAGACGCTGGACGACTCGCCATGGGAACATGATGGGTTGCAGGCGTTGGTGACCGTATCTTGGAGGATGTTGCCATCTAGTGGCGGGATGGGTGCTTGGAAACGGGGCGTCGGCATGTGCGCTCAAGCACGCAGCGTCGGCACAGGTAGATGATTATGGTGGCAGGACTTGATCCCAGCGAGCTTGAGCCCGTGACAGTGAGCGAGAGGCGGGGAGTAGAGCTGGCGAATGGAGAGCCGACTCAGGGACTCAGACATTAAGCCATTCCTCCTTCCTCCCTCCTCGCCACGGCGCTCGCCGCTGCCTCCGGGCGAACGTCGTAGCCCAATCGTCATCCACCTCTACGACACAAGAACAGGCTTGCCGCTGCGCCTCCCAAACAGAAAGGTGATTTCTTGGTTGTCGCTGGGCCAGACGGGAACCCAGGTAGGGGTCTATAAGACCATGTTCTGGGGGAAACATTGTCCAAGAGGTGCCAACACCACAGCATACTCCTCACAAATTCCCTAAAGTTGAGACGGGAGCTTCACGCTGGGTCCATAGTAGGTGATCATAGTGTTACGTCTCGTGGAATGTGGTGTTGGACCCAAATGCAGGGAAGCAGGACAAGGTATGCTCAAACAAAAGTTTATTAACTGAGGCAGGGTTCTTCAGAAAAGAACAAGGACTTGGCAATAAATAACAAAATCAAACCTGACATGGAAAACATGGGGAAACGAGGAACATGGGACATGGTGCATGGCATGGCAACGTGACATGAAGCAAACATAGCAGATGATCTGACAATGACGAACAAACACATGGGGTTTAAATAGACAGACAAGGTTTGATCACAATTTATGTGCAGTTGGTTTTGGAAGCCCGGAGGGACACAAGAAGCGAAAAGCAGACAGACAGGACATGCAGGGAAAAACAAAACCAACCAACACCCCAACTAACCCTATCAATAACAAATGAATGTCAAGATAGTCGGTCAATTTGCTACTCATTTTAAGTAAGACTTGCTGCTGAGGCTGTTGTTTTTATTGATAAAACATTTATTTAGATGTCAATTGGGCTGTTTTTCTGCTCTTTCAGGTTTAATGGCGACCTCTGAGCTTGTCGGCCATTTCTAGTTCAGTGCAGTCTAGTTTTTGAATCGTGCCAGGATCGCCCCCCTCATCGGCTGCCTTCGCGGCGAGGCCTTGTCATGGGCTCGCACCGAGTGGGAGAGGGGCTCGAACATATGCTCTGTAAAATAAGCTGTCAAACTCGCTTTGCAATTGCTTGTTAGTATTGCATCAGTTTAGTGTGAGTTATAAAAAATGTTGTTGAGACATTTGTCAAAGCTGGATTGCCTCGACAATAATCTTCATACAGAGGAAGCAGCAAACACGTAGTAGTTTTTGACTCCCGGCCCATGGAGGTTATCTGGGGGAGACTCCTCTGAACGGTTCTCAAAATGGCCGCTGCACGCTCGCTTTCTTTGTTCTTCTTTAGCTCCCACCCTTCGTAGCCAGGTGGGGGTGGGCAGAACCCACGTTCATGTGTAGACGTCTCCCAGCCAGATACGCCGTCCGAAGACAAACTTTAGGCGGGAATACAAAAGGGGAGGTGTGCTATATACAAAGTGATGACAGGCCTTGACCTGTAGGTGTCAGTAATATTCTATTCTAGTAACTTTAAATTCATAAGAGTGCAGAAGGGTGCAAGATTAAATATAAGAATACAATTCATATTTCACAACATATGCTCTGCAGATGTTTGGGCGTATCAGGCCACACCCTCTTTCTCACACCCTCTTTCTGTTATCTTCTTTTGCACAACATCCTGTTTTTCAGAAATAAATAGACGCACAGACTGTTCATTCTCGGAGAGTGGCAAGGAACAGACTGTGTGTCCACACTGTTTGAGCTCTCCCCATTCTGCAGTCTGGAAATAAACTGATTTTCAGAAATTGGTCTCCCTCTTTCTGTGCCTGCTCCGGAAGCCAAAACAGACCCAACATGCTCCTCCTATGCCGACTTCACCGCGGAGATGCGTAAGATGTTCGAAAATCGATGGTCAACTCCGGGAATGCCAAAGGCAGTGGAGAGGGGGCTCGCACGTGGGCGCCACGTGCGAGTTCCGCCGTTCGTTTCCGACAGCTCCTCCAGCTGCAGTAGGCCCTCCTCCCGTGATGATGTCCAAGCCTATGTGACTTGGTTCTCAGAGAGCTGGGCTCTCAGAGGAGGAACACTCCCATTGTCTTCATTCAGGATTATGTTTTTACTGCGGTGAAAGTGGTCACCTATAAGAACATGCCCCATCCGTCCAGTGAAAGCAAGGGCTAACCAATGGAAAGGGAGGCTTTGGTGAGTCTAGCTACTGGGGATTCCTCCCGTCCTTTCCTGCTGCCTTCTTGCCTTTCCTAGTAGGAAAAACTCACGATGCCACCGCTCTGGTCGACTGTGGAGCAGACAGAGCTTTATCGAACGCTCCGTGGCTTCCCGACTAGGCATCGGGACTCGGCCATTGGGAGACCACTGAGAATTACTGCACTAGACGGGCCTTCCTTAGGCAGAGTAGAATTATAGACGAATCCAATTCACCTTTGCTTATCCGGCAACCGCCAGGAGATGGCGTGCTTTGATGCCCTGGACTCTCCAGAGACTCCCATTGTTCTGGGTCTTCCT
This sequence comes from Stigmatopora argus, assembly GCF_051989625.1. Taxonomy (NCBI): domain Eukaryota; kingdom Metazoa; phylum Chordata; class Actinopteri; order Syngnathiformes; family Syngnathidae; genus Stigmatopora; species Stigmatopora argus. Next base: position 80,958 of record NC_135395.1, read on the forward strand.
TGGCTGAGAGAACACAATCCGGTGATCGACTGGTCTGGACCCAAGGTGACAGCCTGGAGTCCAGCCTGCCACACTAGGTGTCTCCAATTAGCCCATGTGCCCACAAGGTCATCTCCAAGGGAAAAAAAACTCAGACCTCGCCACGGTGCTCACAACATTGAAAATGTTTTTAGCAGAGACTGTGCTAGGGCAATTCCTCTGCATCACCTTTATGATTGTGCCATTAACCTGTTGCCTGGTGCCACTCTTCCCAGGGGCCGACTCTACAACATCTCCAGGCCCGAGCAGGAGGCACTGGAGGACTACATCTCTGACACACTAGCAGCAGGTCTCATCCGCCCATCCTCCTGGATTCTTCTTTCTGGAAAAAAGGACGGTCCACCCGTGCGTCGACTACCGAGGCCTGAACAAAATCACTGTCAAGAATAGATACCCATTGCTTCTCATTGACTCAGCTTTTACCCGGCTTCATGGTGCATGCATTTTTACTAAGTTGGATCTCCGCAATGCGTACCATCTTGTCAGCATTCGGGAGGGGGACAAATGGAAGATGATCTTCACCACCACCCCTGGGCCATTTCAAGTCCAGTCCCTCATAAATGATGTCCTCCAAGATATGTTGAACCAGTTTGCATTCGTTTATCTGGATGACATCTTAACACAAAGCGACATTGATGTGTTGCTCCTTCTGCTGCGTATTGTTCACAGCTAGTCCCATGTGTATGCCAGCGTAGGCAGGGCTGAATGGTTCCAAAAAAGAAGAAGCAGTAAGAAGCCAAGCTAACAGAACAAATAAAGTTGTAAAAACATTAAAGTAAAAAGTATAAAGTACAAAGTAAATTAAAAGGAATGTATTAAGAAATATTAAAATGTAATAAAAAGATAAAAAGGCTGTAAAACACAAAAAACAAATAGGAGTGGACAGAGCTACTGCCACCGGCTGCCGCGTGACAGCGCCATCTTGGGGAAAAATGGCTGTTTACATCCCACCGGTTGCTAATGTTAGCACGGCACTTAGCCTCCTGCTAGCGACTGTAAACAAACAGCAGCTTGACCACCCCGGTGGAGTCCTTATTGTCGCCGGTGACTTCAACCAAACATCTTTAAAGACTGTTTTGCTTATGTTTATCCAGTTCGTGAAGTGTCACACCAGAGGAGATAAAATTCTAGACACCATGTTTATTCTAACATTAAACATGCTTATAGAGCCACCCTCCTCCCTCACCTGGCTGGGTCCGACCATCTCTGCCTGTCCCTCACCACCTCATACACCCCACTCCGGAGGCAAACAAGGCCACATAAAAAGAGAATAAAAACATGGCCCAAGGACACCCTTTCTCACCTGCAGGTCTGTTTTCCCACACTATTTGGGGTCTTTTGGAACACAACAACCTTCAGGACTACACGGACAGTGTACTTTCCTATATCAAAAACTGCATGGACACTGTTACTGTTGATAAATGTATCCGGGTTTTTCCTAACCAAAAACCCTAGATGACCAGTGAGACACATGCACTCATTAAACGCCATAACACTGCCTTCAGGTCGGGGGACAAGTTACAATACAGTGCTGCCAGAGCAGACCTGAAGAGAGACATTAAGAAAGCCAAGGCAGCATATACAAAGAAAATTGAGGAGCACTTCACAGAAAATAACCCAAAGAAGATGTGGCAGGGAATATGACACATTACAAATTACAATGATAATAATAAGGTGTCTGGTAACACAGATGCCTTACTAGCAGAGGAACTGAACCGTTTCTTTGCCAGCTTTGAGGCTGAAAAATCAGATTCAGTCTCAACACATCCACCACCTTGCAGCAGTACACTGAAGCTTCAGGAATATGAAGTGAGATGGGTACTGCGGACTCTGAACACCAGACAGGCTGCTAGCCCTGACGGTGCACCTGGGAAGGTGCTCAAAGCCTGTGCTGACCAGCTGACTGGGGTTTTCAATTGTTCCCTGCAACAATCCATCATCCCCTCCTGCCTGGAATCTGCCACCATTATCCCTGTCCCTAAAAAGCCTGTGACCGGACGTTTCGTTGAAAGACGTTTGGTCGACGGATATTTGGTCGACGGACATTTGGTCGACGGACGTTTGGTCGACGGACAGTTCGTCGAACGGACGTTTCGTCGAACGGACGTTTCGTCGAACGGACGTTTCGTCGAACGGACGTTTCGTCGAACGGACGTTTCGTCGAACGGACGGTTCGTCGAACGGACGTTTCGTCGAACGGACGTTTCGTCGAACGGACGTTTCGTCGAACGGACGTTTCGTCGAACGGACGTTTCGTCGAACGGACGTTTCGTCGAACGGACGTTTCGTCGAACGGACGTTTCGTCGAACGGACGTTTCGTCGAACGGACGTTTCGTCGAACGGACGTTTCGTCGAAGGGACGTTTCCTCGAACGGCCGTTTCGTCGAACGGACGTTTCGTCGAACGGACGTTTGTCGATGGATTCGCCGGCGGACATTTCATCGAACGGACGTTTCGTCATCGCAGGGTTCGCTCGCTCTCAAAATTATAATTGTGAGAGTGAGACAGACAGAGTTTACTGTTGAAAGCGATCAACCAGGTAATCTCTCGCTCTCAAAATTGTAATCATGAGAGAGAGTGAGTTTGTAATTGCATTGACAATGTAAGCGCATTAATATCTAAATATCACGATCAACCAGGTAATCTCTCGCTCTCAAAATTATAATCATGAGAGAGTGTTTGTAATTGCATTGACAATGTAAGAGCATTAATATCTAAATATCGCGATCAACCAGGTAATCTCTCGCTCTCAAAATTATAATCATGAGAGAGAGAGAGTGAGTTTGTGATTGCATTGACAATGTAAGAGCATTAATATCTAAATATCTAATATCAAAATTATCAAAAGGTTGCGTGTTATTGGCGTGTGTACATGTTACCCGTCGCCGGATTCGCTCGCTCGCCCCGCCTCCGGTTTCGCTCGTATTGGAGTGTGTGTACAAGTTTTTCATACGGCCCGTTAGGATTTTTAATCCGGCCCGCCGATGTTGTCCAAATTATAGTAAAAATCAATGACCTCATTCATTTCCCTTTGCCCTGCAATACTGCTCATCACTCTCAATTTAAAGACTGCTTTCTTTCGTTGAATAATAATATGTTCTTAATGTTGAAAGTAAATTAGAAAATAAATGTTCACCTTCGTTGAATAATAATATGTTCTTAATTCAACAAAGGTGAAAATGTATTTTCTAATTTACTTTCAACATTAAATTGGTCAACCGCCACATCAGGTACACAATCTCTCCCTCAGTTGACCCGCATCAGTTTGCTTATAGAGCAAACAGGTCCACTCTGGACGCCATCGTCGTAGCTCTACACACAGCATTGAGCCACCTGGAGCACCAGGGGAACTATGTGAGGATGATTTTCATTGACTATAGCTCAGCCTTCAACACTATAATACCGGACATTCTGGCTGACAAACTCGCCCACCTTGGACCATCCTCTTCCATCTGCTGCTGGATTAAGAATTTCTTAATCAACCGTCCACAAACTGTTAGACTTGGTCCCCACCTCTCTTCCTCCATTACACTGAGCACTGGCTCCCCTCAAGGTTGTGTACCGAGTCCTCTTTTATACTCCCTGTACACATTAGAATATTCCATAATCTTGCCCGGACGTGACTATTTTAAATCACTTATTTATGTTTTATTGGGAAACACACACTTTGTGGAGTAGCACCACTAATTTCGTTTTACGCAGTTGTTGTGTAATGACAAAAAGGGTTTTGACATTGACATTTTGACATTTGACGAGGTACTAAGTTCCCAAAATTCTGAGTCAGATCCAAGACAAGGTACACAGAAAAACCTCTATATTCCGACCTCAGTTCATTCCAAGGTGCTTGAATGGGCCCACACCTCCTGCCTGGCCTGCCGCCCAGGAGTTGCTCGCACACGGTCGGTGTTACCCAATGTTTTGGTGGCCAACAATAAGGGAGGATTCGCGATCCTTTGTGTCTGCCTGCCACGTGTGTCCCCACAGAAAGTCCTCCACCAAGCCAAGTTTCGGTCTACACTTCACAGAAAATAACCCAAAGAAGATGTGGCAAGGCATACGACATATTACCAACTACAATAACAATAATATGTCTGTTAATGCAGATGCCTCACTAGCGGAGAAATTGAACCGTTTCTTTGCCCGCTTTGAGACTGACAAACCAGACCCAGTCTCAACACCCCCACCACCACCCGGCAGCAATACACTGACGTTCCGGGAACAGGAAGTGAGACTGGTAATGCGGTCCGTGAACACCAGGAAGGCTGCTGGCCCAGACGGAGTACCTGGGAAGGTGTTCAAAGCCTGTGCTGACCAGCTGGCTGGAGTCTTCACAAATATTTTCAATTGTTCCCTGCAACTATCCATCATTCCATCTTGTCTGAAATCTGCCACCATCATCCCTGTCCCCAAAAAGCCAACCATTGGCGGCATGAATGATTATAGGCCTGTTGCCCTCACGCCTGTGATCATGAAGTGCTTTGAAAAGTTGGTAGCCCGCCATATCAGGAATACAATCTCTCCCTCAATTGACCCTCACCAGTTTGCTTATAGAGCAAACAGGTCCACTGATGATGCTGTTGCCATTGCTCTTCATACAGCACTGAGCCACCTGGAACACCCTGGGAACTACGTTAGGATGCTCTTCATTGACTACAGCTCAGCCTTCAATACCATAAAACCGGACATTCTGACTGACAAACTCTCCCACCTTGGACTATCCTCTTCAATCTGCTGCTGGATAAAGGACTTCTTGACCAACCGTCCACAGACTGTTAGACTTGGTCCCCACCTCTCTTCCTCCATTACTCTTAGCACTGGCTCCCCTCAAGGCTGTGTACTGAGTCCTCTTCTGTACTCCCTGTACACCCACGACTGTACACCCACCCACCAGTCTAACACCATCATCAAATTCGCTGACGACACCACTGTGGTCGGACTCATCTCAGGAGGGGATGAGTCGGCTTACAGAGATGAGGTCAACAATTTGTCTTCGTGGGGCTCGGTGAACAATCTCACACTGAACACCACGAAAACTAAAGAAATCATCCTGGACTTTCGCAAACACGGCACAGATCTGGCCCCACTCCTCATAAATGGAGTATGTGTAGACAGGGTCCAGTCCTTTAAATTCCTGGGGGTCCATGTCACGGACAAGCTCTCATGGTCTACAAACACCACGGCAGTGGTGAAGAAGGCTCAGACACGACTCCATTTCCTCAGGGTACTTAGGAAGAACAACTTGGGCACCAATCTTCTGAGAACCTTCTATAGAACCACTGTAGAGAGCATCCTGGCGTACGGCATCACAGTGTGGTACGCTGGAAGCACGGCGGCAGACAAAAAGGCCATGCAGAAAGTGATTAACACTGCCCAGAGGATTGTCGGCTGCTCTCTGCCCTCACTTGAAGACATTGCCAGCCCTCGTTACCTCAGCAGAGCCAAGAACATCATAGGGGACCCTTACCACCCTGGTCACAATCTGTTCCAGCTGCTGCCCTCTGGCAGACGCTATAGGTCCCACAAAGCACGGACAAATAGGCTTAAGGACAGTTTTTTCCCCACATCCATCAGGAATCTAAACTCACGCTAACATAACACACATTCCCCTCTGCGGTATATGAACAGATGTTTGGTTGGTGATCTGCCTCCTACTAGCTGACTGAGGAAAGGTAAGTGGAAGACAGTGAAAGGTAAGCGCGAGGTAAGCGACCTGTATCCTCAACAGCGGAATGACAAATTACAAGTCCGTAACTTACACTTATTAGGTCTTTTGCCGATTAAACGTAGCTTATGGAGAAGCACCATCAATTTCGTCACACGCAGTTTCTGCGTGTGATGACAAGTAGGCTTTTGTGTTGTGATAATGACGACAGGGCCTATGTCCGATTATTATTACTCCATCCACTCCCGATTCCAAGTCATCCCTGATCTCACATTGTGATCGACTTCGTCACAGGTCTTCCTAAGTCCCGGGGTAATACAGTCATTCTGACCATAGTTGACTGATTTTCCAAAGCCGCACACTTCATCGCCCTCCGCAAACTACTCTCAGCCTAGGAGACTGCTGACCTACTTGCACAGCACGTGTTCTGTCTTCATGGAATCCATGCTGACATCGTCTCTGACCGGGGTCCACAATTCACCTCTCACATCTGATTTGCTTTCTGTTCTGCCCTTATCCTCACAGTGTGCCTCTCCTCTGTTTATTATCTACAGACTAACGGTCAGTGTGAACACACAAACCAGCAGCTGGAGGCAGCGCTTCACTGCACCACCCATGCCAACCCTACCACCAGGAGCGACCAGCTGCCCTTGATTGAGTACGCTCACAACTCCCACCTTAATTCCTATTCCAACCTGTCCCAATTTGAGTGTTCCCTCGGTTATCAACCTCCCTTGTTTCTTTCTCTGGAGGCAGATATTGCTGTGCCGTCTTTCCAAGCACACTTGGCCAGATGTGCCCGTATCTGGGAACAAGCCCGGGCTGCGCTACAACGCTCTTCCACCTGCACCCAGAGACAGGCCATTCGCCATCGTGCCCCCGCACCTGCCTACGTTGTCGGTCAGAAGGCTTGGCTGTCCACCCGAGACCTCCCTCTTAAGACCAAGTCCCGGAAGCTCTCCCCCCACTTCATCGGCCCCTACGAGATTGAACGGATGATAAACCTGTGTGCAGTTCGCCTCAAGCTCCCAACAAACTCTCTGCACCCACCCCAACCTTTCACGTTTCCCAGGTCGTGCCAGTCGAGACGAGCTTTTTATCCCCCTCCATATCACCCCTCCCCACTTCCGCTGGAACCACCTGGAGGCCGTACGTCATGTGCCAAGTGGCCCACATAGGGGAGGGGAGAATGTCAGGCCCAGGACTAGACTGGTGGCTGGTTACATCTGCCATCCAATCACAAGACCAGCGCCTAATGGCTTGAGCAGTACCAGGTGTGTTTCTTCAGTCAGCAAGAAGTATTTAAACCCAACCAGAGCATGACCAAGCCGCTTCATCGTCTTAATACGTTTACTGTTAAGTACCTTCTCACGCTATCTCCTTGTTTGCCTCGCCTGATCTCCGACCTCTTGTTTTGTTCCCAGGATCCTGACCACACTCAGCCCCACAACCACAGAGCACGGACCACAACCACGATCTTGACCACATGTATTGTACCTTCATTTTGGACACCACTATAGATCCCTCGGCCACTGACCTCCACACTACGACAAGCGACTCGCCTTCGCTGCTCCTTTAGTGCCTTCGCCCGTCTTTGGAACGTTTTCAATAAATAGAAAGTTCCACATCCAGATTGCTGCATTTGCCTGCTTTGGGGTCCTCCGTCCACAAACCTAACAATAACTGTCAAATTATACGTTTTTCCTGTATTTTATCCGTTTTTTGATCATTTCAAATTGTGTACGCCGTAAAACAACTTTTGTACAGGATTTTTTGTAGAACCGATCTCATTCTACCCATTCCGCCTATATTCCGGATCATCTCGTTCACTGGTAGCAGACGGAAACGTCATCTCATCAACTGCTTATATTGTCATGCTTTCAGCATAATATGCACACGCGCATTTCCCTTTTATACACCCTTTTCACTATATAATTTAGCGCGTCAGCAACCAATGTATCCAGACAGTCAAGCTGTCAGCGTCATATAGTACCAACTACAGAATCTTGAATTTAGTGCATACTGATTAAGCACCCCGTCCACTTTGGAGAAAATGTTTGACTTTTAAGTGTGTGCCCCATCGCTGGTCTGACAATTGTTGGCTTTTTGGGTCCCGGGTTTAGGCACCAAAGTATGATAGGTCTGAAAAACAACTTCAGGAGGCAGGTTAAGAAAGAGTGAGACCAATTTAAAGGAGATTCAGTTTATTACCAGACTGCAGGATGGGGAGTGAGCTCAAACAGCTGTGAACCGCTCACAGTATGTTGTCGTTGCAACTCTCCGAATTAAAACAGTGGGTCAGTCTTTATATAGGCAAACAAAGTATAGTATAGTTTCTATGACAACGACCAAACTTCGGGTGAAGTCTGATTAATCAGTGTCAAGTCTCCATGACAACGTCCAAACTTTGGGCAAAGTCTGATTAATCAGTGTCAAGTTTCCATGACAACGACCAAACCCTGGGCAAAGTCTGATTAATCAGTGTCAAGTGTCCATGACAACGACCGAACTCTGGGCAAGTTTCTTATGACAACGATGTTTCTATACTTACAAAAACTGATACAATATGAACAAGCAATTGCCAAGCGACTTTGTCTTTTTATCTTACACGCGCATATCTAATGCCTTAATTACCTATTTCCTTCTGGAATGATTATTGCTGATAGGACAGCAGAAAAGGGGGTGAACTATCAATAAGCCCCACTAAGGATGGTGGTTTCCACCTGTGATGAAAATTTACGGGCCACTTATGTATGGGTAAACGACCTAAATAGAAAGACTAGTGATTAGCGCATCAACCTTATGGTTCTAAGATCTACTAATGAAAGCTGAGTGGATCCTGACTTTCTAGAGTGTGGAGTATTCCTGGTGTCCTCGAGAATTTGTGGGTTTTCTCCAGGTACTCCAGTTTACTCCCACAAAACAAAATTATGGATGCTAGACTGGTTGAACACTCTAAATTCCCCTGATTATGAGTGTGAGCGTGAATGATTGTTTGTCTGTCTTGTGTTTTTGATTGGCTGGCCACCAACATATAGTCTATCAATAGGGGATGAATGGGGAAAAGCATTTGGAAATTTGAAATGGATTTCTGAAATCGCCAATAAGCCTTTCGGGGATGGCGGCAACAGATTAGGAAAAAAAACAAAAAGAAAGAAAAAGGATTTTGTCAAATGGAATTTTTGACGAGAATGCAGCAGCAGTACTCGGTACTCGGACGTTTCGTCGAAAGACGTTTGGTCCCCGGACGTTTAGTCTCCGGACGTTTGGTCGACCGGACGTTTGGTCGAACGGACGTTCGGTCGAACGGACGTTTCGTCGTCGCGGGATTCGCGCGCTCGCCACGCCCCCAGATCATGTGTGTACATGTTTTTCAACCTCGGCCCGCGGGCCATATAGGCTTTTTAATCCGGCCTGCCGCCGGCGTTGTCCAAATTATAGTAAAAATCAATGACCTCATTCATTTCCCTTTGCCCTGCAATACCGTTCATCACTCTCAATTTAAAGACTGCTCTCTTTCTTTGAATAATATGTTATTAATGTTGAAAGTAAATTAGAAAATAAATTTTCACCTTCAATTGTGTCTTTTTTCTTATATTTCAATCCCCAGGTTTGATAAATTACATTGCGTGTCCAAATGCTGTGCAATTTTAGGATCCATTCTGGCCCGCAAGTCAAAAAGTTTGCCTACCCCTGGTATTGATCGACAAAATATAATATGATTCAGATATTTCTTAGGCCAGCAGAGAAGGCCTTGAAGGCCCTGACGGCCCGCCACTGGTGAATGCCCTTTGCCTTTATATATATATATATATATATATATATATATATATATATATATATATATATATATATATATATATATATATATAAATATATATATATAAGGCAAAGGGCATTCACCAGTGGATGGGTGGATGGGTGGATGGGTGGATGGGTGGATGGGTGGATGGGTGGATGGGTGGATGGGTGGATGGGTGGATGTGTGAATGTGTGGATGTGTGGATGGGTGGATGGGTGGATGGGTGTATAAATTAAACACTTGAGCATGTCAGATACACACACACAGTTTACAAGAAATTACAATTAATATACGTTGGATGAAATATATGATATGTTAGAGAAAATACCTTGCTGTTAATGAACGGTTGAAAAAGCTCACGGATGACTATCATCTGTGAATTTGCTTTGTCTTCTTTTTAATAAAATTGTCAAAGTTCCGGGCTAAAAGTATACTAAGACTTTTATTTAGCCGCACGTCCGGCTGCCATTGGCGGTAGACTAACAACAGAAAAAGCATCTGCACCTCAGTCAACATGTATCGGACGTCTACCACAGTCAATGGCAGCTTATTGATAGTGTTTAATTTGGGACAATAATAGTATAAAAGAGGCAAGTTTGTCTGTACCAGGGGTAGGCAAACTTTTTGACTTGCGGGCCAGAATGCATACCTGTCAACCTCTGCCGATAACTGCCCTTATAAATGATTATGATTCCCCTTACAAATCCCCCAAAAACCTTACAAACACCGTACGAGTCGTTCGGTGTTTGTAAGGTTTTTTGGGGTTTGTAAGGGGAATCATTCTTATATATTTGCTCACAATGAAGCTTATTAGTCTCACATTATTATATATTTGCTTGCAATGAAGAACACTTTAATTTGCTTAGCTTATTAACATTAAAAGGTCATTTTTAGTACATCTGCTTGCAACCGGTGATGAGGCGTGGGAGTGGCCGGTCCGGTGGGCGTCCGCGCCGGCCAGAGACGAGGCGAGGAAGTGGTCGGTCCGGCGGGCGTCCGCGCCGGCCAGTGACGAGGCGTGGGAGTGGCTGGTCCGGCGGGCGTCTGTGCCAGCCAGAAACGAGGTGAGGAAGTGGTCGGTCCGGCGGGCGTCCGCACCGGCCGGTGACGAGGCGTGGGAGTGGCCGGTCCGGCGGGTGTCCGTGCCGGCCGTTGACGAGGCGTGGGAGTGGCCGGTCCGGCGGGCGTCCGCGCAGGCCAGAGACGAGGCAAGGAAGTGGTCTGTCCGGCGGAAGTCCGCGCCGGCAAATGACGAGGCGTGGGCGTGGCCAGTCCGGCGGGCGTCCGCGCCGGCCAGTGACGAGGCGTAGGCGTGGCCGGTCCGGCGGGCTGCCAAGCCGGCCAGTGACGAGGTGTCGAGGTGGGCGGTCAAGCGGGCGTCCGCGCCGGCCTGAGATGAGGCGTAGGAGGGGCCTATCCGGCGGGCGTCCACGTCGGCCCTTGGAGAGGAGTGGGAGTAGCCCGTCCAGCGGGCCTCCCCGCTGGTCCTTTGAGTGCTGGCCAAGCCCCCTGCCCTTAACAGACACCAGAATCTTAGAACGGTCGTCGGGCACCTTACCCTGGCTGCTCGGGGGGCCGCCTACCCCCTCGGCCGGGAGGGCTGGAGAGTCGCTCTCGCCGTCGTCGCCGGCCTCCTCGTCCAGGGGCGCCGGAGAGTCGCTCTCGCCGTCGTCGCCGGCCCCCTCGTCCAGGGGCCCCAGCGCGTCGCCGCCGCTTCCGGGCGGGCAAGAGCTGGGCGGGCGAGCTGGGCGGGCAAGAGCTGGGCACCCAGGAACTGGGCAGGCTGAAACCGGGCTGGCCGAAATCGGCCAGGGAGAAACCGGACAGGGTTAAATTGGGCAGGCGGGGACTGTGGGGAGGCCGGAACTTGGCAGGGTGGAACTTGGCAAACTGGAACTTGGCAAACTGGAACTTGGCAAACTGGAACTTTCCAAACTGGAACTTGTTAAACTGGAACTTGTTAAACTGGAACTTGTCAAAGTTGAACTTGGCAAAGTTGAACTTGGCAAACTGGAACTTGGCAAACTGGTACTTGTTAAACTGGTACTTGGCAAAATGGTACTTGGCAAACTGGTACTTGGCAAACTGGTACCTGGCAAACTGGTACTTGGCAAACTGGAACTTGGCAAACTGGAACTTGGCAAACTAGAACTTGGCAAACTGGAACTTGGAAAACTGGAACTTGGAAAACTGGAACTTGGCAAACTGGAACTTGGCAAACTGGAACTTGGCAAACTGGATCTTGGCAAACTGGTACTTGGCAAACTGGAACTTGGCAAACTGGAACTTGGCAAATTGGAACTTGGCAAACTGGAACTTGGCAAATTGGAACTTGGCAAACTGGAACTTGGCAAACTGGAACTTGGCAAACTGGAACTTGGCAAACTGGAAATTGGCAAACTGGAATTTGGCAAACTGGAACTTGGCAAACTGGAACTTGGCAAACTGGAACTTGGCAGACTGGAACATGGCAGACGGGAACATGGCAGACGGGAACATGGCAGACGGGAACATGGCAGACGGGAACATGGCAGACGGGAACATGGCAGACTGGAACATGGCAGACTGGAACATGGCAGACTGGAACTAGGCGGGCCAGCCGGCACCGGAAGCCTGGTCCGTGGCTTCGGCACGGGTGCGACTGGCGGCGCAGGTGGCAAAGGGAGTAACTTGCATGGCTTAGGCACGGGTGCGACTGGCGGCCCAGGTGGCAAAGGGAGTAACTTGCGTGGCTTAGGCACGGGTGCGACTGGCAGCCCAGGTGGCAAAGGGAGTAATTTGCGTGGCTTAGGCACAGGTGCGACTGGCGGCCCAGGTGGCAAAAGGAGTAACTTGTGTGGCTTAGGCACGGGAATTTGAGAAGCTTGGAGCGGTGTGGTCGGGTGAGAAGCCTGGAGAGGGGCTCGAGCGTCCAGGCCCTCCTTCCGCTTCTCCCTGCGGCACGGCGCTCGCCGCCTCCTCCGGGACGGCGGCACAGCACACCGGCCGCCACGTGGTGACCCATCGTAGATGGCCCATCGTAGATGGCCCATCGTAGATGGCCAGCCGACAAGGTGAAAGACCTTGCTGCTGCGCCTCACCAAAAAAACAAGACCGGCGGTGTTCGAAACTCCTACCTGAGCCTCCCCGCCGGCCGCCATGCGGTGGTCCCTTGTAGATGGCCAGCCGACATGGCAGATGCTGGTCGGGGTAATCCAGGTCGGAGTAATCGGAGGAGTATTGGTCAACGTCCTCCGGTGGAGCGTATCGGAGTCCGAATCGGCTGAGAAAATCACTGTCCGAGTCCGAATCTCCAGCATACAAATCTATTAGCTCTCGGTCGTCCTCACCCTCAGAAAAGTCCCAACCGACAAAGATTTGGCGTTCCAACGGGGCCGATGGAGACTGGGGATTCTCCCTCCATTGAGGAAAAAGCTCGCTGGAGTCTGAATTCAAATAACTGGGGCGATGAAATGGGGGTGTCGGAACCTTGGTATTATGACTTAGCTGTGCTGGCAGCCCAGTGCGACGCGTTGAGCGGAGGGTGGGTTTAAAGGTGGATGGAGGCTCAGAACTACCTCCTAGTCGGGATTTCTCCACTGCCAGAACGTCTCTGAGGTGCCCACACCACGGCGTGTCCATTATAAACTCCCCAAAAGACTTTGGGGGGCTTCTCGCTGAATCCATGTGGTCGCGGGGCTTTGAGAAGGGTGGCTGGCATCAGCATGGGTGGCCTCCCGCTGGGTCCATTATGGTCGGATCGTTCTGTTACGATTGCGCCGCGTCGTCGTGGCGCGATCGGGAATATATTAGGACCCAGCCGCGGGAAACAGGAGGTGAATTGAGGCAGTTAGCTTCAAACAACATCTTTAATGAATCAACTGGGATCTACAAATCAACAATGGCTTGAAAACAAAACGGCAGCATGCTGCGCGCATGCAGGAACAGAAGTAACGATCCGACAATGGTACTATGACTCATTGATCCTTAAATACCAAAACAGGAAGCAATCAGCAGATTGACCGCAGCTGCTCTCTGACGGCACGTCAGGAGAGACAAACAGGCCGCTCCTGACACGTTGTAAATCTGATGTAATAAACAGCATGAGAGATGCCTCATACGCCAGAATGATCTTGCACGAAGTCACGTGAGGATGGATACTCTCTTGCAAGACACCGGTTAGTAGTCAGATGTCTGTTTTATTTATGCTAGTTACACTAGCTACTATTTGCGAATGGATTGTGGCCTGGACATCGACATCAACACAGCTTTACGAAGGGTGGCAGGCAGCGCCGGGCTAGTTACGTTAGCTACTATTTGCGAATGGATTGTGGCATGGACATCTACATCAACACAGCTTTACGAAGGGTGGCAGGCAGCGCCGGGCTAGTTATGCTAGCTACTATTTGTGAATGGATTGTGGCCTAGACATCGACATCAACACAGCTTTAAGAAGTGTGGCAGGCAGCCCCGGGCTAGTTACGCTAGCTACTATTTGCGAATGGATTGTGGCCTGGACATCGACATCAACACAGCTTTACGAAGGGTGGCAGGCAGCGCCGGGCTTGTTACGCTAGCTACTATTTGCGAATGGATTGTGGCCTGGACATTGACATCAACACAGCTTTACAAAGGGTGGCAGGCAGCGCCGGGCTAGTTACACTAGCTACTATTTGTGAATGGATTGTGGCCGCCTGGACGAACGTATAAAACTCAGCGTTTTCGATGAATCATTTGGACAATTGTTCAATTCGGACACAGAAAATGAGAACTTTGATGGATTTATGGGTGATGATAACATGAGTGCATTGTAAAATGGCTAAATAAAGTACAACCGAACTCAGTTTTGCTTCCATTGCCTTTTTAAAAACGTGTTTTTAGCGTGTGTCCGTATAATTAAGCTGGTGTATGTTTAAGCTGGTGTATGTTTTGCCATGCCTGGCTGCGTCTTTAAAAGCGGTGTGTCCTTTGTGTGTCAAATACAGAAATAGCACTCGTTACTGACACTGCGCCTTTAACTGAAATGCACCATATAGTCTTGAAAATACGGTATGTGACAATACTCATAAAATATTCATTGATTCATTTTCTGAACCAATTATCTTTACATGGGTCGTGGATGTGCTGGAGCCTATCCCAGCTAACTATGTGAACCAGACCAGGGACACCCTGAATCGGTGGCCAGCCAATCGCAGGGTACAAGAAGACAGACAAGCATTTACACTCATACCTAGGGCCAAATTAGAGTGTTCCACCAGCCTACTCAAGTTTTTGGGATATGAGAGAACCCAGAGAAAATACACGCAGGCCCAGGAGAACATGCAAACTCCACACAATGAGGACAAACCTGGGATTGAACCCTCGACCCCAGAACTGTGAGGCCGACACGTTAACAACCCGGTCAACAGGTCGCCTCCATATAGATAAATCAAAGATTTTGATTAAAAAAATACAGATTGATCTACACTTATTTGCTACTCTTGGATGAGTTTGATACGCTCAAAGCTTGAAAAGTCGAGCTAACCAGGACATGAGAGCCAGTTATCTACCAATACTCACAAATTCAGATGCATGTATAGCCCACTTTTCAGGTTTTTTATTTGTTAAAAAAGTTTAAAATATCCAATAAATCGCGTTCACTTCACAATTGTGTCCCACTTGTTGATTCTTAACTAAAAATTGGAATGTTATATCTTTATGTTTGAAGCCTAAAATGTGGCGAAAGTTTGAAAAGTTCAAGGGGGCCGAATACTTCCCAGCCAGCTGATATGGTAGTGGTTCACTCTCCTCACCTCAGTTCGCGCAAGCGTAGAATCGATTCCCGCCTGGTGGTGATGGGATTGAGTGTGAATGGTTGCCTGTCTCTCTATGTGCCTTACTCGGGTCCTAAAACCGCTTGCACTGTGCAGGATAAGCGTTGCGCAAATATCTCATATTATCTCATTTTCTGAACCGCTTTATCCTCACTAGGGTCGCAGAAGTTGCTGGAGCCTATCCCAACTGACTTTCCTGAATTGGTGGCCAGCCAATCCCAGAGCACAAGGAGACGAAAAACCATTCACACTCAAAAGCTGTAGTATGTCATTATGTAAAAAAAGAAGAAAGTAAAATGATTTGTGCCTAACAAAACTAAGATATTTATTCCACAAACAGCCTAATTGATTTCACATATGCATTTTAAAGATATATCATATTAACAGATGGATATGACACTGTTTTGACCTATCTAGTGTGTTCGAGGTGGAGTGAATCCGAATGTGCTTTCATTCAAAATGTAACACAGGGGAAAAAATCATTAGGAATGTATAATGATTAAATGTTTATTGAGAAATGTATTGAATATTGAAATTACTTTATTGCAGAGATATTAAAAATAAAAACTCATCTTGGTCACTTTTTTACCCATGTTGTGCATCAAAGGCTGAAGAACTCTCTGTAATACTGTTTTATCAGTGAATCAAGCAACTAATCTCACAGCTCTACACGTGAAAGTGAAAATTACATTTGGTGCACATTCATTAATGTAAGAAAGACAAACACTTTTGTCTAGGGTATGAATGACTAGTAAACTGAGGTCACATTGAAATTGAAGTGAAAAATTCCATCTTACTGGATGGAAGTCACCTGTCTTTTCATTTTTAGAACCACTTTATCATCACAGGGGTTGTGAGGGGTGCTGGAGCCTATCCCAGCTGACTCCCGACCAGAGGCAGGGGACACCCTGAATCAGTGGCCAGCTGATCGCAGGGGGCAAGGAGACGGAAAACCATGCACACTCACATCCATTCCTAGGGGCAATTTAGAGTGTCCAATCAGCCTACTATGCATGTTTTTGGAAATGTGGGAGGGAACCGGAGTACCTGGAGGAAACCCACGCAGGCCCAGGTAGGACATGCAAACTACACACAGGTGGACGTGACCTGAATTTGAACCCAGGATCCCAGAGCTGTGAGGCCGACACGCTAACCACTCGCTCCAATGGGCCGCCCGTCAACAGTCTTTTTGCTTTCATATCAGTTCATTAGGTATGTGAACATTGTTCACTGAAGCAGATTTACTGTCAAAAATCGGTATTGATTCAAAACCTCAATTTCACTTCGGTTAAAAAATAAATGTAAGAATACAATTGACTTCAGTCAGCACAGAATAATTTAAAGGTCTCTGTTATTACAAGGCATGGTGATCTTTAAATCCTGAAATGAAATCCATTTTTTGGTCTGGTGATTCTTCTAAGCAATGTTCAACACAGTCATGGAAAAAGAGAAAATAGCCAACTGTCTACTGTGTTACACAAAACTACCAACACAGTCCCACTGACAGACAAACGCGCACACATGTATGCACTATCAAACTATGAGAAGTGGCAAAAAACATCTTATATATATATATATATATATATATATATATATATATATATATATATATATATATATATATATATATATATATATATATATATATATATATATATATATAATATTGAAAAAATGTTTTAGATGTATTACTCGTTCATCTTCTACAAATAATAGCACACAAAGTTTTTTTATTTTCACATATTCTGTGGATATACTACAATTTGATCAGCGCAAGGAAAATATGCAAGTAATCTATTTGTGTATGATTTGGATGACCAGTTTTGTGATAAATTTCAACCATATGGCAATTGTATTTTTGCATACAGTAATAACTTGACATACGAGTGTGCCAACATACGAGAAATTTGATATACGAGGAAAATACAGAGCAAATTTTTGCCTTGAACTACAAGACAAATTTGAGATATGAGCATACCAGATGGTTCCCCATGCGGCCATCCGGGGGTGGCCAAGTATGAGAGAGGCTGCTTATGAGAACAGCTTCGCTCTGTCTTTCTTGCCTCATCTCCCACGCGTAAAGATATCTACGTACAGGTTGCATTTTTTGCATTAATCAGTGCAAATTTAAGGGAAAAACAATGGTTCGAAAGCAACCCAGTGCAATGCAGGGCTAACCATCATTTCCAAGATGCGCATTGAGAGACATTCATAATAAAATGGAGACCCTTCATTTCATATGGTTAAAAAATAAACAGTAGCAATCTGCGAAAAAGCCAGCAGAATCTACATGGACTTGAAAGCAAAGCAAGCATCTGAAAAAGACACCAGCGAAATCCTTTAAAGCGACTGGTGGCTGGTTCGATAATTCAGAAAAAACAAACACTCGATTCGGAGGCATGGAGAAGCCATCAAGTTCTGACTGTCAAGCCGCAGTGAAATACATTAACATATTTTCCTCGAATATCGCACAAGAAGGTTTAAATGTAGTGTAACATAAGATTAAAACTTATATTCAAGTGTGTGTATAGTAATCTAAGTTCATTTAGTCAGTTAAATTTAAAGTTCATGTTATGTTACAGGCGGGTGCTGTCAAGTCACAATCCTGGCCTTTCTCTCTCTCTCGTCCTTTTCTCTCCCTCCTCCGCGCTACCCTCTGTCTGTACTGAATATTGTCACATTTTAGTATTGAAGATCATAATGTCTAGATAGGTATTTGTTACTTTGAGAGTAGGTAGTGAATTTGAACAAATAAAAATATGTTTTTCCATTTTAATATCATGTTTTTGGTGTTTTTTTCAGAGGGTGAGAATGGATTCAAATCAAATCAAATCAAAAGCCTTTATTGTCATCATACACAGCTGCGTATAATGAAATTGGTGGTGCTACTCCACAAAGTGCGTTTTCCCAGTAAAAAAAACATGAATAGTAATATAAATTCTAAAATATTGCACAATCTAAGATATTGCACATTGTTATTGCACACCCCCGAAGTTATTGCACAGAAGGGACTGTCCCTAAGTCATTTATCCGTGCTTTGTGAAACCTGTAGTATGGAGCAAGAGACACACATTTCAGGTAATTTCCATGACTTAGACCTTAAATTTCTCATACAAAAATACAGTCAAAAAAATTCAAGTAACTGCAATTTACTGGCGACCAGCATAGGGTGTAGTCCTCCTTTCACCTGACGTCAGCAAGGATAGGCTCCAATACCCTGCAACCCTGACAAGGATAAGAGGTGTTGAAAATGAATGAATGAATTAAAGTCATCTGATCATAAAACCATTCAATGTACATTTGTACTGCAGCCATAATATTGATCTAACAAACATACGCTGTCAGAATATTAGTGTAACACTTAAGAAATGTCTGTACGAGCTCAATTGAGTTTAGAAATGAGAGCGAAAACAACAGTGTCACATTGCCAGCTTTAGTAACACAATTATAGTCGAGTTAAGACCACTTGCCAACTTGTCCGGGTGCTCCTCTTGTATTGGCGAGCCAGCTCCCTCACGCATACACTACTCTCATGTTTTTAGATTATTTTGTGCTTCAATATTAATTGTCATCATACGACTTTTCTTCGCACTACCCGCTTTGCACCTGGTTGCTTTGGACCTATTGTTTTTCCCTTCATTCTGCACTGATGAACGCAAAAAAACACTGAAAAATGCAATGGTGTGCCCAGTGCTCGTAGATATATTTACACAAGGGAGATGTGGACACCTGCCTTGTATGCTCCTATCTCAAAATTTGTCTCAGATCTCAAGGAAATATTTGTCCGTATTTTAATCGTATCTCAAATTTCTCGTATGTTGGGGCACTCCTATGTCAAGGTATTACTGCATAGGCCAATACACTGTTCCAACCACACAAGAAGGTGGGAGGTTAGGTTAGAGGGATTTGGCTGAGGGTCTCGGATCATGGAGACAGGAGAGAGCATCCGGCTTCCCGTTCTTAGGACTCCTGGTTCGTGTGCAGTACTGTTGGATCCAAGAGTCTTTTATGGGGGAGCAGAAAGACAAGGTGTCAAGGCAGTGGCAGGTCGGACAGTACGAAATTGAACCAATTGGAAAAACAACAACCAACTGGCCTGCCTGGGATTGAGCCTCTTAGCCTTGCGCATGTACTTCAGGTTTGTGTGATCTGTCGAAAACAATGAAGGGAAGAGGAGCCCCTTCCAACCAGTGCTTCCTTGCTTCTAAGGTTGCTTTGACAGCAACGACCACCTTATCACCGAATCAATAGTTCCTCTCGGGCAGCGTGAATTTCCGGGAAAGGAAAGCTCACTGGTGGAGGGGGTTGTCCCTCCCGGATTTATGCAAGAGAAATGCATCAAGGCCCATGTTTGAGGCATCCACTTCTACCACAAACTGGCGCCGTGGGTCAGGGATGGTGAGTACTGGGACAGTAACTAATGTCTCCTCTAAATGGCAGAAAGTCTCAGTTATCAGGCCCAGGGCCAGACAGGTGGTTGCTCCTCTCACCCATTCACATGTCTAGCACCTGATGGACTAGGGACCTGGGTAGGCAAACCGGTCCTCGATGGCCGCTGTGGGTCCAGTTTTTGTTCCAACCGATCCAGCACACTCACCAATTATATTTCTGCAGAAAACAATAAGCACCTGACTGTAATCCACTGATTGCACTTGTATGACCCTAGATTGGTGGAAAGATGCCCTCCTTATGAGTTGGAATGAAAACCTGGTGTGGGTTTTCATTGCGGCCCTTTGTGGAATAGTTTGAGGACCCCTGGGCTAGGCAATCACAGGTGCAGCTCATCAGACACCAGAGAGCTATTTAAGCCACCCCGAGCTTGACCACGTCGCTGGATAATCTTTATCACTTCACTGTAGAGTACCTCACCTGATCTCCGAACTTTTATATTGTTCCCAGGAACTTAAAAAATTAATGAATAATCAACAAATAAGTAATCAATAAATAGAGCAAGTGAGATCAGCAGAGCGGAGCAGCCTTGTTCCGTTGGAAGTCCAGGATGAGTTCTCTGGTTTTGGAGACGCTCAATGCCAAGTTGTTGAGAGTGCACCACTTGCTCAACAACAAACCCACAGATAGATAACCAATATATAGTGAACATAAATAAATAATCAATAAATATTTAATCTAAAAGTGTGGTTTATTGATGTGTATGTGTATGTTAAGATTCTCGCTACGTTTGACCAAACCGTGCAAGGTAGAGAGTTGAATTTTTTTATGGTGACCAGAAAAGGCTGTCGGATCGTAGTAGACAAGTGATTGAATTTCTTGACCTTCTCTAAGTGTTTAAACTCAATCTTTTATTTGTTAAAGCTGAAAGCAGAGTTGATGTATGAAGCGTTGTTTTTACATGATGTCCCCTAAAGGCACCGTGTGGCTGATTGGTTCCCACGTCATTTACAAATGTCATTTTCGGAAGAATTTCTGCCAGCGAGTTTCCCGTTGCTCCCCGAAACACACAAAAGCAGGCACAAGTAAGTGTACTCACGTCTGGCCAGTCAGAGCACGTTTATCTAAGGCAGGGGTCTCAAACTCGCGGCCCGCGGGCCAACTGCGGCCCCCGGGACGATAATTTGCGCCCCCCGTCTTAATATGAAAGATTAATGTTCGTGCGGCCCGCAAGATTGATATGAAAGACACTTGTTGTGTTCGGAGCTGAATGAACCAATCACGGTGAGGTATACGGCTCTGGAGGGCGGGACATCGGCCGGGCTGTCCAGTGCCTCGCTCACTCACTCATTCCGTGATCCAGCCTGTGTCAGTGTAGCCATCTCCGTGAGTGAAACGGAGAAACGGAGAGCGAAAGTGCGCATGCGCCACAAACCCCAGCGACTGAACGTGAAAGATCAACCCGAGACTCATTCCAAGTGGAAAAACATATTACAGAGCCCCAGAGATGTCTCTTTCAAAGCCTGGCATGAAGAGAAAGGTCGGTGATGAGCACAGACAGTTTCAAGAAAAGTGGGGAGGGCAATATTTCTTTGTTGAACACAGGGGCACCCAACGTGTCTCATTTGCACTGAAAAAGTTGCGGTGCACAAGGAATACAATTTGAAACGTCATTATACAACAAGACATGCTGAGGAGCACGAAAAATACCAGGGAAATGAGAGAGCCAACCAGGTTGCCAGTCTTAAAACATGTCTTCTGAGGCAACAGGATTTCTTCAAGAAGGCTACCAAAGACAGTAATGCAGCAGTCGAAGCTAGCTACGCAGTTTGTGAGTTGATTGCTAAAGCAGGAAAGCCATTCACAGAAGGTGAATTTATCAAAAAGTGCATATTACAGGCTGCACATATTGTCTGTCCAGAAAAGAAAAGTCTGTTCAACCACATCAGCCTTTCTGCCAACACCGTGGCAGAGCGCATTTCTCACCTGTCAAGTGACATTTATGATCAACTGTGTGAGAAAGCACAATGTTTCAGTGTATATTCAGTGGTTCAAGCAGACCATGTGCCTGTTTGGGAGCACATACTTGTGTGAGAAGCTCTTCTCCACCTTGAACTTCAATAAGTCCAAGTACAGGTCCAGACTTACTGATGAGCATCTTCAAGCTCTACTGAGGGTCTCCACTGCTTCCTCCCTCAAGCCAAATGTGACTCAGCTATGTGAGAAGAAGCGCTGCCAGGTCTCTAGCAGCAAGGAGTAGGCAAGAGAAGCCGTGTTCAGAATATTTCATGTTCAATGTTCCATTCAAGTTCAGAAAGTTAAAGGTTAAAGAGCTGTTAATACAGACATTTGAAACGGAATAAAAATAATTCATTTTCTCTACTTAGCCAACCAATGTATATCTACTGTTTGCTCATTATTATTATTATTTTATATTTGTACTACTGATTGATTGATTTTTTATTCATCTTTAAGTTAATTTATTTAATTCATTATTTCTTGTTAAAAAATAAAGATATTTGATAACGTTGGAATGTTTTATCAGCGCTTTTCTTGTGGAAATCCTGATGCGGCCCAGTCTCACCCAGACTCGGCCTCTAGCGGCCCCCAGGTAAATTGAGTTTGAGACCCCTGACTTAAAGCATTACTCAAAGGTTGATATTTTATTATTTGGAGATGCTATTTTTGAAACAGACATTATTTCATCACTTGTTTCACACCATGAAAGGCCCCACCAGAATTTGGGCATCCAGCGCCAAAATAGAGTCTATTTCCAAATTTCTCTTGAATTTGTCGTAGATTCCCCCTTATCTAAGCTTGTTATTGTCAATTGTTATTGTGATAACTTTGCACTTGGTATAACTGTTAATATATCCCTAACAGCAATAGACGGCGGAGCCAGGGTTAACACACGTGTAGCTCTTTATTGCAACCCTCCAACACACACCCAGACCGGACACACAACACTACTACGTCCGGGTCACGCTGTGCTACCCCACGGTCTCCCGGTGGCGTGGTTAAACACCCTTTTATAACCCGAGGCAATTATCATTCCTAGTATCAATATATTACACTCCTCCCCCTTTAACTATGAAGTTCCTATTAAGACTTAGCACTCAACTCCAACAATTATCTTTGCCTCATTAACTTTTTATAATTTTACTTCCCAACTTGTAACTCAATTATTACTGCTAACACAACCATTAGACTCAATATTCCAGTCTTTGACATTCCAATCTCAGGAACTCTTTTATTTTAGGAACGACGTTCCTCACAACGGACGGATCACAAGTTCAGTCGCTTCGGAGGTGCTCGATCTCTCACTGGGTACCTGCGCCCACACACCTCTGGGGAACTGACTGCTCGGTTGTCAGGTGTAACTGTCTTGTCACAGGCCACTGAGCCTGGTGAAGATGTTACACGTGTCTCTTCAGGTGAGTACGGGCTACCACCTACTGCTCCAGGTGTGCCTTTCCCCCCACATCTGCTTGAACCACCACCGGGTACATGTTTGTGATGTCCAGCTGCTCATCCGGAAGCTCCAATGTCTCTGGTCTGGATGGTTGGTTGTACAGCAGATGATCAATGTGGATCGAGCGTCGGCTCACACCATTCCACACCAGGTAGGTGACTGGTCCGAGTCTCTTTTCCACTGTTCCTTTTGTCCACCTCTCCTTCCCTCCACGGAAATTCCGGATCAGAACTGAGTCACCCTCAGACAGATGTCTCAGCTTGGAGGTGGTTCTATCATGATAGTGTTTCTGCTTCTCTTGTTTTGCTTCCACCACTCGAGCGAGATCTGGTTTCAGTAAGCTGAACCTGGTCCTGATTTGACGTTTTAAAAACAGTTCCGCTGGTGCACATCCTGTAACAGTGTGCGGTGTACTCCTGTATGCCATCAGGAAGTTAGCTAGCCTGTGCTGCATAGTTATTGTGACCTTTTTGTTTCTTCTCCTCGAGTACTTGTTTCAGCAGTGATGCTTTCACTGTCTGAACTGCTCGCTCTGCCGCTCCATTGGAAGCGGGATGGTAAGCTGGTACTAAAGTTTGTTTTATTCCGTTGCTCAGCAGGAATGTCTTGTACTCCTGCGAAGTGAATTGAGGTCCGTTGTCAGAAACAATCTCCTCCGGAAGCCCGTAGGAAGAAAAAATGTTCCGCAACACCTCAATCATTTTGGCTGCTGTGGTTGTTGCCATGACGATGACCTCCAGCCATTTTGAATGACTGTCCACTAGTACTAAAAAGTGGTGTTGGTCTTTCTCTGCAAAGTCAATATGTATTCTCTGCCAAACTCTAGTCGGCCATTTCCAGAAGTGTAGAGGTGCGGTTGCAGGTAGTTTCCTCACACTCTGACAGGTGTCACATTGTTGTACTGTATGTTCTATGTCACTGTCCAACTGCGGCCACCACAAATAGCTCCTGGCCAAGGCCTTCATCCTGCACCCTCCCGGGTGTCCTAGGTGAAGATCATGCAGTAGTCGCTCTCTGTGTGCTGGTGGAATGATAACTCGAATTCCCCACAATATGCAACCTTGTTCCACCGACAGTTCATTTTTCCTGGAAAAGTATGGTTTCAGTCTCTCGTCCTTGTTTTGACTTGGCCATCCAGACCGAGTCAGCTCCAGTACTTTGCATAGGACTGGGTCCTTGAGAGTGCTCTGTGCAATCTCTGTAGCTTGCACGGGAAGCTCCTCTACTACTGAGAAATAGAAGATGCTGTTTTCCTCCGCGGTGTTATCCTTCCCCTTCCCCGGCAGTCTAGATAACGCATCTGCGTTGGCATTTTCTGCTGACGATCTGTACAATATACTGTAGTCATAAGCCATCAGTCTCAGCGCCCAGCGCTGCATTCGCAGAGCCGCTAAAGTGGGAATTTCAGACTTGGGTCCCAAAATAGCAAGAAGGGGCCTGTGGTCCGTCATTAAACTGAACTTGCGGCCATATAAATATTTATGAAATTTGGTCACGCCAAAAATTATGGCCAAAGCCTCTTTCTCTATCTGACTATATTTGCTTTCTGCCTCTGTCAATGTATGCGATGCAAATGCGATCGGTTTCTCATCTCCATTTTCCATTATGTGAGACAGGACAGCCCCGATTCCATAAAGGGATGCATCGGAAGCTAATCTCAGGGGTTTCTTGGTGTCATAGTGCACTACTACTGAGCTTTTTACTAACTGTTCTTTTGCATCTTTGAATGCTGCTGCACATTTAGTAGTCCATTTCCAATCAATTTCCTTCTTCAGTAGTTGATGTAGCGGCTGCAGCACCGTCGACAGGTCTTTCATGAACCGACCATAATAGTTTAATAGTCCTAGAAAAGACCGTAGCTCTGTGACGTTTGTAGGCTGGGGTGCATTAACGATGGCTGCAACCTATGTCGCAGTGGGGTGCAGCCCCTCCTTATCTATCCGATGCCCCAGGTATTCTACTTTCTCCTGCATGAAATCACATTTTGCTCTTTTCACTCTTACCCCGTAGCTCTCCAGGCGGCTCAATACCTCCTCCAGATTCCTCAGGTGTTCAGCTCTTGTCTTTCCTGTGACCAGAATGTCGTCTAAAAAACAGGTGACATGCTCCAAGCCTTGGAGTATCTGGTCCATCACATTCTGAAATATGGAAGGAGCACTGGACACTCCGTATGAAAGTCTATGATACACATACAGTCCTTTGTGAGTATTTATTGTCAAATACTTTTCTGAGTCTTTTCCTAACTCCAGCTGTTGGTAAGCCTGTGACAAGTCTAACTTGCTGAAAAGAATGCCTCCAGCTAGGGTGGCAAAAAGGTCTTCAACGTTTGGTAGTGGATAGGTCTCCTCTTCCACACTTTGATTTACTGTGACCTTATAGTCTCCACAGATACGAATTGACTTGTCTGCTTTGGGTACCACTACTATGGGCGCGGCCCACTGACTATGTTCTTTCTTTGAGATAATGCCAGCTTTTTCTAGGCGATTTAACTCAGTCTCAACTGCATTCTTTAATGCATACGGCACTGGTCTGGCCTTCCTGAAGATCGGTTTGGTATTTGGCTTTACTGTAATGTTGGCCTTAAAATTCCGAATAGTGCCCAACTCCTCAGCAAACACTGCTTTGTGTCTCTGCAACACTGTATCCACATCTGCGTCGTTACCGCCCCTTGCTGGTATAACTGAGAAGATGCGTGCCCAGTCCAGTTTGAAGTTTTTGAGCCAGTTACGGCCAAGTAGGGCTGGTCTGTCACCTTTTACGATCACTAATGGTAGCTCCCCACCCTGGGTCCCATATTTTACCTTGGCCGTCACTTGTCCCATCAAAGGAATGTTCTCTCCGGAAAAAGTTGACAGCTGCACTTTACTTACTTCCAAAGGCAGATGAGAGAGATGCTTCTTATACACTATTTCCGAAACAAGTGTTACAGCCGCTCCTGTGTCCAGTTGCATCTCTAGAGGAGTTCCTTCTAATATGACCTGTACTGTTATTCCCTTCTTCCAATTCCCGACAGCATTTGTGGATACACGGCATTCAAGGGATATGACTCCCACAGTTCATCATCCGCACTTCCTGTTGTCTCATTTTGATTTCCTTTTACATACTGTGTGTGTCCTTGCCAACTTTTCGTTTTACACATCCTTGCTATGTGTCCTCCTTTTGAACACTTGTAACATGTCTCTCCTTTATACCTGCATTCCTGAGGGGCGTGGTTGCTCAGTCCACATCTGTAACAGGGTTGGTGATTCTCTTTTCTGTCGTCTGAAATCTCCACTTGTGGTTCTACCCCTCCAATCGCCGGTGGCTGGTCGGTACTTCCACGCACCTCTGCTTGTCTTTTCCTGGTCAATCTTATTTAAGGTGGCCGGTTCTTCCATTTTGCTAGCGAACTCCAACGTATTCTTTGATGCCATTTCCATGGATAACGACAGTTCGCATGTTTTTTTAAATGTTAGATCTTGCTCCGTGAGTAATCTTCTCTGAATAGCTTCCACTCTCAATCCACAAACAAATCTGTCTCTCATTGCTTCGTCTAAATGGAGACCAAATTCGCAGTGGCTGGATAGCTGCTTTAACGCCACAATATACTCTGACACCGACTCGTTTTCCTTCTGATTCCTTTTTTGAAACTTGAATCGCTCCGCGATCACGAGCGGTTTCGGGTTGTAATGAGATGCTAATCTTCCACTTAGCACCTCATATGAGAGGCTACTAGGCTTCTCTGGTATGCAAAGGTTTTTTAACAGTCCGTAGGCCTCTGCACCTATTATATACAGGAACACGTTGGGTTTTTCACCTTCCTCCACTTCGTTGATGATCATCCATTGCTCAAATCGTTCCAAGTAAGATTCAAAATCTTCTTTAACTTCCTCGTATTCGCCGAGATTTCCCAGGAATCTGGCCATGATGCAGCGCCGCCGTTAGCTTAGCAACTCTTGCTAATGCTAGTCTGCAAAGTCACGTTACCTCCTTGTAACGCCTTAATCTCCTCGTCCGAAACTTTTAATCCCTACCGCTGGAAAGGGATCCCATCCTCATCGCCACTGTGATAACTTTGCACTTGGTATAACTGTTAATATATCCCTAACAGCAAAAGACGGTGGAGCCAGGGTTAACACACGTGTAGCTCTTTATTGCAACCCTCCAACACACACCCAGACCGGACACACAACACTACTATGTCCGGGTCACGCCGTGCTACCCCACGGTCTCCCGGTGGCGTGGTTAAACACCCTTTTATAACCCGAGGCAATTATCATTCCTAGTATCAATATATTACAGTTATCACTGTAACATTTAGTTGTATTAACCCCATAATTGCAATGCTGTAAGTTTTGGCTAAAGTTCTCCTAATTTGTATGCCCCTAAAGCAGGGGTGGCCAACTCCGGTCCTCGAGAGCCGCTATCCGGTCTGTTTTCCATGTCTCCCTCCACCAACACACCTGAATCAAATAATCAGGATCGGTATCAATCTTCTGGATGGCTTGCTGACGAGTTGGTCATTGGATTCAGGTGTGCTAGAAGAGGGAGATATGGAAAACACACAGGATAGCGGCTCTCGGGGACTGGAGTTGGCCACCCCTGCCCTAAAGCAATAGACAGCAACGTCATTTGGTTGTATCAATTGATCAATGTTTATCCAATCCTTAATATCCTAATAGTCATCAATATGACCTATGCCAAAGCATATTTCCCCCTTCAGGACAAACAGGGAATGTCTTCTGTGCACTTTAAAAACAATCCATGTTTCTCAGTCCCAGGGAAATTATGCCTATCCTACATCAATTATTTTATCTACCCCAGCCAGGTACAATTTACCTAATAATTTGGACGAATGCCATGAATTTTCTCATGCCATTTCTTCATTGTTAATTTCATGTATGATCTCGTTAACAACCAAATAACTCTTAATACCTAAGACATAATTTGCAAATCACCTCATACCATGTTTACTTAAGATAAGAGCTATTTCTTATAGCTCTCTGTTATCACAATAAAAATCTACAATAATTAAATTAGAGAAATAAACCTTTTACTAGGTATTCCCTAATTACAATTTTAAATGTTTAATAAAGAACCCACAAATTGTCACCAATATGCCATAACATTGAAAATTTTCCAATCCCTTTTTCTTTTACCAGCCAATCTCGTATGTTAACTTATTTCGGACAAACCAACCATTCAAAAACAGTATTAATATTCTTTTATCCTCCAAAACTAGCTGTCTTTATTTAAGAGCCCTTTGAACTCCACAAATTGGTAAAAAATAAAATATGAAAATAATGGCTATCTTGCTCTATTCCCAATTCCAAAGCTTTTACCAACTCAATCTTTGCCAAACAGATTTTCTATCACCTCGAAAAACATTCCTGATTAAATCCAAAAAATAAATGCGAAGACAATCGCGGAACCCTGCATCCCATGCAGACCATGTTGTGCTCTTATTCTGAAATGTTTAACGGAAACGCGCCGTTTGCCGCTAACTGTGACCTTCACGCTTGCTGCGACAGCAGCATTCTTATCTTATAGAAATTCCTAAGTGCTCTCTTTATCTTTTTGTGAACAATGCTTCGCCTCCTGTGCACAATTATAACGCTTTTTAGAGAAGACTAAATTAATTCCTCTCCCGATATCCAACTATATCACAATATTTTGCCCAGACCCCATAATCACAATATGCTGCAAGCATAACTATATCATAGCAAAACCCATTTCTGCCCTCAATTTTGCTTCAGCACCCCCAAGGCCAATTATTGTAATGTCCTCACGGACGGGGTCCCCCCAAAAATTTTTAGCCGCTTGTGCGGTCCGCGCGTATATTGAATGACTGCATATAATCAAGCTTTTGTTCCTAACACTGTCCAATCGGTTGCCCCGCGGTCCTCATGTTTCTCTGCATTCCAACCAAATCAGTAGCCGCAGCAAAACAGCCGCGCTCCCCCGCAGCCGATGCATTATTTGACCAGTCTAGAGTATAAAAACCATTTAATCGGCCGTTTTGCCATCTTTTCGGTTTTAAACACCATATTACCGCTAGCAGACGGGATCAACGCTCACAAGCTCCAGTATCAATTGAATTCCAATTCACAAAAAATGTAATCTCTGGTTTAACCAAATCACATGCTAGTGTTTCCATTAAATTTTGCTCAACATCCTTATATTCAAAATCTCACACTCAAATCATTTTGAGCAGGCATTCCTTGTTTTTAGAGACCCTTTTGTCCAGGCAATCACGCGATATATGCCCCAATTTTCCACAAACCCGGCACATAGCATTTTTGAAAGCTCAATTTCTGTTTAACCTCCTCTGTCAGGAGCGGCCTGTTTGTCCCTCCTGACGTGCCGTCAGAGAGCAGCTGCGGCCAATCTGCTGATTGCTTCCTGTTTTGGTATTTAAAGATCAATGAGCAATGTCGGATTGTTACTTCTGTTCCTGCATGCGCATAGTATGCTGCCGTTTTGTTTTCAAGCCATTGTTGATTTGTAGATCCCAGTTGATTTATTAAAGATGTTGTTTGAAGCTAACTGCCTCGATTCACCTCCTGCTTCCCGCGGCTGGGTCCTAATATATTCCCGATCGCGCCACGACGACGCAGCACGATCGTAACATCCTCATTCCCAATCTCTCTTGGCTAACATCCCCACGCTCTCGCCACCTATCAACCAGCCGAGGAGGCCCCGCCATTTTTTACAAAACAGTACGTTTTGCCTTTCCCCGCCTCGCCATCAAAAACAATAATTAGTATCTGTGGAACAAGCCGTCTCGGTTCTATCTCCATTCATATATTATACATATATATTACTTCTATGCATTAGTACGTACATTATCCCGTAGTATCAATATCTTAAGCATATTAAGCTAGCAAAACCATATTTATTTTAACCATATTATCCTAAAAGCGCTCTGATTTTCAACAAATTTCCAATCCTTACACGGCAGACGCATTTTCAGATCATCGTCTCTAGCCGATTTTTTATTTGAGCCACCCATTTTGGAGTGGGTTTGTGTGCAACCTCAATGTAACTTTTTTTCTCTTGTTTCTCCTTAGGCTTTATCAAAACTACACACACAACCAAAACAACGTCGACCACCACGTTTTATAGACCACGCTCGTGTCTACCTGCTAGTGACTAGTATTCACAGGGTTTTCAAAATCGCCATCCCAGGACGCAAGCCTAATTTCTCAAAAAAAGGCCATCGTGTGAAATGCCCTTCGCGCATTTGGAACCCGTCAACAACATGCAGACATTTCACGCGGATTTACCAGAGATATCATCAGATGTCTCCTCTTGTTGGAATAGTCTTCAACCGTCGAGAATCCAGGTGCTGCGGCGAACAATCCGGCCCGGAAAGGGGATTTTGATGCCGTGCACGGTCTTCCCAGATATCGAACCACAGCGTCTGGATTCACGCTCCGGTATGTTGACATCCGGCTCGAAGGACCAAATGATGGATTAATTATTAATACAATTTTAATCAACGTGGAGACATCTTTAAACATACACTGGTTACAACTTGCAAGGAGAATCACTCCCAACTCGCCTTCGTTCAAGAGGATTCTGAAAAACGTTATCCTCCTCTGTCCATTTTGTCACGCCATATTCAATACATTTAATGACATCTGATTCAAAACAATTGCATAAGCTAACTGAATAACACCATTAAGGTAAAAAAACAACTGCCACAACAATCTCATATTAGATCAAAACTAAAGTAACTGTGTAAGAATTTGCAGTATAAGTATAATAATTTCTTTTTAAAGGTAAACTGCCGGCGTCAAAGCAATTTATGAGTCTCTTGTAGATCTTCGGCCTAGAACAAGGTGTCCTGTTCAGTCAATAGTCCTGAAAACAAATAACTGGCCTCGAATGCAGCTGTGGGGGAAAGTGTCCTCGTGCTTACTTTGTCCCAACATAAAGCACAAAATAATTTATAGCTTCATTATCTATTAAAATGCTTACTGAACATATACTAACATCCCAGAATAAACCCAACAGGGTATATATATAACAATTTATTCTTTTCAATTGAAATAGAACTGTATTATTGCATATATATATATATATATATATATATATATATATATATATATATATATATATATATATATATATATATATATATATATATATATATATGCAATAATACAGTCATATTTCAATTGAAAATAATAAATTTATATATATATACCATGTTGGGTTTATTCTTTTCAATTGAAATAGAATATATATATATATATATATATATATATATATATATATATATATATATATATTCTATTTCAATTGAAAAGAATATTTTTTTCTTGGTCACACATCAGATATTGTGTAGTCACATCAACATTAACCAAGAACTATTTCCAGTTTCTTTGAAAACAGAAAGTGAATTAGGTTGGATAAACTATGATACCTACACAAAAATGTGTCAAAACTATAAAGTGCAAAATTAGACTTCCCAGACTCAACATTGTAAATCTACATAAGTAGATTAAGACAAACACCCCACCCTTCACAGACACACCCACACACACACCCACACCCACACGAATTGCTGGGTTAAATTTTCTCTATAATTATATTAAAGTTAAGTTAGTAATCTGACTCCAATTTATGACCTTACCCGACTTTCACTCATCCAACAATTTGCGCGCTCGTTCTGCAATAGAAAGGTATCAGGAAGCTAGCAGTTTCACACACGAGTGGATTTATTCTTACCACACAAATCTAATACACACACCCGGGGTCCAGGTCCCTCTCAGTACACTCTATACGTCTTATTTGACACCAGTCAACGTAGTTTTTTCTTCTGGGTTGCCCGGGAACTTAGTTATACTACACAATATGCAAATGACACAACACAAAGGCATCCTGGCACTATACTATTGGCTATGTGTAAAATGCAGTTAACTCTAGCTTGCTCATTGGTCTTTATTTCCTGAAGAATCTCCTCGCGGTTCCGCCCAGTTGTACTTTTCCTCTCCAGCAACTGCCTCTTTGTTCTCTGTCTTGGCTCCTGCAAACAGTTCAATCTTGCACCCCCCACACATCTGCAACCAGTTGGCTTCAACCCCCACATTTCCAACCAGTTGGCTTCAACCCCCACATTTCGAACCAGTTGGCTTCAACCCCCACGTCCTGTCTCGTGACCTTCGCATTCCACAGGCAATGTAGGGAGATCTAAAGAACTACCTTTAAGCTTAACTCTTAATATCCCTTCAACACATATACTCACACATACACATTATTATAGAATATATATTGAAGGAAGGTGGCTCGGCAAATTGAGCGGTCAGCACATTGGCCTCACAGCTCTAGGTATTGGGGAGAGCATCGGCGCAAGCGTCGGTGGCTACCCGCTGGGTCCATGCAGGTCGGAGCATTCTGTTACCTCTTTGGGGAGATGTCGAGGCGAGGTTACGAGGAATAGGACTCAATCGCAGGGAAGCAGGCAAGGACGAGGGAAATAGTGCTCAGTCCAAAATTTTAATAACTTTGGCAGGTTCTTAGAAAATAACCAAGACTTAAAAATCAAATCACAAAACCAAACCGGACTAGGGAAAACACGGGGAATCGAGGAATGAGGTAACGTGGATACATGACAAGGGAATTCAGGCAGGCGATCCGACAATGATCAGTGGGGTTTAAATAGACACAACAGGGACTAATTTTGAATCACGCGCAGCTGCGCGAGCACAACAGAAATGCAGGAGGGACAAACAAGAATAGGGAAAAGGCAAAGCGAAAAACTATAGCAGGCTACTCCTAACTGCCTCTCCACGTCATTTTCAGAACATTTTCCGCCAAATAATCGGGATCGGTATGAAACTTCTGGACAGATTGCTGATGAGTTGATCATTTGATTAAGATGTGGTAGAGGAGGGAGATATGGAAAACAGACTGGATAGGGGCTCTCGAGGACTGGACTTGGCAACCCCTGATATAGATGATCTTGTGCTTTGAAGAATTATACCTAACAGGATACCTGGGGCATGTTTAACAACATATTTACAACCTATAAAGAGACAAAAAAGTATTTAGAAAAAGACAAAAACACAATTTTTTTTTAAATTTAGCAGGACATATTTCTTTTAGGGGCGGCCCGGTGGCGCGAGTGTTTAGCTTGTCGGCCTCTCTGGGGTCCTGGGTTTCAAATCCAGGTTATGTCCACCTGTGTGGAGTTTGGATGTGGTCTCCCCAGGCCTGCGAGGGTTTCCTCTGGGTACACTGGTATCCTCCCACTTTCCAAAAACATGCATGGTAGGCTGATTGGAAACTCTAAATTGCCCCTAGGTATGGAAGTGAGTGTGCATGTTTGTCTTTGTCCTTGTGCCCTGCGATTGACTGGCCACCAATTCAGGGTGTCCCCTGCCTGATACTCATAGTGGACAGGTTCCAGCAATTCGTGTGAGTATAAGCAGTACGGAAAACAAATGGAAAAAATAAAACAAGATTAAAAACAGTATATCCGTTATTTCTCACAAAACCTGCCTCTGCATAGTTTTGATCAGAAAAAACAAGTTACCTTTAATTCATAGCGAATGAAAGACAAACAATGGACAGGGAGAGCTTGTCGCTTGCCTTCCAGTCTTGTTGCACCCCATGTGTGATTTCAGTTCAATGGCTATGATTTTCACATTTTGCCACTGCTCATTTTAAACTGTTGATGCAAGGCATTCAACAGGAAGCCATGGGTGTATTTGAACAATATTTGCATGTTAAGTGGTGTCTATCTGCATCGATTACTAACTAAATGAAATGCAGTTCTTCAATAGAGTCTGTGGTTACTCCTCTAGCTACTTCGAACCATGTTATTGGATTCAGATTAACATCCACATTACAGCCTTCCGAACAACTTATCTTTAATTAAAATCACTTTCTCGTCTGGATGTTCTGAACAGGATTTTACCCAAGTGATCGTCAATATCAGACAGATTGGATTTCTCTGTCCTCATCCCAAAAATGTTGAGCTCACTTTTAAATTTCCAGCAAGAAAATTTAACTACTTCATCTGTATCCCATTATTGTAAGGTGAGATTTAAATTCTATTGATTGTAATTATTGCACCCAGCCCAATACCAACTGAAGTGGATCAGAATATACAAGACTGCCAATCGATTCTAATAGCAAAAATATACAGCGTAATGCAGCAGCAGATGGAACAGCATATTTTCCAACTAGTAGGTGTACTTAAATGCAGTGGCGGGCCGTCGGGGCCTTCAAGGCCTTCTCTGCTGGCCTAAGAAATATCTGAATCATATTATATTTTGTCCATATTTACGTACTTATTATTCCAAATGGTCTGTTAGCTTCCTTTCATTGCTTTTCCCCCTGAGTTGCACTGCTTCCAGATGTGTGTTTTCATATTGAAGCATTTAACCAATCACATTTCAGCCATTATTTGTTGCCAGATCAGATCTGCCTCAAAGCTTGCACAATCAGTTCTTGCGGGCTCTGCTGCATTAAACTAGACTGTTGCTTTTAACCAATCAGATTTCGAGTTGGCAACCCCACAATGATTTTTCATAGGCGTTAGCATTTTGCTGGCTGGGACATGTCATTGCTTTCACAAACTATGATTGGCTAGTAGGCGGGCCAAAGCAGTACCGAGGCAGCCGAGATCGCAAACTCCACCCACTATGGCCGACAGAAGCAAAAACAAATAGATTCTGTTTGCTCACAAAGCTATTTTCCAGATGGACTTTTTCAGGAAAAAAATGGACATCATTAAGAAAGGGCGGTCAACTCCGAAGCTAGCAAGCCTGTTACAGCCGGGAAAATGGTGTGTGGGGCACTTTCAGCGTGCTAACTTAGCTCCACAAGCAAATAGTATATTGTTGTTTTGATTTAAAGCCATTTTCAAAACGGACTATGCCAGAAATATGACAGGACAGGCTCGACTTTCATCATTAGCTTCGATGGCGATAGGAAAGAAGGAAGAAAGAAAGGAGGATGGATATTGTGTAAAAATGATTTTGGGTGTGTAAAATATGGCTATATTCCTAAATAATATTTCAATTGTGGGCCAAGTTCTGATATCTGAAAAGCTCCAGTGTTTGTATTTAAGCTCCAGTGTTTGTATTTAATCACAAAATGCTGCTAGGAAGTGGATTTTACCCCAGTTTAATTTTTGGCGTTTCACCATTGACGTCCATCGCTGTCTTTTCCCGGGAAAAATCACCCCCCTGGCCTGGTTGTGATGTCTCAAAAGCTCCAGTATTTGTATTCAATCAATAAATGCTGCTAGGAAGTGGATTTTACCTAATTTTAGTATTTTAGTGCATTTTTTGTCATTTCACGTATGGACGTATCGACGTTCATCGCTGTCTTTTTACCGGGGAAATGAAACTCCGGGCCCGGTTCTCGTGTCTAAAAAGCTCCAGTATTTGTATTTAATCAATAAATGCTGTTTTTGGCTGGATTTTACCCATTTTCGGGCAATGTTTGCCCGTACGCCATTGACGTTCATCGCTGTCTTTTCCCGGGAAAATCACCCCCTGGCCTGGTTTTAATGTCTGAAAAGCTCCAGTATTTGTATTTAATCATGAAATACTGCTAGGAAGTGGATTTTACCCCATTTTTGTGCATTAATTTATTGATTGTTTTTATGTGTCGCAGCTGTAGCTGCAGTAGAGGTTTTATAACCATAAAATAGTTTTTGAGGGTTGGATTGATACGTTGAAGGCGCTACCAGAAAATGCACCGCCAGCCACTGCTTAAATGTCATAAATGTTCTGCATAATGGATTTGGGAATCATATATATATATATATATATATATATATATATATATATATATATATATATATATATATATATATACTGAATTTTGGCATTATCCATGAAATTACTTGAAGAGCTGAGGTACTTAACGCTGAAAGGAGAGAAATGTCTTCCCCAGGGACCTTTTATACAGTGTGGGTGCGTGGGTGTGGGTGGGTGCGTGGGTGTGCGTGCGTGAGTGGACGTGTGTATGTGCAGTGTGACAAGACATAGCTGCCATTGTCAGCAGCCGCACTCTCTGATTTCTTAGGTTGACTTAAGCCTTAGGCAGTGTGTTAACAACTCTGGCCTCCCTGTGTTGATTTAATGTGGAGAATTGCCTGCTGGTGTATTGAATCAGACTTGGGTCCATATTGTTCAGCTAGAGGGGATTACACGTTTAGCCGCGACTGATGTGGCTTCAGTTATAGCACCAGTCTTATCAGCCACTGAGAGCCCAGTCACTGCCTCATTCACAAACCCTGCAATACACTTAATTGGATTTCTTTTTAGAGACAGAGAGGCTCAGACAGCTCTTGGCATTCAATTTACCACCTCTACTGTCAACGTTTAGATCCCTCAACCATTTCTGCTCTTACAGAAAAAGAGGCATCTTAATGTTACAAAAGGAAATGCAAAACCTATATTCATCACAGTTCCATCACACCCTTTTCCATTTAACACAAAACTCCTAACCATGTCATTTATTATATCATTTCAATGAATCCTTACCAGGAAATAGCCTTATCTCAGTGGCAAAATATCTATTTCTTTCAGGCACTGATTAAGTGTGTTTAAAGCCTATGGCGAGGAGAGGCAAGCTGTCAGCTTTGTGCGGCAGTAAAGCAATGATGTTATCTGTTTAAAGCTAAAATACTGATAAATGGAGTGATGAGGGCAAAGTAAGAGAAATAGGGTGGGCTAAAATTCAAAGGCAACAGTGTGAAGAAATGGAGTAGGTAAGACAAGAGAGAGGATTAAATATGGAATGTAAAAAAAACACAACTACCGACTCCAAAATTATTTCAATCTATCCAATATCCTCCCTTTGTGGTCATACTGTAAAGAGTGCCTCGAACATACTACAGTGCTTTAATGGCATCCCATGTGACTTCATAACAAAAAGAACAATTTTAGCTCTAACCTCATCATGTTAGTGAATGATTGTGCAATGCTCAGGGACACTGGTAGCCAGCCTGAGTATTGCAATTGGTAAATAATTGTTTGTCAGCCAATTAGCCATAATATGTCACTTTGCAGTTAACCAGTGGCGGTCCGTGCATTTTCTCGTAGCGCCTTCCACGGGTAAAATCCACTTCCTAACAGCATTTAATGATTAAATACAAATACTGGAGATTTTCAGACATTACAACAGTGCCAGGGGGGTGATTTCCCCGGGAAAAGACAGCGATGGACGTCAATGGCGAAACGGCAAAAATTGCACTAAAATGGGATAAAATCCACTTCCTAGCAGCATTTAGTGATTAAATACAAACACTGGAGCTTAAATACAAACTCTGGAGCTCTTCAGATATCAGAACTTGGCCCACAATTGAAATATTATTTAGGAATATAGCCATATTTTACTCACCAAAAATCCTATTTACTGTACACAATATCCATCCTCGTTTCTTTCTTCCTTCTTTTATATCGCCATCAAAGCTAATGCTGAAAGTCGAGCCTGTCCTGTCGTATTTCTGGCATAGTCCGTCTTGAAAATTGCTTTAAAGCAACACAACAATATACTTGCTTGTGCAGCTAGCTCCAGATACAGTTTGGTAGCTAATCATAGTTGGTGAAAGCGATGACGTATCCCTACGCCTGCGACAAGGCAATGACGTATCCCTACGCCTGCGACAATACATTGTGGTGTTGCCAACTCGAAATCTGATTGGTTAAAGCAACAGTCTTATTGACGCTTGTTTAATGCAGCAGAGCCCGCAGAACTGATTGTGAAGGCTGGATGCAGATTTCTGACCCTGGCAATAAATAATGGCTGAAATGTGATTGGTTAAATGCTTCATTATGAAAACACACATCTGGAAGCAGTGCAACCAGGGGGAAAAGCAATGAAAGGAAGCTAACAGACAATTTGGAATTACTTAATAAGTATTGATGGACAAAATATAATATATGATTCAGATATTTCTTAGGCCAGCAGAGAAGGCCTTGAAGGCCCTGACGGCCCGCCACTGAAGTTAACATTATGCAAACATTCCTGTGGGAAAACATTGATAAGTTCAGTGAACATACAGAATAGGAAAATAGGAGTGGATACACTTAATATTGAGCTGCCTCGTGGTGTACAGGTTCACTAGCCTGACTTCAGTGTGAGCAGGTGAGAGCTCAATTCCCGTTGATGGTGGTATGATTGAATGCTTATGGTCGTTTGTCTCTCTGTGTTCCCTACGGCTGACTGGCAAACAGTCTAGGGTGTAGTCTGCCCGAAGTCAGCTGGGTTAGGCTCCAGCAATATCCGCATTTTTTTAAAATAATCAATTGCGGATGGGTAGCCTGGTGGCGCGAGCGGTTAGCGCGTCGGCCTCACAGATCTGGGGTCCTGGGTTCAAATCTGGGATCTGTCCACCTGTGTGAAGTTTGCATGTTCTCCCTGAGCCTGCGTGGAAGGCTGTTTTGATGGACACTCTAAATTGCCCCTAGGTATGGGAGTGAGTGTGAATGGTTGTCCGTCTCTTTGTGCCCTGCGATCAGCTGGCCACCGATTCAGCGTCTCTGAAATGAAAGTTCCTGCTTGCCCAAAAAAATGACAGTCTATCATTAATGTGTCCCTGTTTTTCTTCACCTTTTCGTTGTGGAGCTCCGTTTCCCTGTGCACTTGCTCGCTGAGCTGTACACATACAAGAGCTGTATCTCCAAAATTAATTCGTTCAAGAACTTTTTGCGTAACTTGAAAATTTCATACGTAGAGGAAGGAATTACCGAATTTATATATAAAGTACTACATATAAATTCACTAATTTGTTCCACAGTCCTCACACAACTACCAATTAAACCCTTTAATATTGGTCAAAGTGTCCTAATTTTGTACGAAAGATGTGAGAAACAAAAAAATGAGAGAAAATTATATGAAAAAGCTTTATTAATGCCTTAAAATGAATAACAAGCATACAAAATGTATCTGTGTTGAAACGCAGAGGAACAAGAGGAAGCTAATGGTAGGCAACACCAACACGAACACATGAACACACATCTCATAAATGCAACGTTAAGAATTCAAACAACAACATTAAACAACAACATTAATGTTTTATGATTTATTTAGAATGTAATTTTTCACCCATTTCATGGCGCTACTGGTTCTTACCTCTTTGGATTTAAGTTGCCCTTCTGCAGTTTTGAAAAAAAAAACAATATCCAAAGTCAATTGCCTTTAAAGAGTTTTAATAATGTTTCTATAATGCAACAGACAAACGTTTTTAAAGTCGGCCATTGCAAGACTCGTGAACAGTTTTTCTGGATGTTTTCTGGAAAGTTAGTGAAATTTCTCCAGCATTTCTTTGATTTTTACTGCTTCCTTGTCCGTCTTCTGGGCGAGTGTTCCATTAACTCTAGAGCAGTGGTTCTTAACCTGGGTTTGATCGAACCCTAGGGGTTCAGTGATTTGGTCTCAGGGATTCGGTGTAGCCTCTGCCACGGAGGTAAAGACACATCGACTCATCATATCTATTCACGATAAGATGCCCCGCTAGACCATCACTGGCTGCAGATGATCACGAGACATTGCTTGGCCTATCAGTGTTGCGAAAAAATTTATATATCTTGAATTTGAAAAAAATCCTATTTTCTTTTACACTCAAGTAGGGTTCGGTATATGTGCATATGAAACTGGTGGGGTTCGGTGAATGCGCATATGAAACTGCTGGGGTTCCGGAGCTCCAAAAAGGTTAAGAACCACTGCTCGAGAGAGTTAGTTTTTATGCCCCCCGACCAACTCGTAATTGTCCTCGCTGATCACTTCTTTTTATCTCTCCCATCTCTCACCTCATTTCCTGAACCACTTCATCCTCATTAGGGTTGTAGGGGGTGCTGGAGCCTATCCCAGCTGACTCCGGGCCAGAGGCAGGGGACACCCTGAATCAGTGGCCAGCCAATCGCAGCACTTCTTTTTATTCACACTGGTAATTTTCTTTGGAGGCATGATGATAAAATAGAAGCAACTGCTTTATCCACACTTGGAAAAACTCAACAAAAAACAGTGTCAAAATTCCATAATGACGAACGGCGGTCAAAAATACATAAGAATTTTGAAACATGGATAGTGACTCTTGTGAGACAGCCTATGAGAGCCCTGTAGAGTGTAGCGAGGTTCTAAACCAGGGGTCTCAAACTCGCGGCCCGCGGGCCAACTGCGGCCCCCGGGACGATAATTTGCGGCCCCCGTCTTAATATGAAAGATTAATGTTCGTGCGGCCCGCAAGATTGATATGAATGACACTTGTTGTGTTCGGAGC
Organism: Stigmatopora argus; assembly: GCF_051989625.1. NCBI lineage: Eukaryota > Metazoa > Chordata > Actinopteri > Syngnathiformes > Syngnathidae > Stigmatopora > Stigmatopora argus. The sequence continues at coordinate 121,345 of NC_135395.1, forward strand.
TGAATGAACCAATCACGGTGAGGTATACGGCTCTGGAGGGCGGGACATCGGCCGGGCTGTCCAGTGCCTCGCTCACTCACTCATTCATTCCTCCAATCAGCTGGGCGGAGGAGAAGCCGTGAAGCCGATCACTCCGCTCGGCGTGCACACTCCTCCGCTGCTCTCAGCATAGAACTGAATGAGGCGCTATGATCCGTGATCCAGCCTGTGTCAGTGTAGCCATCTCCGTGAGTGAAACGGAGAAACGGAGAGCGAAAGTGCGCATGCGCCACAAACCCGAGCGACTGAACGTGAAAGATCAACCCGAGACTCATTCCAAGTGGAAAAACATATTACAGAGCCCCAGAGATGTCTCTTTCAAAGCCTGGCATGAAGAGAAAGGTCGGTGATGAGCACAGACAGTTTCAAGAAAAGTGGGGAGTGCAATATTTCTTTGTTGAACACAGGGGCACCCAACGTGTCTCATTTGCACTGAAAAAGTTGCGGTGCACAAGGAATACAATTTGAAACGTCATTATACAACAAGACATGCTGAGGAGCACGAAAAATACCAGGGAAATGAGAGAGCCAACCAGGTTGCCAGTCTTAAAACATGTCTTCTGAGGCAACAGGATCTCTTCAAGAAGGCTACCAAAGACAGTAATGCAGCAGTCGAAGCTAGCTACGCCGTTTGTGAGTTGATTGCTAAAGCAGGAAAGCCATTCACAGAAGGTGAATTTATCAAAAAGTGCATATTACAGGCTGCACATATTGTCTGTCCAGAAAAGAAAAGTCTGTTCAACCACATCAGCCTTTCTGCCAACACCGTGGCAGAGCGCATTTCTCACCTGTCAAGTGACATTTATGATCAACTGTGTGAGAAAGCACAATGTTTCAGTATATATTCAGTGGTTCAAGCAGACCATGTGCCTGTTTGGGAGCACATACTTGTGTGAGAAGCTCTTCTCCACCTTGAACTTCAATAAGTCCAAGTACAGGTCCAGACTTACTGATGAGCATCTTCAAGCTCTACTGAGGGTCTCCACTGCTTCCTCCCTCAAGCCAAATGTGACTCAGCTATGTGAGAAGAAGCGCTGCCAGGTCTCTATCAGCAAGGAGTAGGCAAGAGAAGCCGTGTTCAGAATATTTCATGTTCAATGTTCCATTCAAGTTCAGAAAGTTAAAGGTTAAAGAGCTGTTAATACAGACATTTGAAACGGAATAAAAATAATTCATTTTCTCTACTTAGCCAACCAATGTATATCTACTGTTTGCTCATTATTATTATTATTTTATATTTGTACTACTGATTGATTGATTTTTTATTCATCTTTAAGTTAATTTATTTAATTCATTATTTCTTGTTAAAAAATAAAGATATTTGATAACGTTGGAATGTTTTATCAGCGCTTTTCTTGTGGAAATCCTGATGCGGCCCAGTCTCACCCAGACTCGGCCTCTAGCGGCCCCCAGGTAAATTGAGTTTGAGACCCCTGACTTAAAGCATTACTCAAAGGTTGATATTTTATTATTTGGAGATGCTATTTTTGAAACAGACATTATTTCATCACTTGTTTCACACCATGAAAGGCCCCACCAGAATTTGGGCATCCAGCGCCAAAATAGAGTCTATTTCCAAATTTCTCTTGAATTTGTCGTAGATTCCCCCTTATCTAAGCTTGTTATTGTCAATTGTTATTGTGATAACTTTGCACTTGGTATAACTGTTAATATATCCCTAACAGCAATAGACGGCGGAGCCAGGGTTAACACACGTGTAGCTCTTTATTGCAACCCTCCAACACACACCCAGACCGGACACACAACACTACTACGTCCGGGTCACGCTGTGCTACCCCACGGTCTCCCGGTGGCGTGGTTAAACACCCTTTTATAACCCGAGGCAATTATCATTCCTAGTATCAATATATTACACTCCTCCCCCTTTAACTATGAAGTTCCTATTAAGACTTAGCACTCAACTCCAACAATTATCTTTGCCTCATTAACTTTTTATAATTTTACTTCCCAACTTGTAACTCAATTATTACTGCTAACACAACCATTAGACTCAATATTCCAGTCTTTGACATTCCAATCTCAGGAACTCTTTTATTTTAGGAACGACGTTCCTCACAACGGACGGATCACAAGTTCAGTCGCTTCGGAGGTGCTCGATCTCTCACTGGGTACCTGCGCCCACACACCTCTGGGGAACTGACTGCTCGGTTGTCAGGTGTAACTGTCTTGTCACAGGCCACTGAGCCTGGTGAAGATGTTACACGTGTCTCTTCAGGTGAGTACGGGCTACCACCTACTGCTCCAGGTGTGCCTTTCCCCCCACATCTGCTTGAACCACCACCGGGTACATGTTTGTGATGTCCAGCTGCTCATCCGGAAGCTCCAATGTCTCTGGTCTGGACGGTTGGTTGTACAGCAGATGATCAATGTGGATCGAGCGTCGGCTCACACCATTCCACACCAGGTAGGTGACTGGTCCGAGTCTCTTTTCCACTGTTCCTTTTGTCCACCTCTCCTTCCCTCCACGGAAATTCCGGATCAGAACTGAGTCACCCTCAGACAGATGTCTCAGCTTGGAGGTGGTTCTATCATGATAGTGTTTCTGCTTCTCTTGTTTTGCTTCCACCACTCGAGCGAGATCTGGTTTCAGTAAGCTGAACGTGGTCCTGATTTGACGTTTTAAAAACAGTTCCGCTGGTGCACATCCTGTAACAGTGTGCGGTGTACTCCTGTATGCCATCAGGAAGTTAGCTAGCCTGTGCTGCATAGTTATTGTGACCTTTTTGTTTCTTCTCCTCGAGTACTTGTTTCAGCAGTGATGCTTTCACTGTCTGAACTGCTCGCTCTGCCGCTCCATTGGAAGCGGGATGGTAAGCTGGTACTAAAGTTTGTTTTATTCCGTTGCTCAGCAGGAATGTCTTGTACTCCTGCGAAGTGAATTGAGGTCCGTTGTCAGAAACAATCTCCTCCGGAAGCCCGTAGGAAGAAAAAATGTTCCGCAACACCTCAATCATTTTGGCTGCTGTGGTTGTTGCCATGACGATGACCTCCAGCCATTTTGAATGACTGTCCACTAGTACTAAAAAGTGGTGTTGGTCTTTCTCTGCAAAGTCAATATGTATTCTCTGCCAAACTCTAGTCGGCCATTTCCAGAAGTGTAGAGGTGCAGTTGCAGGTAGTTTCCTCACACTCTGACAGGTGTCACATTGTTGTACTGTATGTTCTATGTCACTGTCCAACTGCGGCCACCACAAATAGCTCCTGGCCAAGGCCTTCATCCTGCACCCTCCCGGGTGTCCTAGGTGAAGATCATGCAGTAGTCGCTCTCTGTGTGCTGGTGGAATGATAACTCGAATTCCCCACAATATGCAACCTTGTTCCACCGACAGTTCATTTTTCCTGGAAAAGTATGGTTTCAGTCTCTCGTCCTTGTTTTGACTTGGCCATCCAGACCGAGTCAGCTCCAGTACTTTGCATAGGACTGGGTCCTTGAGAGTGCTCTGTGCAATCTCTGTAGCTTGCACGGGAAGCTCCTCTACTACTGAGAAATAGAAGATGCTGTTTTCCTCCGCGGTGTTATCCTTCCCCTTCCCCGGCAGTCTAGATAACGCATCTGCGTTGGCATTTTCTGCTGACGATCTGTACAATATACTGTAGTCATAAGCCATCAGTCTCAGCGCCCAGCGCTGCATTCGCAGAGCCGCTAAAGTGGGAATTTCAGACTTGGGTCCCAAAATAGCAAGAAGGGGCCTGTGGTCCGTCATTAAACTGCCTCCAGCTAGGGTGGCAAAAAGGTCTTCAACGTTTGGTAGTGGATAGGTCTCCTCTTCCACACTTTGATTTACTGTGACCTTATAGTCTCCACAGATACGAATTGACTTGTCTGCTTTGGGTACCACTACTATGGGCGCGGCCCACTGACTATGTTCTTTCTTTGAGATAATGCCAGCTTTTTCTAGGCGATTTAACTCAGTCTCAACTGCATTCTTTAATGCATATGGCACTGGTCTGGCCTTCCTGAAGATCGGTTTGGTATTTGGCTTTACTGTAATGTTGGCCTTAAAATTCCGAATAGTGCCCAACTCCTCAGCAAACACTGCTTTGTGTCTCTGCAACACTGTATCCACATCTGCGTCGTTACCGCCCCTTGCTGGTATAACTGAGAAGATGCGTGCCCAGTCCAGTTTGAAGTTTTTGAGCCAGTTACGGCCAAGTAGGGCTGGTCCCTGTCTCACCCAGACTCGGCCTCTAGCGGCCCCAAGGTAAATTGAGTTTGAGACCCCTGGCGTACGGGTTAACATTGCCCAAAAAATCCAGTCGAAAACAGCATTTATTGATTAAATACAAATACTGGAGCTTTTTAGACATTAGAACCGGGCCCGGAGTATCATTTCCCCCGTAAAAAGACAGCGATGAACGTCGATATGTCCATATACGTCCATACGTGAAATGACAAAAATGCACTAAGATTAGATAAAATTCACTTCCTAGCAGCATTTATTGATTGAATACAAATACTGGAACTTTTGAGACATTACAACCAGGCCAGGGGGTTGATTTCCTCGGGAAAAGACAGCGATGGACGTCAATGGTGAAACGGCAAAAATTAAACTGGGGTAAAATGGGGTAAAATCCACTTCCTAGCAGCATTCAGTGATTAAATACAAACACTGGAGCTTAAATACAAACACTGGAGCTTAAATACAAACACTGGAGCTTTTCAGATATCAGAACCGGGCCAACAATTGAAATGTTATTTAGGAATATAGCCATATTTTACTCACCAAAAATCTTTTTTAACTGTACACAATATCCATCCTCCTTTTATTCTTCCGACTTTTCTATCGCCATCGAAGCTAATGATGAAAGTCGAGCCTGTCCTGTCATATTTCCGGCATAGTCCGTCTTGAAAATGGCTTTAAATCAACACAACAATATATTTGCTTGTGCAGCTAGCTCCAAATACAGTTTGGTAGCTCTTTGTAGTTAGCACACTAAAAATGGCGCTCACACCCTTTTCCCGGCTGTGACAGGCTTGCTAGCTTCGGAGTTGACCGCCCTTTCTTAATGATGTCCATTTTTTTCTGGAAAAGTCCGTCTGGAAAATAGCTTTGTGAGCAAATCTGCAAACAAATCCATTTGTTTTTTCTGTCGGACATTGTGGGTGGAGTTTTCAATCTCTGGCTGCCTCACTCCGGTTTTTGGCTGCCTACTCTCTATAGCTAGCCAATCATATTTAGTGAAAGCAATGACGTATCCCAGCCAGCAAAATGGCAATGCCTGCGAAAAAGCATTGTGTTGTTGCCAACTCGAAATCTGATTGGTTAAAAGCAACGGTCTTGTTTAATGCAGCAGAGCCCGCAGAACTGATTGTGAAGGCTTTGAGTCAGATTTCTGATCCTGGCAACAAATAATGGCTGAAATGTAATTGGTTAAATGCTTCAATATGAAAACACACATCTGGAAGCAGTGCAACCATGGGGAAAAGCAATGAAAGGAAGCTAACAGACCATTTGGAATAATAAGTATTGATGGAAAAAATATAATATATGATTCAGATATTTCTTAGGCCAGAAGAGAAGGCCTTGAAGTCCCTGACGGCCCACCACTGATATATACATATATATATATATATATATATATATATATATATATATATATATATATATATATATATATATATATATATATGTGTGTCTAAAATGCATTTCCTATTTTTGCATCCTCACCTTCTTTCTACTGCGACAATGACATTTCCCGAAGACGGGATGAATAAAGTTATCCAATATTAGAGCTACACAGAGGAAATGCCTGACGTGAATGACAACAGAATGTTGGTGTGAATGCTTGGAAAATGGACAGAAGCCATGGATTGAACACAATTTAACAGCTTTGCTAACGGATTGCTAGCGGATTGGTAACGGATTGCTAACGGATGGCCAACATTGTAGATTGGGCAGGCAGCGTTGCACGAGTTACGTGAGTGATAATTTGGAATGAATTGTCGATGGCGATATAACAGCGAGGAGATCAAAGGCTTGGGAGTGATGTATGTTGCAAGTTACAATGAATTATGGATGACTGGGCTCAAGTGTCGGCCAGCACTGTTGTTCGAGCTTTCGCCAAAGCTGGAATAAAGTTCCCGGAATACACAACTCTGACTTACAGTGGAGCCTAGCATGTTGAACGCCGAACTCTTTATATCAGTGTCTTTTACCTCAATAAAGAATTATCAAACTTAGTGTTGCGCGTGCTGTCTTTAAAAAAAACGCTAGCATCTAGCTTAAGTTATGCTAGCAGCTAGCATAACACACGCTAGCGGTTAGCATAACATATGCTAGCAGTTAGCGTATGGTATGCATAGGTACGCTGGCCTAGTGTTATGCTAGGGCCCGTTCTGAAGAAGCACCCAATGTATTGACAACAAACAGAAAATAAACCCGAAAATGAGACTGCGCCCTATCAAATGGTGAGTTTTATAGGTGTGAAAATACGATACATATTCAGTGAAAATGCAGTGCATAATGACCAAGGTGAAAATGGACAGAGGTGGTGTTAACATTCAGGCATTCTTTCGCTGAAGAGCCTGACAGCTGATGGGAGGAAGGATCTGTGGAAGTGCTCCTTGCATTGAGCGTGCAGCAGTCTATTGCTGAAACAGCTCAAACTCAAGCAGGGGTGGGAGGTGTTGTCCATGATGGACTTCATCTTGGCCAGCATCCTCTTGTCTCCCACTTCCTCAACAATCCCCCCTTACAAGAGGGGCCAGAGTTGCCTCCACCTACTGAGGAGAGTACGGTCCTTTAGAATGTGCAGGACAATGCTGAGGACTGCAGAGTACCGTTCATGACACTGTGGTGGCATCTACAGTGTTTCATGCAGTGGTCTGTTGGGAATGTGGGAGCACGGAGAAGGACAGGAACATGGTGAATAAGCTGGTCGGGAGGGCCAGCTCTGTTCTGGACATACAGTCCTGAAGTCTCACATATTGTGACCTGTCTGTGAGGAAGTTGATGATACATGCAGCCAGGTGGTGCTTTACTCCATCCTCTTCCAGTTTCTCTCTCAGTAGTACAGGCTGAACGGTGCTGGAGAGGTTAAAAAATGACTCTCACCATGCTTCCCGTGATCTCCAGGCGTTAAAGAGACCTGTGCATTAGGTAGATGGCTGCATCTTTCACAACAATGCATGGACGATAGGCAAACTGAAGCTCTGTATTCACCAGGGGGCTGAGGGGGTTCAGGATGATTCTCTTCATTGTCTTGATCAGGTGAGAGGTTAAGGCTGAAGGTCTGAAGTGGTCGGGCTCCCTGGGGTTCACAGTCTTTAGAACTGGAACCACACAAGAAGTTTTCCACAAGGTGGGGACTTTCTGCAGACTGAGACTAAGGTTCAAAATCGTTCCTCAGTATTCTGGAGCTGAGGCCATCAGGACCTGTAGCCTTCCTTGCCTTGATCTTCTTAAGCTGTCTTATCACCTGATCAACATGAATGGAGAAGCCGGTGGGGAGGAGAATGATGTCCCCTATGGTGATGTGTGGGGAGTGGAAGAAGGGAAGGAAGAGGAAGCGGAGGGGGGAGAGGTGCCTCTGGTCTGGTGTGCCAGGCGGGAGCCAGGGCGGAATTGAATCTGTTAAACAACTCATTCTGTTCATTATCCCACTCTCCGTCTCTGGACTCCGGGTTCCTCTCGCTGTTGCTTCCATGGCCGGAGATGGTTCTCAAGCCCCTTCAGATCACCCTGGCATTGCTCCTCTGGAGTTGGACTTCCAGCTTCTTCTTGTAACTGGCCTGCCCCGTCCTTAACGCTCTCCTCAGCTCCTTCTGGACGATTTTCAGCCTGCTTTGTCCCCAGATTTTAAAGCCCTCTTCTTGTTGTTTGGGAGAGCCTTAAGACCCATGGCTTGTTATTGGAGAAACACCAAACCTTCTTGATGGGAACAGTGTTCTCAACAGAGACGTTTATATAATCAAAAGCTCTCAGTGTCCTCCCCATGTGAATCACACAGCACCTCCCAGCCAGTGGTCTCAAAAACGAGTGAGAACGGATGGAACTACTGCCACCAGCTGCCGCTTGAGCGTTGCATTTTGTGTACCATTTTGTTGTTGAGGCAAACCCTGAGGTACCTATAATTCTCCACAATTTCAATGTCTGTTCTATCACAGACAATTCCTGTGAACGGCTCTGAAAGGTTAGGGTTAGGTTAACCCTAGAGGCAGTGGCCTTTGCATCATACACAGCTGCGTATAACGAAATTAGTGGTGCTACTCCACAAAGTGTGTTTTCCCAGTAAAAGAACATAAATAGGTAATATGAAAATATAGCGTCACATACTGTTAAGGTAAATTCTAAAATATTGCACAATCTAAGATATTATTGCACACCCCGAAGTTATTGCACAGAAGGGATTGTGTGTCGTGCTATCGCAAGTTCAGAGTCCTGATGGCTGTGGGGAAAAAACTGTCCTTAAGTCTATTTGTCCGTGCTTTGTGAGACCTGAAGCGTCTGCCAGAGGGCAGCAGCTGGAACAGGTTGTGACCAGGGTGGTTTGGGTCCCCGACAATGTTCCCGGCTCTGCTGAGGTAGCGAGGGCTGGCAATGTCTTCTAGTGAGGGCAGAGAGCAGCCGCTGATCTTCTGGGCAGTGTTGATTACTCTCTGCATGGCCTTTCTGTCTGCTGCCGTGCTTCCAGCGTACCACACTGTAATGCAGTATGCCAGGATGCTCTCCACAGTGGCTCTATAGAAGGTTACCAGAAGCTTAGTGCTTAGCTTGAAGTCGTTTCTGGGCCTTTTTCACCACTGCCCTGGTGTTGTAGACCAGGAGAGCTTGTCCGTGACGTGGACCCACAGGAATTTGAAGGACTGGACCCTGTCTACGCATACTCAATTTATGAGGAGTGGGGCCAGATCTGTGCTGCGTTTGAAAAAGTCCAGGATTATTTCTTTAGTTTTCATGGTGTTTAGTGTGAGATTGTTCACCAAACACCACTGAGACAGTTTGTTGACCTCATCTCTGTAAGCAGACTCATCCCCCCTGAGATGAGTCCAACCACAGTGGTGTCAAATTTGATAATGGAGTTAGACTGGTGGGTCAGTGTACAGTCGTATGTGTACAGGGAGTACAGAAGATGACTCAGTACACTGCGTTGAGGGGAGTTAGTGCTCAGTGTAATGGAGGAAGAGAGGTGGGGACCAAGTCTAACAGTTTGTGGACGGTTGATTAAGAAATTTTTAATCCAGCAGCAGATGAAAGAGGATAGTCCAAGGTGGGCGAGTTTGTCAGCCAGAATGTCCGGTATTATAGTGTTGAATCCTGAGCTACAGTCAATGAAAATCATCCTCACATAGTTCCCCTGGTGCTCCAGGTGGCTCCATGCTGTGTGTAGAGCTACGGCGATGGTATACTCAGTGGACCTATTTGCTCTATAGGCAAACTGGTGAGGGTCAACTGAGGGAGGGATTGTATCCCTAATATGGTGGGCGACCAACTTTTCAAAGCACTTCATGATCACAGGCGTAAGTGCAACAGGCCTGTAATCATTCAGGCTGTCAATGGTTGGCTTTTTAGGGACCGGGATAATGGTGGCAGATATCAGGCAGGAGGGGATGATGGATTGTTGCAGGGAAAAATTGAAAATCTTTGTGAAAACCCCAGTCAGCTGGTCAGCACAAGCTTTGAGCAGCTCTTCAAGTACTCCGTCAAGGCCAGGAGCCTTCCTGGTGTTCACAGTCCGCAGTACCTGTCTCACTTCATGTTCCTGAAGCTTCAGTGTAGTGCTGCAAGGTGGTGGATGTTTTGAGACTGCGGCAAAAGAAAAGGTTCAGTTCCTCTGCTAATAAGGCATCTCTGTTAACAGACACCTTATTGTTGTCATTGTAATTGGTAATGTGTCGTATTCCCTGCCACATCTTCAATTTTCCTCGTATATGCTGCCTTGGCCTTGTTAATGCCTCTCTTCAGGTCTTGTCTGGCAGCGCTGTATTGTAACCATTTATTGAGTGCCTGTGTCTCACTGGTCATCCAGGGTTTTTGATTGGGAAAAACCCGGATGCATTTATTAACATTGACACTCTCCATACAGTTCTTGATATAGGAAAGTGCAGTGTCCGTGTAGTCCTGGAGGTTGTGGTGTTCAAAAAGTTTCCAAATGGTGGGGGAAAAACAGTCCTGCAGCATGTCCTCAGGCCATGTTTGTATTCTCTTTATTGGTGACCTTGTTAGCCTCCAGAGTGGGGTGTATGAGGGGGTGAGGGACAGGCAGAGATGGTCGCATCCACCAAGGTGAGGGAGGATTGTGGCTCTATAAGCATGATTAATTTTAGAATAGACATGGTTTAGAGTTTTATCTCCTCTTGTGTGACACTTAACGTACTGGATAAACTTTGGCAGAACCGTCTTTAAACATGCTTTGTTGAAGTCACCGCTGAAAATAAGGGGTGGTCAAGCTACTGTTTGTTTACAGTTGCTTGGAGGAAGCTAAGTGCCTTGCTAACGTTAGCATCCGGTGGTATGTAAACAGCCATTACAATGACTACCGTTAGCTCCCTTGGTAGATAGAAAGTCCTGGACAGAACTGCCAAGAGCTCTAAATCAGGAGAACAGTGAGTGTAAATGATCCTACTGTTGTAGCACCATTCGTGTATGTACACACAAAGCTATTAATAGATTTTTGCGCGCCCTTTTTTCTGTGGTATATTTTCTTCTTCTTTGGTGCTCATAACCAACCATTTAAATATAGAAGAAGCGTGTCCCTAAGTTTCGCCATTTTTCGCCACCATTTTCACCACATCTGTCTTTCGGTTGCGAACTTGAATTCGCGAAAGGTGAAGCAGCGATATCCGAGGGAAGAACTAATGCTGCTCTGTCCCCCCTACAGAGATGAGGTCCTAAGAGTCAGCGGTGAGCAGTCATCAAGTTGGTGCCGAACATCTCCAAAACCAGAGATTTCATCCTGGACTTCCGAAAGAAAAAGGCTGTTCCTTTTCCCTGTATATAAACGGCGAATGTGTGGAGCGAGTGGAGACTTTCAAATTCCTGGTGGTCCATAGCTCTGCTGATTTCAGTTTGGGTGGCAAACACCACACCACTTGTCAAGAAGGCGCAGCAGAGGCTACATTCCCTGAGGGTGCTCAGGAAGGTGGCACTAAACACCAACCTGCTGGTAACCAGTGAGGGCATGGTGAACTAGGCTGTGTCAGTGTGGCACTCAAGCTGCACAGAAGCCAATGGGAAAATATTCCAGAGGGAGATCAACACAGCTCAAAAGATCAAAGTCAAAAGTCAAATAGTCAAAAGCCTTTATTGTCATTATACAACAGCTGCGTATGACGAAATTAGTGGATCCACTCCACAACATGCGTGCTTCCCAATAAAAACATAAATAAGTAATTTAAAAAGTCACATCCGGGCAAGGTAATTCTAAAATATTGCACAATCTAAGATGTTGCACATCGATTTTGCACAGTTATTGCACAGAAGGGATTGTATGTCATGCAAATGCAAGTTCAGAGCCCTGATGGATCTGGAAAAAAAATCAACTGCCCCCTACCTACCTGTCTAGCTTCTACAAATACCCTTGCCTAAGAAAGGCAGACAGCATCATAAAAGACAACACACATCTCGGCTACCCCCTACTGCCTTCTGGCAGGTGTTACAGGGCCATAACAGCCAATAGTTTGAGTTTGATTTATTTAATAAGGGAAAGCAATTATTCATGAGCATATTTATATTCATGTTAATGAACATGTAGCGGCCCGGTGGAGCGAGTGGTTAGCGTGTCGGCCTCACAGCTCTGGGGTCCTGGGTTCAAATCCAGGTCACGTCCACCTGTGTGGAGTTTGATTGTTCTCCCCGGGCCTGAGTGGGTTTCTTCTTGGTACTCCAGTTTCCTCCCACATTCCAAAAACATGCATGGTAGGCTGATTGGACATTCTAAATTGCCCCTAGGTGTTGGTGTGTGTGTATGGTTGTCCCTCTCCTCGTGCCCTGCTATCAGCTGGCCACCGATTCAGGGTGTTCCCTGCCTCTGGCCGGGAGTCAGCTGGGATAGGCTTTAGCACCCCTGGCGACCCTAATGATGATAAAAGCAGTTCAGAAAATGAGATGAGATTTGATTGGATTGAATAACTTTATTCATCCCGGTTGAAGGTTGAATATAAATGATGAAACATACTACACACACGCACACCTGTAGCACAGTTTTAGACTGCATTGTGATCGTAATTTTGTTCGTCTAACTGTCAGGCTTTAAGATGTTAAGCGAAGAGGATCAGAGACGGGAGTTCACGTACGTTTAATGGTATTGACTTCCAGGTATGTGCGGCACGGACAGAGAAGGTGCTTTGGCTAAATGCATTCTTTTTGAAGGGAACTACACAATCACCTCTAGAGCACTGGTTCTTAACCTGGGTTCGATCGAACCCTAGGGGTTCGGTGAGTCGGTCTCAGGGGTTCGGTTTTGCCTCTGCCACAGAGGTCAAGACACGTCGACTCATCTATACATATTACAGACGCTCCCCTACTTACGAACATTTGAGTTACAAACAACGGTACATACGAACATGTCTGCAAATTGCGTTTATGTCGAAAAATGTTCGTAAGTGCGATTTTGTATTGCGCGCCTTTTTCCGAGTAGTGCTTCTTTCCGCCAGCATCCACCTTCCTCTGCCCAGTTCGTTGCAGTGCGTAAGTTGCGTAAGTGCGTGACATATCTCCAGTGCGCAAAGAACCTTTTTCATTTTTTATCATGAAATATTTTGTGCAGCCATTATTCAATATGGTTGGTGAAAAGCGAAATGCTTCTAGTGAGGGAGGTGCAAGGAAGAGGCAAGCCATTTCATTTGAAACGAGTGGCAATAATAACGAAGCTAAATGTGCGTGAGAGTGGTGAGCGTTGGATGGGCATACAACTTGAATCGTTCGACCATCAGTACCATTTATAAACAGAAAGATCGAGCAGCAGGACCCAAATATTGAACGTTGCACAAAGTTTGCAAATCAATTGAATGATGCCATACAGTGCTACCGCATCATTTATGATGAAAAAAAGAAGAAAACTGTGCAATCGTTGTTAGATCGCTTCTTTCGGCCAGTTTCTAATACATAAATCTCTCTCTCTCTCTCTCTCTCTCTCTCTCTCTCTCTCTCTATATATATATATATATATATATATATATATATATATATACATATATATTTATACAGTACTGTACATATTCTCTCCATTTTATTAAATGTTTTTTCAGTACAAACCAATGCGTGTTACTTATACAAGCCTTAAACATACAAATGCACTTATATAAACTTTCAATATACTTATATAGGCCTTAAACATAAATTATAATACAAAATATAGCACTGAATCAACTTACAAACAAATTCAACTTATGAACAATCACTCGGAACCTAACTCGTTCGTAAGTAGGGGAGCGTCTGTACTACTATTTCTGAGCATGTGTGTGGTGCTTGTGTTAGTGTGTTTGTCCGTTAACATCGGACAAAATTGAGACAACACCATACATCCGATTTGAAAGTGGTTTTGAACAAACAACTGCAAACAGTTCTGGGATGTTACCATGCTTGATTTTTTTATTTGGGCCCGTTTTTCAAAAAAAACTATTTTTCCAATTCCAATAAGGAATGATGGTGGGCTTTATGGCCCGGGGGCGATTGTGCAAACATGGCTTCGTACACGGCCAACCTCAATATGGAGACCCAGAGAGGACATAAGTAGAGGAACCATGAGAAGATGCCGCCACGGCCTCTTCAAAAGTGGAGAGGCTTTGTCGCCACACCCCCCACCATTAATACACCAATGTTGAACTTTTTCCTTCCCCAATATCATTGGTCTTTGAAATTGACGTACAAAGTAGATATTCGTACCACTGTCACTGGCATGGAGTCGTTCAAGAATTCTCAAGGCTCCTTCACCATCTGGAAAACCGATTGAATTCGAGTGATTGATTCAGGAAATTAGAATTTCTCGCAGTACTTAACTCTGAACACGGCATTACAAATAACCGTTACATTGTTGAGTGAAGGCAATTTGTGGAACCATAATACGGCGAGTGTTTGGTGTACTGTTTGTACGTAAACTGGGGCGAACAGTGTGAATGGGTTTTCAGCCTTTTTTGATTCAAGAGACTTGGCTAACTTGCACGGTCAACAGATCAGGGATTTTGTTAATTGTCTGAGGAATCGAGCGCGTCCACTCAACTTTGAAGACCCATCAGTGAACCTGTGTCGGTGTGATAGAGATTGTTGTGTGTTCGTATGTGCGCCAGAGAAGTGGGAATTTCCCCAAGCTTCCATTTAAAGCAGGGGTCTCAAACTCAATTTACCTGGGGGCCGCTAGAGGCCGAGTCTGGGTGAGACTGGGCCGCATCAGGATTTCCACAAGAAAAGCGCTGATAAAACATTCCAACGTTATCAAATATCTTTATTTTTTAACAAGAAATAATGAATTAAATAAATTAACTTAAAGATGAATAAAAAAACAATCAATCAGTAGTACAAATATAAAATAATAATAATAATGAGCAAACAGTAGATATACATTGGTTGGCTAAGTAGAGAAAATGAATTATATTTATTCCGTTTCAAATGTCTGTATTAACAGCTCTTTAACCTTTAACTTTCTGAACTTGAATGGAACATTGAACATGAAATATTCTGAACACGGCTTCTCTTGCCTACTCCTTGCTGCTAGAGACCTGGCAGCGCTTCTTCTCACATAGCTGAGTCACATTTGGCTTGAGGGAGGAAGCAGTGGAGACCCTCAGTAGAGCTTGAAGATGCTCATCAGTAAGTCTGGACCTGTACTTGGACTTATTGAAGTTCAAGGTGGAGAAGAGCTTCTCACACAAGTATGTGCTCCCAAACAGGCACATGGTCTGCTTGAACCACTGAACATACACTGAAACATTGTGCTTTCTCACAGAGTTGATCATAAATGTCACTTGACAGGTGAGAAATGCGCTCTGCCACGGTGTTGGCAGAAAGGCTGATGTGGTTGAACAGACTTTTCTTTTCTGGACAGACAATATGTGCAGCCTGTAATATGCACTTTTTGATAAATTCACCTTCTGTGAATGGCTTTCCTGCTTTAGCAATCAACTCACAAATGGCGTAGCTAGCTTCGACTGCTGCATTACTGTCTTTGGTAGCCTTCTTGAAGAAATCCTGTTGCCTCAGAAGACATGTTTTAAGACTGGCAACCTGGTTGGCTCTCTCATTTCCCTGGTATTTTTCGTGCTCCTCAGCATGTCTTGTTGTATAATGACGTTTTGTTAGGTTCATCCAATTGTATGTTTATCCTTAGGTTTTTCCAATTCAGCTTTCAATAAAAAAGGCATCTGTAGTCACATCACATTTAATTCTTGCAAGAAGAGAATACATCCGGCAGCTCGCCCCACCCAAGATTATTCTAAAGAGCGGCATTATGTCCTGCCCATTTAAGGCTTCAAATCAAAACAATTACAAGGTTATCGATTCCATTTGCGTAAGCAAGAAACAAAACAATTCCATAATCAAGCAAACCCAAGCGTCAACCTAGCGTCACAAATTAAACAATATGCGAGTAATCGATCCAATTGCGTAAGCAAGAAACAAAACAATTCCATATCAAGCGTCACAAAGGAAAAACAATATGCAAGTGTATTGATAGCCATCCGTTGAGCCAACAACAATTTAAGCGTCCTTCACCGATCTTCATTGCGAACTTGAATCTTCCAGTAATCAGTGTATTGTTTTATGTCCTTTCGAACTTGTATCTCTCGCTGGACCCAGCTGTCCTGGAGAGCGACCTTGGCGTAAGCGTTTGTCTTCGTTGAAAGCGATCAACACATATATATATATTTTGTTTAATATAGTTACACATTTAGGATGAGCATTACTATTCAAATATATTGATTAATATAGTAAGCATGTATATTATAAGGCTTTATATTCATTGCAAACACATTTATAATAATGATTACCCCAACATTCCCCCCTATATTATAAATTTGCACATGATCCCCTTAATAAAACTTCCTTTCAGCTTTATTCCATTAATTCCAAATGAACATATAGTAACATCCCAGAATGAACCCAACATTCCCCCCTTTTTTATTATATGTTCGTTATTTATTTTATGGCAAATCCAAGAAGAGAGGGATATCTCCGTTGGCTGTTTTAATTTTACCCGCTTAGGCCCTACTCGTTCGGCAGGTCTGAAAGCAGAAAACAAAATCATTTTCCATATTTTTCATCCTCGGAACTACCATGCTCTTGAAATTCACTGCTGCTGTCAGCACGTTTCATTAGTAGGGGATATAATTCATGCAATTTAGAATTTGTAGGGGCAATCGCAGTGGTCATAAGTCGGCTTATCAAAGATCTTAAGCAGGGAATAATACAACACCCACATAATGTCAAAATCGTAGCAAAAAGGGCTACGGAAAATGCAACAAATTTGGGCCAAATCAAAAGGACATGCCACCAGCTTTCCAAGGCGGAATTCTCCGACTCCAGAATGCTTCTTCATATTGCGGTTGAGGGTCTGCAGGCCACTAATGGCTTGGGTGAGGGACCCACCGGGTGACGTGTTGTTCGGTATGAAGGTGCAACATTGATCTCCAAACATTGCACACACGCCCCCTTGCTCCGCAAGCAGCATATCAACTGCTATGCGATCCTGGAACGCCATAAGACTGGTGGCTGCCAATTGTTCCTTTATCGCCACAAATCCCTGTTCAGTATAGTTTCCAAGTTTTTTGACATTGTAATGCAGGTAATTTATCCAATCAACATTTTTGTTTGGAGTAATTAAAAGAAAAATATACTCCCAACCTGCTGCGATCTGATTAGCCAACTTATACTCATCTGGTACGCCCCGTGGATGCCAATCGCATCAATGTATGTCGGATCACCCTCTCTCCATGCCGATCGACGCCATCGCGAGGGGCCCGCCATCATACCGGATTTCTGTGCAGCCAATTGTATCTCCTCTACTGTAGATGGAAAAACAGAAACTGGTAACAGCAGTGAGACCAAGGCACAAAGTCCTGCTGTCATTTTGGCAGGAGTCGTATAATTTGTTTTGACCCCACCACCACCATAGGTCAGAACGTGGTACCAGGGTGTAGTCGGTTTTAGGACGTGGGCACACCACGTCTCATTTATCGCCTCCAGCTTCAGACCATGCCCTGTAAGGTTTTAAGCAGGTAAAATGATTTAAAAGCGACATGTGTTGAAAAGTTCTTGTAACTGGGTAGACATTATTCCATTTCTCACAATTGGGGCTTACATTTTTATTTGTCATTATCTCCATTACACAATCAGGAGTAATTTGCGCGGGTACTGCTTGTAAGAGAGGGTGGGGCCCCATACATGTTATGCAGGTTTGATTTATAGTAATAGCTGCATTTTCCATCAACAATAACCAATTTTTCTTACCGCCTCCCGTTTGGGAACTCCCCGTTGCAGAAATGAATTCTCTGGTCATTTCAGATTTTAATTTTACTATGGCGGATCCGGGTGTTTCCATCTCTGACGACTTTCTTACCGTCTCATAGACATGGTCATTGTTGTTGAGACACAATTGTAGAATTTTGTAAAAAGAGTCTTCTCCACCTGCCCATGGACTTAGGAAAAACGTCAGACAAGGATCCACAAGTTAATTTGTCAGTCTGAATAATGATTTGTAATGCCCCCACCGTATGGTTTTAATTTTATCGAAGGCCTGATGGTTTTTTCGCACGGGTGTGTCATCCAAGCTTGCCAATCTAGACCAGTTTCTGCAACAAGGTTTCCCCAATCTGTTTTAGGACTGTTATGTACCACACATATTCTATAAAATCCATGTGTATCCTTTGAAATGGATATGTAGCTTTTGTAGCTTGACATAAGGGGGAATCGCCCGTGTTTTTGCCACATATCTGCATATAGATTGAATATATATAACCTCCCCCTTTTTTGAGGCATGAAATTTACCATGACTCAAAATGGCAGCCCTCCCAGATAAGTCTTTTGTTTTTGTTTAGTTCCCCAGGTTCCCAAAATTTTCCATTGCAGAAATCAAAAAAATTTCATTTGGCGAAATTCTTTTCTTTTTGTTTCTGTCCTACTCTGCCACCGCCGTCCTTGAAAGGCTTATCAGCGATTTCAGAAATATTCCACCTTGATATTAGAATATTGATATATCTTGGTGGCCAGCCAATTAAAACACAAAAGACAGACACTCATCCACGCTCGCACTCATAATCAAGGAATTTGCTTTGAGTGCTCCCCCAATCATCCATAATTTTGGTTTGTTGGAGTAGAACTGGAGTACCCAGAGAAAACCTACGAATTCTTGAAGACACCAGGAATACTCCACACTCCGGAAGGTCTGGATCCACTCCGCATTAGTAGATCCTCGAACCGCAAAATTGATGCCTGAAGAAATTAGATAATTAATGTATTAGATCCACATGCCACATATCTAAAAATAGAAATTTGTTCAATTTCCACCGCCCCTTACCCCAGTCAGTCAGCATGTAGACTGCCATGCGAGTGGCTGTGATTAACTATCTATTCGCCAATAATGCAATAACGGAAAAGTTGTGACACATTGAAACACACACACACACCCTTTTAGTATTTTAACCGTTTGTAAAAACTTTATCTCCATGTTATGGATTAAGTTACACCCCCTTTCAATGTTATCGAATTTTGCCCATTCTAGTCAACCCATCTACTTAAAGCATTTCTCCAAGGTTGATATTTTATAATTTGGAGATGTTATTTTTAAAACATAGACATTATTTCATCACTTGTTTCCCACCATGAAAGGACCCACCTGAATTTGTTGTTGATATTCCCCTTTATCTAAGCTTGTTATTGCCAATCGTTATCACCGTAATATTTAGGTGTATTAACCCCATAATTGCAATGCAGTAAGTTTTGGAAAAAAATTCTTAATTTGTATGCCCCTAAAGCAATAGACAGTAATAACGCCCCAATAGTCATCAATATGACCTATACCAAAGCATACTCCCCCTCTAGGTCAAACAGGGAACGTATTTGTGCACTGAAAGACGCTCCATGTTTCTTCTAGGGAAACTATGCCTATCCTTAACCAATTATCTTATCTACCCCAGCCAGGTTCAATTTACCTAATAATTTGGACGAATGCCACGAAATTTCTCATGCCATTTCTGCATTGTTAAATTCATGTCTGATCTCTTTAACAACCAAATAACTCTTAGTACCTAAAAAATAATTTGTAAATCACCCCATACTATGTTTACTTAAGATAAGAGCTATTTCATATAGCTCTCTGTTACCACAAGATAAATCTACAATAATTAAATTAGAGAAATCAACCTTTACTAGGCATTTCCTAATTATAATTTTCAATGCTTAATAAAGGACCCTCAAATTGTCACCAATATGCCATAATATTGTAAAAAAACAAAAACAAAATTCCATTCATTTTTCTTTAACCAGCCAATCACCTATATTGAAGTATCCAACCATTCAAAAACTGTAATAATATCGTTTTATCCTCCAAAACTAGCTCTCTTCAAGAGCCCTTTGAATTTCACAAAACAAAAAATAAAATAATAATAATAGCATTATTCCCAATCCAATGCTTTTACCAAATCAATCTTTGCCAAACAGATTTTCTATCACCTCGAAAACCATTTCTTATTAAATCCCAAAAATAAATGCGAAGATCATCGCGGAACCCTGCATCCCTTGTAGACCATGTTTTGTTCTTATTTTGAAATGTTTAAACGGAAGCGCGCCCTTCCGCTGACTGTGACCTTCACGCTCGCTGCAGAAGCAGCATTTTTATCTTTGTTTACAAATTCCAAAACGCTTTTCTTTTTGTCCTCCTGTGCACACAATTATAACGCTTTTTAGAGAAGACTAAATTAATTACACTAAATTAATTACTCTCCCGATATCCAACTATATCACCATAGTTTGCTGCAAGCACAACTATATCATGGCAAAACCCATTTCTGCCCTCAAGTTTGCTTCAGCGCCCTCAAGGCCAATAATTGTAATATTCTCCACGGAAGGGGTCCCCCTTAAATTTTAGTCGCTTGTGCGGTCCGCGCGCATACTATACTATATTATAATGTCCAACACCATCAAATCAGCCACACCAAAACAGAGCGCTTCCCCCAATCAACACATTATTTGGCAAGTTTAGAGTATGACAAAAAAACGCAGTTTTGGCAACCCCGCTAAACATTTAATTTGCTGTTTTGTATTTCTGTTAACCAAAATATTCCCGCTAGCAGACGGGAACGAAACCAGGATAAGCCACAATAAGCCATTTCCAGTACATTGACAGTACATTTAGTTACTATTAACAAAGCATGCCTAGCACTTGGAAATAACCATTTTAATTGCCAAATCAATCTTTCAGCATCATACAAAAAATTCCAATTGAATTCATTCACAAAGAATGTGATCTCTGGTTTAAAATTTAGCTCAACATCCTCATTCAAATAATTTTGAGCAGGCCTGTCTTGTTTTTAGAATAAAACAGCCCATCGCCTCGCTCCTATCAACCAGCCGAGGACCGCTATCATTTACAAAACAGCACGTTTTGCCTTTCCCCGCCTCGTCATCAAAAACAATAATTAGTATCTGTGGAACAAGCCGTATCGCTTGTGTCTCCCTTCACATATTATATATAGATTACTTCTATGCTTAGTGCGTATTTTATCCCGCAGGTTTTAATATTTCATGCATATTTAAGCTGGCCAGCAAACCCATATTTGTTTATCCATAAATTTAGGTGTTTAACCCTTGTAGCGCTTTGACTTTCACCAAACTTCCAATCTCTACACGGCAGACGCTGTTTTGGATCGTCGTCGCTAGCCGCTTTTTATTCGAGTTGCCCATCTTTGGATGGAGCTCGCGTGCACTCAGTTATCAGTTAGCAAATTTCTTTTCCGCGGAAGGACACACGTAACACACGCAACACGTAACACACGCAACACAAATGTATACCCTAGCTTGATATACTGTCAGAGTTATATTTGTACCTTACCGGACCACGGCACAGGACACCCCGAACTGCCCCAAGTTTTATAGACTCATGCTCTGTCTCGTTACCTGGCAGCGACTAGTATACCCAGGGTTTGTAACGCAGTCCCCTGGACGCGTGTCGCAGTCCCCTGGACGCGTGTCGCAGTCCCCTGGACGCGTGTCGCAGTCCCCTGGACGCGAGTCTCATTTAAAAAAAATGGACTTACCAGATATGACCCCAGATGTCTCTTTCAGAGGGTTAGTCGTCGAAACCGTCGAGAACCCAGGCGCTCCTTCGAGTTATCCAGCCCGGAAAAGGGTATTTAAGCGCCGTGCACGGTCTTTCCAGATATCGAACGGGAGCGACCTGGATTCTGCTTCGGTATCTTGACCACAGGCTCGAAGGACCAAATGTTAGGTTCATCCAATTGTATGTTTATCCTTAGGTTTTTCCAATTCAGCTTTCAATAAAAAAGGCATCTGTAGTCACATCACATTTAATTCTTGCAAGAAGAGAATACATCCGGCAGCTCGCCCCACCCAAGATTATTCTAAAGAGCGGCATTATGTCCTGCCCATTTAAGGCTTCAAATCAAAACAATTACAAGGTTATCGATTCCATTTGCGTAAGCAAGAAACAAAACAATTCCATAATCAAGCAAACCCAAGCGTCAACCTAGCGTCACAAATTAAACAATATGCGAGTAATCGATCCAATTGCGTAAGCAAGAAACAAAACAATTCCATATCAAGCGTCACAAAGGAAAAACAATATGCAAGTTGATTGATAGCCATCCGTTGAGCCAACAACAATTTAAGCGTCCTTCACCGATCTTCATTGCGAACTTGAATCTTCCAGTAATCAGTGTATTGTTTTATGTCCTTTCGAACTTGTATCTCTCGCTGGACCCAGCTGTCCTGGAGAGCGACCTTGGCGTAAGCGTTTGTCTTCGTTGGAAGCGATCAACACATATATATATATTGTTTAATATAGTTACACATTTAGGATGAGCATTACTATTCAAATATATTGATTAATATAGTAAGCATGTATATTATAAGGCTTTATATTCATTGCAAACACATTTATAATAATGATTACCCCAACATGTTTCAAATTGTATTCCTTGTGCACCGCAACTTTTTCAGTGCAAATGAGACACGTTGGGTGCCCCTGTGTTCAACAAAGAAATATTGCACTCCCCACTTTTCTTGAAACTGTCTGTGCTCATCACCGACCTTTCTCTTCATGCCAGGCTTTGAAAGAGACATCTCTGGGGCTCTGTAATATGTTTTTCCACTTGGAATGAGTCTCGGGTTGATCTTTCACGTTCAGTCGCTCGGGTTTGTGGCGCATGCGCACTTTCGCTCTCCGTTTCTCCGTTTCACTCACAGAGATGGCTACACTGACACAGGCTGGATCACGGATCATAGCGCCTCATTCAGTTCTATGCTGAGAGCAGCGGAGGAGTGTGCGCGCCGAGCGGAGTGATCGGCTTCACGGCTTCTCCTCCGCCCAGCTGATTGGAGGAATGAATGAGTGAGTGAGCGAGGCACTGGACAGCCCGGCTGATGTCCCGCCCTCCAGAGCCGTATACCTCACCGTGATTGGTTCATTCAGCTCCGAACACAACAAGTGTCATTCATATCAATCTTGCGGGCCGCACGAACATTAATCTTTCATATTAAGACGGGGGCCGCAAATTATCGTCCCGGGGGCCGCAGTTGGCCCGCGGGCCGCGAGTTTGAGACCCCTGCTTTAAGTAGATGTGTTGTCTAGAATGGGCAAAATTCGATAGCAATGAAAGGGGGTGTAACTTAATGCAGAACATGGAGGTAAAGTTTTTACAAACGGTTAAAATACTTAAGGGGTGTGTGTGTATTTCAATGTGTCACAACTTTTCCGTTATTGCATTATTGGCGAATAGATAGTTAATCGCAGCATCTCACATGGCAGTCCACCTGCTCATTGACTGGGGCGATGAGCGGTGGCAATTGAACTTCCAGAACAAATTTCTATTTTTAGATGTGTGGCACGCGAATCTAATACATTAATTACCTAGTTCCTTCGGGAATGATTATTGCTGACGGGGCAGCAAGATTGGGTGAACTACCAAGAAGCCCCACTGGGGATGGTGGTTTACACCTGTGGTGAAAATTTACGGGTCACTGAGGTATGAGTGAACGACCCAAATTGACTAGTGATTAACGCATCGACCTTGCGGTTCGAGAATCTACCAATGAAAGCGGGGTGGATCCAGACGTTCCGGAGTGTGGAGTATTCCTGGTGTCCTCAAGAATTTGTAGGTTTTCTCGGGTACTCCAGTTTTATTCCAACAAACCAAAATTATGGATGACTGGTTGAACACTAAATTCCCTGATTATGAGTGCAAGCGTGGATGAGTCTGTCTTTTGTGTTTTTAATTGGCTGGCCACCAAGATATGATCTATCATTTGGGCCCCTATTATAACCGTCAATCTAATATCAAGGTGGAAAAGGATTTGGAAATTTGATTTCTGAAATCGCTGATAAGCCTTTCGAGAACGGCGGTGGCAGAGTAGGACAGAAACAAAAAGAAGGAAAAAGAATTTCGCCAAATGAAATTTTTGATTTCTCCAATGGGACATTTGGGAACCTGGGGGCTAAACAGAAACAAAAGACTTATCTAGGAAGGCTGCCATTTTGAGTCATGGGAAATTCCATGCCTTAAAAAGGGGGGAGATTGGTAGGCGCTACAAAACTTATGGATTCAATCTATATGCACATATACGGCCAAAACACGGGCAATTCCCAAAAGCTACATATCCATTTCAAAGGATACATATGGATTTTATAGAGAACATGTGTGGTACATAACAGTCCTAAACAGAGATTGGGGAAACCTTGTTACAGACTGACAAATTAACTTGTGGAAAATATCCTTGTCTGACGTTTTTCCTAAGTCCATGGGCAGGTGGAGAAGACCCTTTTTACAAATTTTACATTTGTGTCTCAACAATAATGACCATGTCTATGGAGGTGGTAAGAAAACCGTCAGAGATGGAAACACCCGGATCCGCCATATTGAAATTGAAATCTGAGATGACCAGGGATGAATTCATTTCTGCAACAGGGATTTCCCAAATGGGAGGCGGTAAGGAATAATTGGTTATTGTTGATGGAGAATGCAGCTATTATAAATCAAACCTGTATAACATGTATGAGGCCTGACCTCTTTTAAGAGTAGTATCCGCGCAAATTACCCCTGATTGTGTAAAGGAGATCATGATAAAAGAAGATGTAAGCCAAAGTGTGAGAAATGGAATAATGTATACCCTGTTCCAAGAGCAGCAAAAGACAAAGCTAACTTTTCACCACATGTTGCCTTTGATCACTTTACCTGCTTAAACCTTACAGGGCATGGTCTGAAGCTGGAGGCGATAAATGAGATGTGATGTGCCTGCGTCCTAAAATAGACTGCACCCCTGACCTATGGTGGTGGTGTGGTGGAAACAAGACTCCTGCCGGAACGCAGGAGTTATACGACTCCTGCCGGAACGCAGCAGGACTTTGTGCCTTGGTCTCACTACTCTTACCAGTGTCTGTTTTTCTCTCTACAGTGGAGGAGATACAATTGGCTGAAATCCAGTATGATGGTGGGTCCCTTCCGACGGCGTCGATCGGTATGGAGAGAGGGAGATCCAACATACATTGATGTGATTGGCATCCCCCGGGGCGTACCAGATGAGTATAAGTTGGCTAATCAGGTCGCAGCAGGTTGGGAGTCTATTTTTCTTTTAAGTACCCCAAAGTGGCGATAAAGGAACAACTGGCAGCCACTAGTCTGAAGGCGTTCCAGGATCGCCTTGAAGGAGCAGGGGGCGTATGCAATGTTTGAAAATGTTGCACTCAACAACACGTCCCCCACTGGGTCCCTCACCAGGGCCAACAATGGCCTGCAGACCCTAAACCGCAATATAAAAAAGCATCCTGGAGTAGAATTATCTGCTTGACAGATTGGTGGGGTAAGGCTTTCGTACATACAAAGGTTTCGCCCTATCTGTTTTATTTTCAGTAGCCATTTTGCTACGACTTTGAAATTATGTGGGTGTTGTCTTATCCCCTGCTTACGCTCCTTGCTAAGCCGACTTATAACCACTGTGATTGCCCCTACAAATTCTAAATTGCATCAATTATATCCTCTGCTGATGAAATGTACTGAGGGGAGCAGTGAATTCCAGGAGCATGGTAATTCCGAGAGCCAATTGGGCGAAAATGATTTTGTTTTTTCTTTTTCAGACCAGCCGAATGAGTAGGGACTATGCGGGTAAAATTAAAGCAGCCAACGGACATGTCCCTCTCTTTTGTATTTGCCATAAAATGAATTAATAACAAACATATAATATAAATGGGGGAATGTTGGGTTTATTCTGGGATGTTAGTATATGTTCATTAAGCATTTTAATAGGTAATGAAGCTATAAATTAATTTGTGCTTTATGTTGGGACAAAGTTAGCACGAGGACACTTTCCCCCAACAGCTGGATTTGAGGCCAGTTATTTGTTTTCAGGACTATTGACTGAACAGGACACCTTGTTCCAGCCCGAAGATCTACAAGAGACTCAAAAATTGCTTTGACTTGGACGCCGGCAGTTTACCTTATAAATACATTATTATGCTTATACTGCAAATTCTTACACATTTGTTTTGGTTTCGATCTAATATTAGATTGTTGTGGCTAAGTTGAATTGTTCCTCATACTCTTAAACAAACTAACCGGACATTATATTTTTATACCTTGCTTTCATTTTTTTCATCACTTCTTGCACTCTTGAACAACTTCTATCATATTTATAGAGCTTTCCTTGTTGCCTTAGCCTTTCTTCTTTTTTCTGTCTTTCTTATAATACAGTGGCACTGTTTCTAATCAATTCAACTGAGAGCAAATTAACAGCTGTCAGGCTCCCTCTTCTCTCTCATCAATCGGCTGAAATAGAGTAGAAGAAAATCTCAACCAGGACATACAAAATGAATATTTAGTAGTATGCTTGCCCAACCTGCCAGTTTAAATGGGCTTTGTATTGTATATATTTGCAGATATTTCAATGTGTCAGGTTTGTGGCAGCAGATAAATGGAAGACAATTGGCTGTACCCCAGTAATCATGAACACAGTCAGGTGTGTTATCTTAGTGGTGTTTGCTGACACTCGTCTTCATCATACAAAGTAAAACACCACCACACATCCAAACTCCAAGACATCTTCCTCCATCCAAATTCAATCAGACTGCCGTTTGCCTTGCAGAGCAATGTGGCACTGCACCCATGCATGACAGTATCAATTCAATTACCCGGGAAATGAATCCATATTCAACTCATTTAAACTCAGACACAGGACTAGGAAGGGCTGCTCCTGCTGCCAATACAATGAATGGGCATTTATGCTGTGATAACATTAATTTAGGCCATAACTTTGCAAACCTTTCTCACCAAGGCATTTGTCGCTGTCACAATACATTATCTGTAAGTCAGACCTATGGAATATCGATTCATTTCCTGGCAAAGCAAGAATCCTACAAGGTAAACGAAACCAATACACACAGTGATATAGACCAGGCAAAGAAAAGCGGGAGCACATTCGAGAAAAAGAGATTATGGTTGGTTGAGGGGCCCCTTGTGGCATGAACAGATTTTCACTCAGAAACAATCAAATACAGTGCAGCTCTTGCTATTTTATTCAATTCCATGCATTAATCTATTGTCACCAGCTCAACAACAGATATACAAAACACATATTGCCATAAGAAAATGTATTCAAACCAGGTGCTATGAACACATGGTTTGTGAGCCATTCCTGGCTCTTTTGATGAGTTTATCTGGCTTTCCACCATCTCTTTATCTTAAATGTGGCTCACCTGCTATGAAGCATCTGTAATGAGCTGATCGTGCAGGAACACAAATTTCTTGGACACTTGGAATCTATGCTGCAATAAAATGCTTCAAATTCGTGCCTGCTTGTGGTTAGCTTCTCAATTATTTTCTCTTGGGCCCCACCCGGGAAAAATTAAAAGTTTCGTGCCTCCTCCAACCGAAAAATAGTATTTTTCTATAAAATTTTAGGTACACCTCTGCATAACTGCCTAAGGAAACTCTGACAGTGAGGGCATCACTGCTATCCACCGAGTGAATGTGTAATGACACTTTATCCCAGTCTGGAAAAAAGTACAGTAACCGCTCAAGTGCGGTTAATGTAGACCAGACATGGCCGCGATAAAAGAAAAACCGCGAAGTAGGATCACCCCCATCATTACTACAACAATACAAGTTTTTGCACCTATACAGAAATACAACTATACAAGTACATTTATCAAAGTGTATAATTATTAAATATTACAGGTCTAAGCATATCAAAGATTGTGATGTATTAATATCTAAATATAATGTATATATATATATATATGTATATATATGTATATATATATATATATATATATATATACAGTCGTGTTTAAAAGTTTACATACACGTGAAGAACATAATTATTTCTACAACTCTGATTTTTCTCTGATAGAGTGATTGAAACAGATACTTCTTTGTCACAAAAAACTTTCATGAAGTTTGGTTCTTTTATGACTTTATTATGGGTGAACAGAAAAAAAGTGATCAAATATGCTGGGTCAAAAATATACAGACAGCAGCGTTAATATTTGGCAACATGTCCCTTGGCCATTTTCACTTCAATTAGGCGCTTTTGGTAGCCATCCACAATTTTCTGGCAAGCTTCTGGTTGAATCTTTCTCCACTCCTCTTGACTGAATTGGTGCAGTTCAGTTCAATTTGATGGCTTTCTGACATGGACTTGTTTCTTCAGCATTGTCCACAAGTTCTCAATGGGGTTTAAGTCAGGACTTTGGGAAGGCCATTCGAAAACCTTAATTCTAGCCTGATTTAGCTATCCCATTACCACTTTTTATGTGTTTTGGGGTCATTGTCCTGTTGAAACACCCAACTGCGCCCAAGACCCAATCTTCGGGCTGATGACTTTAGGTTATCTTGAAGATTTTGAAGGTAATCCTCCTTCTTCATTATCCAATTTACTCTCTGTAAAGCACCAGTTCCATTGGCAGCGAAACAGCCCCACAGCATAATACTACCACCACCGTGCTTGACGGTATGCATGGTGTACTTGGGGTTAAAGGCCTCACCTTTTCTCCTCCAAACCTATTGCTGGGCATTGTGGCAAAACAGCTCGATTTTTGTTTCGTCTGACCACAGAACTTTCCTCCAGAAGGTCTTATCTTTGTCCATGTGATCAGCAGCAAACTTCAGTCGAGCCTTAAGGTGCCGCTTTTGGAGCAAGGGCTTCCTTCTTGCACGGCAGCCTCTCAGTCCATGAAGATGCAAAACACGCTTGACTGTGGATACTGACACCTGTGTTCCAGCAGCTTGTAATTATTGGCAGATCTGCTTTTTGGTGATTCTCGGTTGAATCTTCACCCTCCTGAACAATTTTCTCTCAACAGCAGGTGATAGCTTGCGTTTTCTTCCTGATCGTGGCAGTGACAAACAGTGCCATGCACTTTATACTTACAAACAATTGTTTGCACTGTTGCTCTTGGGACCTGTAGCTGCTTTGAAATGGCTCAAAGTGACTTTCCTGACTTGTTCAAGTCAAGGATTCACCAAAATTGCTAATTCGTGTTGCTGTATCTATATTTTTGACCCAGCAGATTTGATCACTTTTTCTGTTCA
The DNA here is from genome assembly GCF_051989625.1 of Stigmatopora argus. NCBI lineage: Eukaryota > Metazoa > Chordata > Actinopteri > Syngnathiformes > Syngnathidae > Stigmatopora > Stigmatopora argus. The sequence goes on from NC_135395.1 coordinate 150,092, forward strand.
CACATAATCAAGTCATAAAAGAACCAAACTTCATGAATGTTTTTTTTTGTGACAAAGAAGTATCTGTTCCAATCACTCGATCAGAGAAAAATCAGAGTTGTAGAAACAACTGGAAACTCAAGAGAGCCATGACATTATGTTCTTCACGAGTGTATATGTTACGATCACGGGAGACGTCGAGGCGAGGTTGGATGGACTAGGACCCAGTCGCGGGGAAGCAGGTGAGGAGGAGGCAATTTGTGCTCATAACAACAACTTTAATAACTTAGAAGGGACCTTACAAAACAACAAGGACTTGAGAAACGAAACCGAAACAAAACCGGAACATGAAGAACAAGTGGCATCGAGGAGAAAGGTAGCGTGGCTGCATGGCAATGGAATCTACGCAGGAATTTACGCTGACAATCCGACAAAGACTTTAAACTCAGCGGGGTTTAAATACACAAATCAGGGACTAATTACAAATCACGCGCACCTGCGCGAACACAACGGCAGGGCTGGAGGGACAAACGAGAGTGGGAAAAGCAGCAGCTGGCTGCTCCTGACAGTATGTAAACGTTTGACCACAACTGTATATATCACTATCCATTCAAATATGACCTTTTGACTAACACAAGTGCCCTGACGAAATTGGAAAATGTTGGTGTGCTGAGAAACTATATTGAAAATCAGTGGCGTGCTGTGCATTTCACACCTAGGCCTTCAGTAGTGCTACATGTGAATCAATCCAACCCTCAAAAAGTATTTTATAGCAAAAACCTTTACTGCAGCTATGGCTGCGACACATAAAAAACAATCCATAATAACCTCAAAAATTGAAATTTTATTTAGGAGAATAGACAAATTTTACTCACCAAAAATTATTTTTATTTATACAATATTTATTTTTTTTCCTCAAGAAGATTTCAATCACTCTGTCGTAGAGATTACCCGTGCGTTTCTTCAGGTCCATCAAGAAGTTCTATCGCCATCAAAACTAATGCTGAACATTGAGTCTGTCCTGTTGTATTTCTGGCATAAGTTTTTATTTTATTTAGGGCTGAAAATGTCCATTTTGCTGAAGGAAGTCAAGTAGATCAGTGGGAGATTTTCCTGCGAAATCTGCCATGGCATACATTACAATCAGTTCTGTTCTTAGCCGAGGCAGATCCAAAAGTGCTTCGTGGCTCTGCGTTAAGTTGGAGAAGGCTGCATGTGGGAAAGTTTTCTGGTAGTCCCGAAACTTCTGCGGGTTGAGGAGGGAGAGAATTATCAGTGTTTCGTGGTCTTTAAATCTGGTCCGCATAAGGCAAATAATATTGTCCAGAATCCTGTCGTGGAGTTGGTGGTAGTGCGCGCGAGAATCTTGCGCTTGACCTCTTCGTGCGCTTGGAGCCTCCGCACTGCATTCGGTGGCCTCGTAGAGTTCCTCATATCGGCTCCTCTCGCGTTCAACTGTCACAAAACTCCTTTACTCTTGCAAGACAAAACTGTACATCCAGTTTGTTGTTCTGTAGTATTGAAAGAAGCATGTCTGAATGCTCAAAAATGACATTAAATGTGTGAAGCAAAAAACAAAATTCCAAACCATCAAGACATGCTTTAAATCCATCAGCACACCGCACAGACTACTCGCCGTACTCGTCATGATGCTCCAGGATGTGATGAAATGGTTCCTTTAGAGCAGCTCTCTTCTCAAATACTGTGAAACTGGATGTGTACTGCCACTTTGGTGCCACATGAGGCAGACGCTGCTGGCAGATTTCGTCTAGCAGCTGTGTGCGTCGAGGTGATCTCGAAAAAAATGCAGCAAAACCATTAAGGTGAGCAAAAATTATGTTGCATTCTTTAAGCTTTGAGGCCCCCTGAGTCAGTGCTAAGTTGAGTCGATGTGCATAGCAGTGTATGAATAAAGCTAACGGTGCTCTCTCCTTAACATTAGCCTGCACCCCATTTAATCCAGAAGACTTGACCGCTGCACCATCATAACACTGTGCCACAACTTTACCCAGACATTCATTTTCCACCAAAAAATGAATGATAAGACCTTCAACGTCATCGGTTCACTTCCCACTGCTAACATTTTCAAATCTGACGAACCGCTCCTTGACACCTTAGCCCGTGACATAACGCAGAACCAGTGCGAGCTGTGCTGCATTACTCGCATCTGTCCAGTGTTGTTCCAAACACCATGTCGATGGGTGGCAAATAACAAGCACTCCCAGCAATACAATTTGCAGTGTTCCTCGGACCCCATGAGCCAGGGGTAGCGCTCGTAGTTAGCGAACTGAAAGTGGCAGACAAACCCTTTTCCCGGTTGTAACAGGCTTGCTAGCTTCGGAGTTGACTGCCCTTTCTTAATTATGTCCATTCTTTCTGGAGAAGTCCGTCTGGAAAATGGCTTTGTCAGCAAATCTGCAACCAAATCCATTTGTTTTCCTCCGTCGGCCATTGTGGGTGGAGTTTGCGAGCTCCGGCTCGCAAGCTTTGGCTTTGGCCCGCCTACTCTATCACTAGCCAATCACAGTTTGTGTAAGCAATGGCGTATCTCTACGCCTGTGGGAAGGCCTTGGTGTCACCAAATCGAAATCTGATTGGTTTTATCGATTCTTGCTTTATGCAGCAGAGCCTGCAGAACTGATTGTGAAGGCCTTAGGGCAGATTTCTGACCCTGGCAACAAATAATGGCTGAAATGTGATTGGTTAAATGCTTAAATATGAAAACACATCGGGAAGCAGTGCAACCACGGGGAAAGCAATGAAAGAAAGCTGACAATTTGGAATTATTTAATAAGTATTATTGGACAAAATATAATTACCATCAGTCTGTGATTCAGATATCTCTTAGGCAAGCAGAGAAGGCCCTGACGGCACACCACTGGTCAGATTAGTACATGACATTCGACACATAACTTAAAATGTAGAAACACCTGTCAAGGCTGTATGTAACCCGTTCACAATTTTGTCAGTCCTCAATGATAAATGCAAAATCTTCACAGTAATTCACTTTTCAAACGCATGTGTGCCTTTGGCTAAAAAGATGGGCAAGTGTCTTCCTTTCTCTTATCAGCGACAGCAGTTTACATACAACAGACTGCTTCCAGGCCCCCTGTTGTCACCTGGAATCTTTAATGATGAGCTCAGGAAACTGCTCTCAAGACTGGTCCTTCCAGATAAAGTTTTCCTATTGCAGTATGTTGATGACCTTTTGTTAGCAACACCGACTGTTGCCATTTGTTTAAAAGCGAGTTTTGACTCGCTCCTCTTTTAGGGAGAACATGGACTTAAAGGTTTCAATGGGACAATTGGCAATGCACAAGGCCAATAGTGTCCTTTTTAGGAAGAATTGTAGCGCAAACCGGACTATCTCCATCACCTAAGCAGAGAGGTCATATTTTGCATTTTAAACTGTGTCTCAAATGCTGTCTTTTTTTAGTTCTCAGGATTTACGGAAAAAGGCTGCTGCCTTGTGCCAAGTCGCAAAAAGAGAAGGCTTGCTTAATTTATCAGCTAGACTTGAATGGACACATGAGGAGGATGTCTTCATTAAATTGAAGCAAAAAATGAGCCAAGCAACGGCCCTTGCATCGCCAAATTACAAGGTACCCTTTCATCTTGATGTGTCAAATAAAGTGGAATCAGCAGCGACAGTGCTTTATCAAAAGATAGGCTCAACCAGAAGAGCGCTGCAATACGCCAGTGTACTTCTAGAGCCTGTTGTAGCAAGATCAACAATTTGTGAAAGATATGCGCAGCTTTAGCTTTGCTAATCGAAAAGGTTGCATATGTTATCTTGTCCCATCGCTAATAGTACACAATTCTCACTCAGTGTTAGCTTTTGTCAATTCACAACTGTTCAGTTTTTCCAATCGCAGGAGAAATAAGATCCTGCAAATGCTACAACAGCCACACATACAATTTATTCCTCAACTGTTTAACATGGCAGATGCTATTCAGGATGGTTTGCATTGTTGTGAGGAAAAAGTTATACATGACAGAATGCTTAGAACAGGAATTTCCACATCCCCGAATGAGCTGTCCATTTCTTCGTTCATGGACAGATTTTGTTATCGCACTGCCTTCGGAGCTCTATGGTCCGGTTGGGCAGTAGTTAAATGCGATAAGGGTGGCCAGAGGCCTTCCCCACAGCAAATGAGGATTCGGTCTCGGTAATAAAAGCACTCGTAAATACTTGGAATCCCAACCATGGCTTTCTTGTAGTCGTTTGATCTGATAATGGAACACACTTTAAAAACTGATTTGTTAAGGTAGAGTCATCAATGGGATTAACCCATTGTTGGAATAATGATTCAAACCTTTTAAATCATTATTAGTAATATTTAATTAAAAAAGGAAAAACATTTTTCAACAAATTCTGCTTGCAACTTCGAAGGAGATGCCTTGTGACGTCGTCTCAGTCCACAGTGCATTCTGAATTGCAGTAACTGAATCATTGTATTTAATCGCGACATTCGAAAAACATGTTTATGTAATCAGTACAATAACACTCTTGATGGTTTAGAAAAACAAGTGTGAGGAATGCATTATAAGGTAAACAAAGTAGTATTATAATGTAAACAAAGCATTCTAAAGTAAACCAAGCAGGATTATAATGTAAACAAAGCAGTATTTTCAAATCTGCTGCTGGAGTCTCGTCATAACAGTCTCATTGGGTCCTGCCGGGAGAAGTGTCCGAAACATTATGTCCTCCAGCTTTGGCCTTGTAAAGGAGACGATGATGTGGAGGAAAAATGTCCATGTTCCCATGACTGTTTATAGCCTTACTACTTATTTAAAAAAATGCTTACAACACAGAATATTCCATAATAATTCTAACACCCATCATTTTGGATCTGTGTACCATCCTCAGTCACAAGGTCGAATGCATGAATGCTACACTTAAGCAAAAATTTGCTAAATGTTGTGCGCAGACAAATCCATGTTTCAATTAATTCCACACACAAATTAAGTCCAGGAAGTGAAAGACCATGTAAAGGAGGAAGCTAGAGAACCAATTCAGAGAGGCAACACCAAAGAGGTCTGGAGGAGCTTGAGGACCATTTCGGGCCATGGAGGCAACAGTGAGAGGGACCCGGAGTCCGGAGACAGGGAGTGGGCCAATGAACTGAATCAGTTCTTTAACAGATTCAGTCCTGCCCCCACTCCCCTGACCCCCCAGACCAGAAGCAACTCTCCCACCTCGTTCTCCTCCTCTTCCTCCCCCTCTTCCACCGGTCTCTCCATTACTGTCGATCAGGTGATAAAACAGCTAAAGAAGATCAAGGCAGGGAAGGCTAATGGTCCAGACGGCCTCAGCTCCAGACTACTGACAGAGTGTGTGGATCAGCTTGGCAAAGTGATTATGCATATTTTCAACCTCAGCCTCAGTCTGCAGAAGGTCCCCACCTTGTGGAAAACTTCCTGTGTGGTCCCAGTTCCAAAGACTGCGAACCCCAGGGAGCCAAACCACTTCAGGTCGGTAGCATTAACCTCTCACCTGATCAAGACATTGGAGAGAATCATCCTCAATCACCTCAGTCCCCTGATGAATGCAGAGCTGGACCCTCTGCAGTTCGCCTATCATCCAGGCATTCGTGTGGAAGATGCTACCACCTACCTGATGCACAGGTCTCTTTCACACCTGGAGAACACGGGAAGCACGCTGAAAATTATGTTTTTTGAACTCTCCAGTCTGTTCAACACCATTCAGCCGGTCCTACTGACAGGGAAACTGGAAGAGGTTGGCGTAAAGAACCACCTAGCCGCATGGATCATCGACTTCCTCACTGACAGACGACAATATATGAGACTCCAGGACTGTACGTCTGATTTGGTAGCTTGGAGCATGGGGGCCCCACAAGGCACAGTGCTCTCCCCACTCATATTCTCCCTCTACACATCAGACTTCAAACATAATACAGACACCTGCCACCTACAGAAGTTCTCTGACAACACCGCTATTGTTGAACGAGTGACGGATGGTAACGACCTGGAGTACAGGGGAGTCATCACAGCCTTTGGTGACTGCTGTAGGCAAAACCACCTCTACATCAACACCAGTAAGACAAAGGAAATGGTCATCAATTTTCGGAGGAATCCTCAACAGACCACTCAGGTGAACATCCAGGGTACTGGGAGTGCTTGTTATTTGCCACCCATCGTTATGGTGTTTCGAACAACACTGGACAGACGCGAGTAATGCAGCACAGCTCGCACTGGTTCTGCGTTACGTCACGGGCAAAGGTGTCAAGGAGTGGTTCGTCAGATTTGAAAATGTTACCAGTGGGAAGCGAGCCGATGACATTGCAGGTCTCATCATTCAATTTTTGGTGGAAAATGAATGTCTGGGTAAAGTTGTGGCACAGTGTTATGACGGTGCGGCGGTCATGTCGTCTGGATTAAATGGGGTGCAGGCTAAAGTCAAGGAGAAAGCACTGTTAGCTTTATTCATACACTGCTATGTCCATCGGCTCAATTTAGTACTGACTCAGGGGGCCTCGAAGCTTAAAGAATGCAAGATATTTTTTGCCCACCTGAATGGCTTTGCTGCATTTTTTTCGAGATCACCTCGACGCACACAGCTGCTGGACGAAATCTGCCAGCGGCGTCTGCCTCGTGTGGTACCAATGTGGCAGTACACATCCAGTATCACAGTATTTGAGAAGAGAGCTGCTCTAAAGGGACTGTTTCATCACATCCTGGAGCATCATGACGAGTACGGCAAGTATTCTGTGCGGTGTGCTGATTGATTTAAAGCATGTCTTGATGGTTTGGAATTTTGTTTTTTGCTTCACACATTTAATGTCATTTTTGAGCATTCAGACATGCTTCTTTCAATACTACAGAACAACAAACTGGATGTACAGTTTTGACTTGCAAGAGTAAAGGAGTTTTGTGTCACAGTTGAACGCGAGAGGAGCCGATATGAGGAACTCTAAGTGGCAACCGAATGCTGTGCGGAGGCTTCAAGCGCACGAAGAGGTCAAGCGCAAGATTCTCGCTCGCACTACCACCAACTCCACGACAAGATTCTGGACAATATTATTTGCCATATGCGGACCAGATTTAAAGACCACGAAAGACTGATAATTCTCTCCCTCCTCGACCCGCAGAAGTTTCGGGAATACCAGAAAACTTTCCCACATGCAGCCTTCTCCAGCTTAACGCAGAGCCACGGAGCACTTTTGGATCTGCCTCGGCTAAGAACAGAAGTGATTGTAATGTATGCCATGGAAGATTTTGCAGGAAAAGCTCCCACTGATCTACTTGACTTCCTTCAGCAGAATGGACATTTTCAGCCCTAAATAAAAACTTATGCCAGAAATAAAACAGTGTCAGTACGCATCCAGAGTGGTCAATACGGTACTTGAGAAGAGAGCTGCTCTAATGGAACTGTTTCATCACATCCTGGAGCATCATGACGAGTACGGCGAGTAGTCTGTGCGGTGTGCTGATGGATTTAGAGCATGTCTGGATGATTTTGAATTTAGTTTTTTGCTTCACACATTTAATGATATTTTTGATCATTCAGATGGACAATATTATTTGCCAGACGCGGACCAGATTTCTAGGACACGAAAGACTGATTTTTCTCTCCCTCCTCGACTCGCAGATGTTTTGGGAATACCAGGGAGCCTTCTCCACCTTAACCCAGAGCCACGGACCACTTTTCAATCTGCCTCGGCTAAGAACAGAACTGATTGTTATGTATGCCATGGATGATTTGGCAGGAAAATCTCTCTCTGATCTCCTTGACTTCCTTCAGCAGAAAAATCTGAGTGAGATTATGGGGCAGCTGTACACATTAGTGTGTTTGGCAGTGACCATCCCCGTGTCCACTGCTTCTGTCGAACGGATGTTTTCAGTCCTAAATAGAATCAAAACTTATGCCAGAAATTCAACAGGACAGACTCAAGCTTTGATGGCGATAGAAAAGAACTTTTTGATGGACCTGAAACACACAGGTAATCTGTACGACAGAGTCATTGAAATCTTCTTGAGGAAAGAAAGGAGGATGGATTTTGTGTATAAATAAAAATATTTTTTGTTGAGTAAAACACCCTCCATCTTTCTATCTCCGAGACAGCCATCCAACAATGTATCCCAAACATTCCTATATCTGAAAAACAATTTCTTCAAACAGCACAAATCTCAACATTCCGAAACCAACAAAACAAACCTCGACACTTCGATGAAATCCTATTAATCACTTCTCTCAAAGCAATCACCATTCTTCCCTTCCAAACCACTTTTCCATTTTCTTTCTGCCTTCACCACTTTCTTTATTTCCAACTGCTCACTCAGCTCTACTCCGCTCATATGCCCCAAGTTGTCTTATTCAATTTATACAATCTATTCAGTCTTATTCATTCCACCAATATGATTCACCTACGATATATTCCCTCACCCTCTGAACTTGCCATATTCTTTTTTGTTGTTCTTTTCACGGATTTTCAAAGTGCACATAGCAACTTTGACCGAGGGTCACACAGTCCCGTTTATTTCGATAAAAGTGTACGTTTTTTTATCTGTGCTTTTTCACCTAGGAGGAACTTGATCCAAGATGGCGGCGCGCACTGGTGCAGCGGCCTTATGCTCTCCAGTTTGGTCTTTTGTTTTCTCACTCTTATCGTTATTTACTAACATCTGCGAGGCAAACTTTTTCTACAGTCGCCAGGATTTAATTACTCTCGGGAGGAGATTCAATATATCCATCACAACAGATTACCAACAGACCTACAATATCCCCGAGGACATCTCGAGACCACCGGGATCTCCGTAGATAGTCAGCCCACTCAGAGTATGACGGAGGCGGCCAAGGGAAAGAAAGCAAAAGCGCGGATGCCGGGCGGGCCTAGCTGCTAAGCTAAGGAAGCAACCACATTGAGCACCGTTTCCAAGTATCTTCTTGACCAAAGCCAGATCCATCACCCACAAAATGGATGATTTGGAACTTCAGCTTGCTACCAACAGCTTTGTCAGGAACTAAAACATTATTTTTATATACACCCGTAAATCCCTGACGTCGCGGTATCGCTAGCCAGGCGGACGCTATTCCGAAATGATCGTTCGAAAGAATTATCAGGGAAAAGCAAGGGGGGGACTTTGCGTGTAAATACACAACGAATGGTGCTGCAACAGTAGGATCATTAACTGCTCCCCGGATTTAGAGATCTTGGCAGTACGGTGCAGGCCCTTTTATCTGCCTAGAGAGCTAATGATTGTCATTGTAATGGCTGTTTACATCCCACCGGAAGCTAACGTTAGCACGGCACTTAGCGTCCTGCTGGCGACTGTAAACAAAGAGCAGTTTGACCACCACGATGGAGTCTTTATTGTCGCTGGTGACTTCAACAAAGCATGTTTAAAGACTGTTCTGCCTAAGTTTATCCAGTACATGAAGTGTCACACCATGTTTATTCTAATATCAAACATGCTTATAGAGCCACATCCCTCCCTCACCTTGCTGGATCAGACCCTCTCTGCCTGTCCCTCACCCACTCATACACCCCACTCCGGCGGCTAACAAGGCCACAAATAAATATAATAAAAACATGGCCCAAGGACGCCCTTTCTCAGCTGCAGGACTGTTTTTCCCGCACCGTTTGGGAACTTTTTGAACACCACAACCTCCAGGACTACACGGACACTGTACTTTCCTACATCAAAAACTGCACGGACAACGTCACTGTTAATAAACGGATATGGGTTTTTCCTAACCAAAAACCCTGGATGACCAGTGAGACACAGGCACTCATCAAATGCCGTAAAACCGCCTTCAAGTCAGGGGACAAGATACAATACAGCGCTGCCAGAGCAGAACTGAAGAGAGGCATTAAAAAGGCCAAGGCAGCATATACAAGGAAAATTAAGGAGCACTTCATAGGAAATGACCCAAAGAAGATGTAGCCCACCCTGCAGCAGTACACTGGAGCTTCAGAAACATGAAGTGAGACAGGTACTGCAGACTGTGAACACAAGGAAGGCTGCTGGCCCTGACGGAGTACCTGGTAAGATGCTCAAAGCCTGTGCTGACCAGCTGACTGGTGTTTTCACAAAGGTCTTCAATTGTTCCCTGCAACAATCCATCATCCCATCCTGCCTGAAATCTGCCAACATTATCCCTGTCCCTAAAAAGCCAACCATTGACAGCCTGAATGATTATAGGCCTGTTGCACTTACGCCTGTGATCATGAAGTGCTTTGAAAAGTTGGTCGCCCGCCATATCAGTTATACAATCCCTCCCTCAGTTGACCCTCACCAATTTGCCTATAGAGCAAATAGGTCCACTGAGGACGCCATCGCCGTAGCTCTACACACAGCATGGAGCCAACTGGAGCACCAGGGGAACTATGTGAGGATGATTTTCATTGACTGTAGCTCAGGATTCAACACTATAATACCAGACATTCTGGCTGACAAACTCGCCCACCTTGGACTATCCTCTTCCATCTGCTACTGGATTAAGAACCTCTTAACCAACCGTCCACAAACTGTTAGACTTGGTCCCCACCTCTCTTCCTCCATTACACTGAGCACTGGCTCCCCTCAAGGCTGTGTACTGAGTCCTCTTCTGTACTCCCTGTACACATACGACTGTACACCAACCCACCAGTCTAACTCCATCATCAAATTTGCCGATGACACCACTGTGGTCGGACTCATCTCAGGGGGGGAGGAGTCTGCTTACAGAGATGAGTTCAACAAACTGTTTTGTGGTGTTTGGTGAACAATCTTACATTAAACACCACGAAAACTAAAGAAATAATCCTGGACTTTCGTAAACGCAGCACAGATCTGGCCCCACTCCTCATAAATGGAGTGTGTAGACAGTGTCCAGTCCTTCAAATTCCTGGGGGTCCGAGTCACGGACAAGCTCTCCTGGTCTACCAACACCACGGCAGTGGTGAAGAAGACCCAGAAACAACTCCATTTCCTCATGGGTACTCAGGAGGAAAAACTTGGACACTAAGCTTCTGGTAACCTTCTATAGAGCCACTGTGGAGAGCATCCTGGCATACTGCATTACAGTGTGGTACGCTGGAAGCATGGCAGCAGACAGACAGGCCATGCAGAGAGTGATCAACACTGCCCAGAAGATCATCGGCTGCTCTCTGCCCTCACTGGATGACATTGCCAGCCCTCCCTACCTCAGCAGAGCCAGGAACATTGTCAGGGACCAATACCACCCTGGTCACAACCTGTTCCAGCTGCTGCCCTCTGGCAGACGCTACAGGTCTCACAAAGCACGGACAAATAGACTTAAGGACAGTTTTTTTCCCACAGCCATCAGGACTCTGAACTTGCGTTAGCACGACACACAATCCCTTCTGTGCAATAACTTCGGGGTTTGCAATAAAAATGTGCAATATCTTAGATTGTGCAATATTTTAGAATTTACCTAGCCGGGATGTGACTTTTTATACTTTTATATTACTATTTATGTTTTTTTACTGGGAAAAGGCACTTTGTGGAGTAGCACCACCGATTTTGTTATATAATGGCAATAAAGGCTTTTGATTTGATTTGACTTTGGTTTCAAAAAAGCTTTTCCGGCGCAATCACACAGTCAGCGACTTTAAGGCGCAGTTCACATAGAAAAGCGACTTTCAGCACAGCCCACATAGGACGCAACTTTCCTTACAAACAACTTCCTAAATAACAATAACAATTTTATTTCACCAGGATGAAAATCACAGATCTTTGCTCAGACTCTTCTCAAATTTTGATGTTTCTATAAATTATGCAGAATTTAAAATCTGCTTACCTTTGTGTTTTGTCCCCCAAGAGTCTGCAAGGAAAGTCATGGTTTTGTCTGGACCTTCAAAACAAATCACATTCTTGGTCACCATTTTTGGGAAGTTCTTTTCTTTGTTCTGAAAGATCTGGTGAGACAAGTGTTAACAAAAATATAAAAGACATTATTGAAGCTTCCATGACCAGTTCTCTTTATTGGCTCAAGAAAAGGCGAGATTCTCGTTATTCTGACTCCATTTTTAAAGCCTTCATTGCCTCCACCCAAAGTGGGCGTTAACCTAAACATTTGTTGAAGTAAAAAATTCTCAAGATATAACACCTTTCTTTCAACTAAAGGAACAGGATGTCTAGAAAGGCCAGAGATGATCAAATTAGTAAAAGCGTCACTACTGCCAGAACACAGCTAAGTTGTTAATACAACAACCCCCAGAGTTGCCTACTGTTTTTATCACATTGTTGTGAAGCCTCTGCCCAAAAACAATGATGAAATTAGTGCCTATCACTTTGGTACACAAACCTTTAAGTTAATATTTTATAGAAAATAATTCATAACACCGGCTATGCAAAAAAAAGCACTCTCCTCTTCTGTTTCTAACACTTCCGCAAAGGGACGGGAGCTTCGCCATGCCCCCTAATATGGTCTATTTGCTGGCCTCCTGTCACTCAGTCTATCCTTGGAATGGAGACAGCTCACACCACCTGCAAAGATTTTAACACTGCTCCACGTGATTTACAGCACACGCACAGAAAACACCACAAGACTTAACCACTCTGCACCAGAATATCGACCACAGCCGCTTTAGCTCAAATTCTACTATTTCTTGGTCTATAATCCCTATAAAGAATGATGTATGGATGGATGTGTGGGTATGTGTGTGGGTATGTTGGATTTGTCTCGCTACGTTTGTCCAAACCATGCATCGTAGAGAGTTGAATTTTTTATGCTGACCAGAAACGGCTGTCGGATCCTAATAGACGAGAGATTGAATTTCTTCACCTTCTCTAAGTGTGTAAAGTCAATCTTTTATTTGTTAAAACTGAAGGCAGAGTTGAAGTATGAATCCTTGTTTTTACATGATGTCCCTATACACACTGAGTGGCTGATTGGTTATAAGGTACGACGCCTTTCCAAGTCATTTACAAACGTAATTTTCGGAAGAATTTCCGCCAGCGAGTTTCCAGGTGCACACACAACCACACGCCCATCCATAAATCATGCTTTATAAGGATTATAGTATAGATAAAGAGTGATTTATGGATGGGTGGATGTTTTATGTTAACATTCTTACGCTATGTTTGTCCAAATCGTGCATCGTATTAACATTCATTTTTTGCATACTTTACATACGTTTGCACCGTCATTTTCCCCAATTCTGCCAAAAAAGAGTTCTCATTTTGTATCGAGTTGGGAAAGGCGTAAACAGTTGAAGCGCACCAAGATGGCAGCACAATCTTCTGCATTCCAAAGTGGTGGCGAGGTTTCCACCTCGGTGGGAGCTCATGATTCTGCATTATATCATGGTTACATAGCCCCAACCATGCTCAGATGCCTATTACTGAGCGTGTGGCCTTAGCAGGTGCAAAATCAGCTATGGGCCCGCATGCGTGTAACTGAACTTTTCCTTCTCATCTAACCTATTTTTCAAAATATTTTTTAATAGAGCAACAATTGTCTTTTGGTTCTAAACAAGCAGGTGGGACCGGCAAAGCCTCGACAAGTTCAACGAATCCACCCTGGTCAGCGCCTATGCAGACGATCTGGCTCTTGCTTGTCGGGGTAGGAACAAAGAGGAGGTGGAAAGCAGACTTCAAACGGAGGTTGAAAAAGTCTGAAAGTAGAGTTCCGAGGCACACCTAAACCTTAACACCACAAAGTGTGAGGCGTCATTATTCAGCCTGGACTCAGCTGAGGCCAAATGGCAACCCAAGATCTCAATAAATGGCGCCGCCCTCAAGCATAACCCCACCCCCACTTTCCTTGGCGTATCCTTCGACCGACAACTCACGTTTGCGGAGCAGGCGAAAAAAGTCCTGCCAAACCATGTCCAAAAGAACAAATCTCCTCTGCAAACTCAGTGGCACATCATGGGGTTGGGCACCAAACGACCTTAGAACGGTGTATATTGCCACCCAGAGAAGTCTCACATAGTACACAGCACCGGCATGGGCCCGCTGGCTGGCCCAAACTCACCTCAAATCCCTCGAAACTGCCCAACTGGAAGCAGCCCGCGCCATAACCCACCACCTCAGGTCTACCCCCACCAAAGCAGTCCTACATGAGGCACATCTTACACACCTCTCATCCCACCTCAGTCTACAAGCACTTCTTAAAGCTGCCTCCTTCTGATCCCCGACACCACCTTCTCCATGAAAACATCAAAATGCAGTTACACAAGAAGTCAGACTTGCGATCTTTGACCCTTCCTCGTCTTACTGCCCTTGAATTCCATACCCCTTGTACATACTCTTCCCACCCCTGGCTATTACCCTCCCTATCCAAGCCGCCTTTACTGCAGTCTCTAAACACATGCCGACCGTCATCAAAAGAGATAAGGCCGAAGAGCTCATCAGAAGCGTGGGTGAACCGGACCTACAGATCTTCACAGATGGATCCACCAAAGAAGGCACTGCGGACGGTGGTGCAGGTTTCGTTGTTATCAAGTAGACTGCAATCATCCACCAATGGCATGGTGCCATTGGCGCCCGCAGCAACTCCTACCACTCTGAAAAAGTGGCATTGACCAAGGCACTCTCCTGGCTGAGGGAAACAGCAGACTGGCAGACATTAATCATCCTCAGTGACTGCAAATCGCTGGTCCAAGCTATGGGAAACCCCCACACGCAAGTCCCCGCCATTCAGAGACTTCATTGTGTCATCGCCCTTTTCCCTTCACCTAAGCGACTACAGCTACTGTAGATCCCGGGCCACTGCAACATACGTGGTAACGACCTGGCCGATGCGCTAGCTAAACTTGGCTCATCAGATGACCAAACTCATATCTCCCTGGACACAGCCACAAGACGCGCCATCATCCAAGGTGAAGATCGCTCCCCCCTCTCCCACCCCCGCCTTTTGCAGACCTACACTATGAAAGTCACAGAGGGAGAACTTGCCCTACCAAAAGGAGACAGCACAGACCTGATTCGTTTCAGCAGCGGACACCACCCCCTGCTCCGCCGTTGGCTCCACCTTACGGGGAAATCCGACTCGGATCGCGCGCCGCCTGTGCGACGAGGAAACTGAGTCGTCTGAACACCTATGGCTCCGCTGTCCGGCCTTAATGACCAAACGCTACCATTGCAGCCTGGGCAACTCCCTGGATGAACTAATCCGTGTTCCAGTGGCAGCTCTAGCGCTGCTGAGGGTAATCCTCAGGCGCCTGAGGTGAAAAAGAAGACGAAGAAGACAGCTCCACTCCCTGCCTTGATCACCTGTACCGGTTCAAGCTCCAAGAGCCCGTTCCGCCACTAGATGCTGACATGCTCCAGGACGGGGGATTCGACGCCTGTGACCCTCCATGTTCCCAGGGCAGGGCATCCGGCGTCCCTGCATGCTCGCAGGCCGGCGGCTGTTGGGTCTGTAAAACAACTTCAGGAACAAGCACAGAAATAGTGAGACCAATTTAAAGGAAATTGGTTTATTACCAGACTGCAGGATGGGTTGAGAGCTCTAACTGTGTGAACGCACGGCATGTTCCTCCTTGCAATTCTCTCCGAATGAACAGTGGGTGAGTCTTTATATAGGAAAACAGGGTAAAGTTTCTATGACAGCGATGTAGGACAGAGTTTATGCAAACAAAACTTTGGGCTAATATGGTTAGACATTTGTAGGGCTAAGTTTGTGCAAACATGATATTTTTATAACTCACACAAACTGCCGTAGCCTATCTTACAATGAGCGATGCGAACAAACACTTACAAAGCGAGTTGGCCACATCGCGCAATGCGAACAAACAATTGCAAAGCAAGTTAGCCAGACTATCTTACATTGTGCGATGCGAACAAACAATTGCAAAGCAAGTTTGGCCACTTGGCGCGATGCGAACAAACAATTGTAAAGCAAGTCAGCCAGCCTATCTTACATTGCCCAATGTGAACAAACAATTGTAAAGCAAGCTGGCCAGGCTATCCCACAGGGCACTTCAAGCGACTAGGATGGGGCAGGCGGCAGCCCGTCGCTTGTTCAGGTTAAGGCGGCAGGCGACTCGTCACTTGTTCACGCTAATGTGGCCGGCAACCCCTCTTGTGTTAGGAGTCCATTAAGGGCAGGACACCCAGCCGCCTCCTTACGGACCGGACGACCGCCAGACATGCCAGCTCGGCGACTCCTCAGGGGCTGGACCGGATCACTGCCGGACTATGTTTTGAAGCCCTTCCTTGCCCTGCCCGCCTGTTTTTTTCTGTTATGGACATTCAGGGTTTGTCTCACATTTTGGACTATGAGCCTGCTGCTCTCCTTTTTTCATGTTGAGTCTGGGATTCGTCCCATAAGGTGGGTTACTGATAGGGTTAGTAGGGGTTTTGGTTGGTTTTGTCATGCTTGTTTGCCTGTGTGTCGTGTCCGAGTGATTGCCCATTGTGTTCACCTGTCGTTTTGCCACTCCTAGTGTACCCCCTGCTTGCCACCTCTTGTGTTACCCAGTTTTTCATAAATGTAATCAACCCCTGTCTGTCTAGTTAATACTAGAACTACCATTGGCCAGAAATTTGGGTGTTCCACCTAGAAATTCCAAGGACAGGCCGTTTGGCTGAAACCTGAGGTTATTCAAATGAGGTATCTCCCAACCCTTTCCTTCTGCTGAGCAGAAACTCTTGTTATGCTAATTGAGGCGTACAAAAGGAAGGGACATTTGAGTCACTGTGGAAGTTGTCTTTGTCCTCCATTATATCATTTTGAAAAATAGTGTGATTTCTGTCATGTGGTATTTGTTTTGTTGTCTTCTTTTGGGGGACAGACCTGGCACCTTTTGTGTTTCCTTGACCCTATGTCCACTGGATCCAAATCGGGTTGATTGTAAAGACGTTTACAGACATCAAAGTGCCCAAATTTAACACACCTGGTCTTCACCCAAGATGAGGAAAAGTCACACATTTTCATAAGGAAAAATTAAAAATAAATAGCCAGTACTTTTAGGAACACAAAAACTGAAATGGGTCAAATTGACCCACAACATAATATAACCATATGTTTTTTTACCTAATAATGATAAAATACTTATTTTTTAATGTATAACAGTTTTGATTAGATGTGTATTAAAAATCGAGAAATTGTGTGTTGTGTGTGAAGGCTTTTTCAACATGAGAAAATAACTTCCCTTCCCCCTGCTGATTCCTCAGCTATAGGCTACATTTACATTTGAAGTGATGCTATTCACAGCCAACAGAGGTGTGAAAATGCAAATAGGTACATTTTTATGAGCTGCAGAGTTAAAGCGGGGCCCAAAAACCTTGGGTTTTCCAGTGTTAAACTTTGTTTACTTCATGCCAAGTTACCATGCCTTGTTCTATGTACCTCATCTCCTCACGTCTTCCCATCTCAGCTCATTTCATTTTCTCAACCGCTTTATCCTCATTAGGGTCGGATCCAGCCATGCCACTGAGTCTTTTTAAACTGTCCAAACAACTGATTTTCAAATTCTCCCCCCTGATCATGGTGGGTGCTGGAGCCAATCCCAGCTGTCCCTGGGCCAGAGGGGGGACACCCTGAATCGGTGGCCAGCTGATCGCAGGGCACAAGGAGACGAACAACCATGCACACTCACACCCATACCGAGGGGCAATTTATAGTATCGAATTTAGCCTACCATGCATGTTTTTGGAATGTGGGAGGAAACCGGAGTGCCCGGAAGAAACCCACGCAGGCCCGGGGAGAACATGCAAACTCCACACAGGTGGACGTGACATGGATTTGAACCCAGGACCCCAGAGCTGTGAGGCCGACGCGCTAACCACTCGCTCCAACGGGCAACCCCTGACTTTGACTTTATTCATCTTGATTGATGCAAAGGCGGATATGAATATATCCTCGTCATTGTCGATCACTTCACACGTTTTGTCCAAGCATATGCCACCATTTCCAAGTCAGGAAAAACTGCTCCAAACCTCATCTTCAATTGCCTTGAAGTTTGGGTTCGCCTCACGCATCCACCATGATCAGGGGGGAGAATTTGAAAATCAGCTGTTCGCACAGTTTAAAAGACTCAGTGGCATGGCTGGATCCAGGACAACACCTTATAACCCAATGAAGAATGGTCAGGTGGAACGAATGAACAGGACATTGCTACAGATGCTCAGATTACTGACTGAGACACAGAAATTGAATTGGAAGGAGTCTTTGAACAAGCTTGTGCATGCATATAACTGTAATGTTCTGAGATCCTGCCTAAGTTGCTGCCCGCCAATTTCCTTACCGCCAAGTTCCTGCCCGTCAAGTTCCTGCCCGCTAAGTTCCTGCCCGCCAAGTTACTGCCCGCCAAGTTACTGCCGCCAAGTTACTGCCGCCAAGTTACTGCCGCCAAGTTACTGCCGCCAAGTTCCTGCCCGCCAAGTTCCTGCCCACCAAGTTCCTGCCGGCCAAGTTCCTGCCCGCCAAGTTCCTGCCCGCCAAGTTCCTGCCCGCCAAGTTCCTGCCCGCCAAGTTCCTGCCCGCCAAGTTCCTGCCCGCCAAGTTCCTGCCCGCCAAGTTCCTGCCTGCCAAGATCCTGCCCGCCAAGATCCTGCCCGCCAAGTTCCTGCCCGCCAAGTTCCTGCCCGCCAAGTTCCTACCCACCCATAAGAGGATGAGGGGGTCGACGGCGGCGACTCTCCAGGCACCCTGAATGAGGGGGTCGGCGCCGACGGCTCTCCGGGTCCCCTCGACGAGGGTGCGGCGGCTCTCCGGGTCCCCTCGACGAGGGGGTCGGCGGCCCCCGAGCAGCACCGAGATTTTTTCCCGTGTTGGCTGGCCATCTACAATTGGCCACCGCATGGCAGCCGGTGTGCTACGCCATCCTCCCGGGGGAAGCGGCAAGCGCCGCACCTTAGCGAGAAGCAAAGGAAGGGCTGGACGCTCGAGCCCCGAGTTTGCTCCTTGCTCGCCTTTGCCCGCCTGAGCCCCCCGCTCGTCTTCGCCTGTCCAAGCTCCTCGCTCGACCTCGCCCGTACAAGCTCCTTGCTCGACCTCGCCCGTCCAAGCTCCTCGTATCCCGTGCTGGCCGGCCGGCCAGCCAGTCACACCCATGCCCAAGCCACGGACCAACATCCCCATGCCCGCTGGCCCGTCAATCACACTCGTGCCCAAGCCACGCACAAGATTCCCTGTGCCGGCTGGCCCGCCGGTCAAACCCGTGCCGAAGCCACGAACCAGGGTTCCTGTGCCAGCCAGCCCTCTAAGTTCCTGCCCGCCAAGATCCTTCCCGCCAAGTTGCTGCCCGCCAATTTCCTTGCTTGAACTGTTGAACAGATGTATGGGTAAAGCCTGCTATGGACTGTGTTTACATGTACAGTATGAGTTGTTGATTGTATTTGAACTGTGGCCCTTGCCTTTTAAAGTTTTCATGAGTTTCAGCTGACAGAGGAAGACGTGAAGTGACAAGTTCATAAGACTGTTCAGAATTGCAACCAACAAGGCGAGAGATACTTGGAATGCACTTGTGTCGAGACAACATTTATTTTGTAGGGGAGAGTTTGACTGTTAGGGTTGCTTGGTTTTATGCTTTTCCCCCCCCTGGTGTCCTGTCTGAGTGAATGCCCATGGTGTTCAGCTGTCGTTTGTCCGCGCTTGGTATATTCCCTACCTGCTCCCTCGTGTGTTTCCCAGGTGTTCTAATTGTCTCGTCAACCCATGTCAGTCTATTTAAACCCCACACGAACAACAAGACTGCTTTCTACTTCCAATTTAAATCTTCATCTCAAAATGTACTGACCCCGCTGGACATATTTCTAAATACAATTACGTACGTGCTGCCAATGTTTTTTTTTAATATTTTTTTATTTTATCTTTGCGTTTAAAGTAGTAGCCATTTGCCATATTTTAGGAAATATATATTCAAAATGATTTGCTGAGAACCTTAATTCAAAGATTAATCTCAACATTTTCTGTGCTGGTGTAAGTTTACTACTACTTTATTTTCTCTATTTCTTCTGTCACGTACTGTTCTGCGTGATCTCCAAATGGGTACTACTTTAAACGCAAGGATAAAATAAAAAATATAAAAAATTGGCAGCACATTGTAGTGTATGTAGTACGTACTTGTAATTAGAAATATGTCCAGTACTTGTATTTAGAAATATGTCCAGTACTTGTATTTAGAAATATGTCCAGTACTTGTATTTAGAAATATGTCCAGTACTTGTATTTAGAAATATGTCCAGTACTTGTATTTAGAAATATGTCTAGTACTTGTATTTAGAAATATGTCCAAACATGCCCTTGTTATTGCGGGGGGCAGTACATGCCCTTGTTATTCCTAAATGAATGTTATCTGTAACGGCCGTATATGGCCGAGGTTGAAAAACGTGTACACACACGATCCGGGGGCGGGGCGAGCGCGCGAATCCCGTTTCGGCGAAACCTCCATTCGGCCGAACGTCCATTCGGCGACCTGTCCGTCTGTCAAACGTCCGTCGGCGAAACGTCTTTAGGCGAATCATCCGGTCACGCGTATCTCGAGGTACCACTGTAAATGTAAATTTTGATTTTCATTGTTTTAAAACAAAAAACAAATAATTTAATTGAAATTGTCATAAGAGTTTATCTTTTTGCATGAGGACTAAAGGGAAAGAGTATTGTCAGGCCCACAGCCAGACAGGTGGTTTGGATGCAGTTGTCTGCCATTCACAGGTCCAGCACCAGATGAGTCGAGAAAGGCTTGGTGTGGCTGACTTACAATCACTGAGCTATTTGTTGGCCAACCTAGGACTCCAACCTTCCACATGCTCCTGGATTGAGGACTTCCTGATCAACAGACCCCAGCACGTGAAGCTGGGTCTCCACCTCTCATCTGCCCGAACGCTCAGCACCGGCTCACCCCAAGGCTGTGTACTGAATCCACTACTCGCTCTACGCACGACTGCAGATCCATGCACCCTGAGAACATAATTATGAAAATTGTGGACGTTACAATGGGTTGTGGGGATGATCACAGAGGAGAATGAGACAGCCTACAGAGATGAGGTCCTTAGACTCAGCGAGTGGTGCGCTCTCAACAACTTGGCGCTGAACATCTCCAAAACCGTGGAACCCATCCTTGACATCTGACGGAACAAGCCCGCTCCACTCTGCTGACCTCACTTGGACTCAATGTTCCCTCTAAGGTGCGCGCGTGCGCAATTGCGCACTACTCTCGTCTTCTCTGCGCAGCAACAATCATATGGCGCGCAGTAAAAAAAAAAAAATCGGATTTTTTTTTTATTTTTATTTTTATTTATTTTTTTATTTTTTTACCCCTTTCCCCATGATGGCGCCGTTTAAGTGGCAGCCAGTGGCAGTAGCTCTGTCCACTCATGTTTTTCGTGTTTTACAGCATGTTTTACATGAAATATTAGAGGGAACATTGACATGCACCTGCTTGTGGCAGGTGTGATACTGGTGTGCCCATAGCGAGCAATGATGATGTCGTGACCGGATGATTCGCCTAAAGACGTTTCGCCGACGGACGTTTGACAGACGGACAGGTCGCCGAATGAACGTTCGTTCAAACAGCGTTTAATGATTAAATACAAATACTAGTATTTGTTAGTTTAATGATTAAATACAAATACTAGTATTTGTATTTAATCATTAAACGCTGTTTTCAGCTGGATTTGACCGAATTTGAGAGCATTTTGAGCCGTTTGGCGAATGGACGTATATGGACGTTTTTTTGCCTCCATCGCGACATCATCGCGACATTTTACCAAGGAATTCACTTCCCTGGGCTCGGTTCTAATGTCCAAAGAGCTCCAGTATTTGTATTTAATCATTAAACGCTGTTTTCAGCTGGATTTGACCGAATTTGAGAGCATTTTGAGCCGTTTGGCGAATGGACGTATATGGACGTTTTTTTGCCTCCATCGCGACATCATCGCGACATTTTACCAAGGAATTCACTTCCCTGGGCTCGGTTCTAATGTCCAAAGAGCTCCAGTATTTAATTTAATCATTAAATGCTGTTTTAGGATGGAGTTGACCCGATTGCTGTCATTTTACGGCTCGGTTCTGCTACATCTGCCCGCCCAAGAGTGCTTATTCCCGGGCTGCCATTGATGGTAGACTAACATTGATTTTTACTATAATTTGGACAACACCGGCGGCGGGCCAGATTAAAAATCCTAACGGGCCGTATATGGCCCGCGGGCCGAGGTTGAAAAACTTGTACACACACGATCCGGGGGCGGGGCGAGCGCGCGAATCCCGTTTCGGCGAAACCTCCGTTCTGCCAAATGAACGTTCGCCGGAACGTCCATTCGGCGACCTGCCCGTCTGTCAAACGTCCGTCGGCGAAACGTCTTTAGGCGAATCATCCGAGTACTGATGATGTCGCTCACACTGGTACTCAGTGTGCTCAGGGAGGTTGTCTTTCTGCTCAGACCAACAAAAAATTAGAGGGAACATTGCTTGGACTACTTATTTATTTCTTATTTATTGATTATGAAATGATTGTTTATCTCTACTATATATTGATTGTGTCTGTTGTTGCATCCATAGACTCAGCGAGTGTAGCAACTTGGCGCTGAACGTCTCTAACAACCATGGAACTCATCTTGGATTTCAAACAGAACAAGCGCGCTTCACTCTGCTGACCTCACTTGGACTAATTTATTGATTTATTTGTCCGTCTGCTGTTATTAGTCCACTATGTGGTGAAAGCTTTAAATCTCATTATACTTGTATGATGACAATATACGGCTCGGCTCGGCTCGATTCGATTCGATTCGATTCGATTCAATTCGATTCAATTCGATCCAATCCGATCCAATCCGATCCAATCCGATCCAATCTGTCCCCTTTTGAGTGTTATTCCCATCTCTGGAGGTGAATATTGTTTTGCCCTCCGTCCAAGCACACCTGGCCAGATGTGCCCGTATCTGAGACAAAGAGCAGGCTGCGCTACAACGCTCCTCTAGCTGCACCCAGAGAGAGGCCAATCGCCGTCGCACCCCCGCACCAACCTATGTTGTCAGCCAGAAGTTCTGGTTATCATCCCGAGATCTCCCCCTAAGGACCAAATGTAGGAAGCTGTCCCTCCGCTTCATCGGACCGCATGAGATAAACGAGCGAGAAACCCATGCACTGTGCGCCTCAAACATCCGGCATCCCTCCACAACCACCCACCTTCCATGTTTCGCAGATCAAGTGGGTCGAGATGAGCCAGTTGAGAATACCTACCAAGTCATGAATGCAAACAAACAAAAGCTCGCAGGAAAACGTTGCCTGATGCAGGAGTGATTTATGTGTAGACAGCTACAATTTGCTACATTTCAGCAGGCTTTTGCTTTTAATAAATTCAAATACAGGTTTGTCCACCTGTGTGGAGTTTGCATGTCCTCTGTGTGGGTTTGCTCCTGTTACTCTGGTTTCCACCCACATTTAAAAAACATGCATGCTCTAGTGAGGAAAAAGTGGTTCAGAAAATGACATGAGAGGAGATAAAGTTATAATTGTGCATCGTAGCTTACCACTGTTTTACTATACTATATTTTTTAGTAGTTTAAAACATTAACGACTAAGCGCCATCATTGTCCTGTTTTTTCCTGACACCTAGCAGCCACAAGGTCATTGTCTGTAGTGATAGACACACTGCCCCCAATCCTGTTACCATTACACAAAAGCAAGGATATACGCACATGCACCCACACATAAGCACATCCAGCCCTACACATACATTTCCACCACCCCTCAACCAAAATGATGAACGAGTGCACCTTGAGAAAAGGGCCTTCTCCAATAAACAAGCTTATCTCACCTCTCTCCTGCCGCTGGATGTGAAAAATGAGTTCTTGGTGTCACTGTTAATCACTGTAATTGTTAATGTTAAGAAGGTGGCAGTTTCTCATTGCCCTATACCTCTGTAGATTTAATTTTTCTTTTACATTAAAATCCTGTGTGCATTTATGGATCGCCACTCATCTCCCCATCCAAAGCAGTAGATAATTAGTTATATACTGGACTCTGTGTGATTTGAGATATCAGAATAAAGCTCAAGCCTTCTAATAATATCAGCCTGATTAAACAGTTTGGCTGTCCAAAATTACCTGCGAAGGGATATGACTGATACTCTTGTGGCAATAATTAAATTAGGCTTGATCATACATCATATAACACAACATAGTTGGTCTGGTTAGCAATAAATTGATGATTCTAATTAATGATTACATCTGATAAAGGATTAATATCCATCCCTCCACTTGAACCTCTTTGCCAATTATGATACAAAGTAACCTGGTATACCAGTTTATTTTGGATTTGCTTTGATTGCCCAACCCTAGCTGTTAGATGAACAAAATTGCGATCACTACACTGTCTAAAGCTGTGCTACGTTTGTGTGTGTGTGTGTGTGTGTGTGTGTGTGTGTCTAGTATGTGTTATCGTCTATCTTCAATCTACACAAGAGACTAAAAATGGTAATTAGCCCTCGGCTACAATTTTACATATTTACATACGTATATATGTTCATTAACAAGAATATATTTTTTTATTAATATGCACTGTCCTTCATTAGGGTCATCTCATCTAATTTTCTGAACCTGTTCATCCTCATTAGGGTCGCGGGGGTGCTGGATCCTATCCCAGCTGACTCCGGGCCAGAGGCAGGGGACACCCTGAATCGGTGGCCAGCCAATCGCAGGCCACAAGGAAACGTACAACCATTCACGCTCACATTCATACCTAGGGACAATTTAGAGTGTGCAATCAGCCTACCATGCATGTTTTTGGAATGTGGGAGGAAACCGGAGTCTGTCCCTCATTAAATACATCAAAATAAATCAAACTCAACTCAAACTCTTCATTTTCTCCGTGATGTTAGTGAACATGAAAACAGAGTGATTCACAAACCTATAACTGATTTCATTGAACAATATTTAATCAGTAAAAGAAACTAGTCAAAAGTACTATCTTTCCAATAAACGTGTATTTCCTACCGTGCATTCATGTAGCCACAATCCACATCACATGCAAGATCAATGTGCTAATAAAATTTCTAACAGATGAGTACAGTATCATGATTTCCCGGTCACATCTATGGATGCCATCAAGATTAGTGGGAAGATATGGAAAATCTCTAATGATTCTCAACACGAGAAAACAGGGGCCAACGACAAATTAAATCCTTGGCCCCCACTGCAACATAACTATAACAATAATACTGATTGCGATGTAAAACATGGAAACTTCTCTTTCAAATGGTCACTCATTGAGCACGCATGGACTCCTTGAGCAGTCATGGACTCATTGAGCCCTCACATGAAGGTATTCTTGTTAAGTAACCCGGTATACCAGTTTATTTTGGATTTGCTTTGATTGCCCATTGTGTTCACCTGTCGTTTCTCCGCCCTTGGTGCGTCCCCTGCTTTCTCCTTGCGTGTTTCCCAGGTGTTCCTAATTGTCTCATCAACCCACGTCAGTCTATTTAAACCCCACCGATTTTTTTTTGTCATGGTCGGACCTGCCATGTTTCCTCGTATCCTTGTTCCATGTTCCAAGTGCCTCGTTCCTCGCTTCTCCGTGTTTTCCCACGTCAGGTTTGATGATGTTATTTTCCTAAAGATCCTGCCTAAGTTATTAAAGTTTTGTTTGAGCACGCATTCCCATCGTCCTTTCCTGCTTCCCTGCAATTGGGTCTATTTCCATGTTTCCTCGCCACGACGTCGCTAAAGACGTGACGTGTGCTTTTTTGGTATATTTTACATATAAATGGACTGTGAGTTGTGGCTCACCAAAGGCCAATCTATCAAATTCAGTAACACACCCTCCAGGGAAACAGGCGGACACAGGGGAATAAAGGAGCAATAACGTGAACTTTAATTACAGAAACTTGTTAACGAAACTAAAAGTTTAAATACAAAAATCAGGCTTAAATAACAAAGAAATCCTTAATGAAGAAACCCAATCTTGCAAGAGGAAACATAGCGGCACGAGAAGGACTGAAACTGGGAGGATGAAATGAGAACAGCACAAGGAATTACAGAAACAGGACAGAAGATTTGACAAGAACTGAAAAATACTATAAGTAGAAAGACATCATTTGAAAAGACAATTAGAAACATCTGTCACAAGAGGATAGAGACAGCAGATGAAAATAATGGTTAATTATATAGACAGGTCACACAAGGGAAAACGGCCCACACACCAAAACCCCAACAAATGTATTTATTTATAATCTATTTTATTGTGGGTTGACAAAACTGTTATTAAATCAAAACAACAATATGCAGTCATACCTCTACTTACAAATGTCTCTAGGTATGAAATTTTGAAGTTACGAAATGTTTTAAATGCAAATGAGGGACACGATATATAGTAGAATGTGCTCTTGCCCCCATCTGGTGGACAAATGTGGGTATGACATCCCATTATAACGGCCGCGGAGGGAACTATTTCAGCGGTGCAGGGCATGTTTTCATATTCTTTATTTATTGTAAGACATTAATAAATTATTTGCTTATAAATTTATCTCATTGTTGTGTGCTTCCTCACATCATTCATACAAAATTGGGACAATTTGACCAATTATAAAGGGTTTAGTTGGTAGTTGTGTGAGGACCGTGGCACGAGTTAAAGAATTTACATATAAAGTACACCTCTACTTAGGAAATGTTCAAGTTACGAAAGAAGTTCTGGAACCAATTAATTTCGTATGTAGAGGTACGACTGTATTTCCTTTTTGCAGTTTGCTACCGATACAGTTTGATAGCTCTGGCTAGTTCACTCTATCACTAGCCAATCATAGTTTGTGAAAGCAACGACGTATCTCTACGCCTGTGAGAAGGCCTTGGTGTCGCCAACTCGAAATCTTATTGGTTGGGGCAACAGTTTCATCAATGCTTATTTTATGCTGCAGGGCATGCAGAACTGGTTGTGAAGGCCTCCAACAACAATGGCTGAAATGTGGTTGGTTAAATGCTTAAATATGAAATCACACAAATGGAAGCAGCGCAACCAGTGGAAAAGCAATGAAAGGAAAATGACAGACAATTTGGAATTACACGTATTCATGGAAAAAATATAATTGAAATCAGTGTGTGATTCAGATATTTTTAGACCAACAGAGAAGGCCTTGCAGGCCCTGGTCCACCACTGGAAAATATACATTCCAGGCCCCCAACGCTGCCGAACCCTTGGTCACCTAAAGGTCAATGATCTTTTGAATAAAAATAGCCCTCTAAGCCGTCTTGTATTATTATTAATGTGCCTTACTACACCTAACCATCAACTGAGGAGTGCTGGCGCAACAGACGACCAAAGGCAACTTTATACCGTAGCTGTTTGCTGGGTCAACCGCTGAACAAGCCATCTTGAGCCAGCTGACGAGATCCAGACAGCAGAGGCAGCAGCAGGCACGTCAAAAAGAGTCCTCCAGACTGATGACAGAAAACAACACCCAGGGAGGGATCTCTGAACTCTGTCACGGGCAACAAGACCAGCCCAACGGACGATTTCATGCTTCTATATTGACGCTAACTGCCATTGCAATGTAACCATTGACGATACGCAGTTGTGCATAAAAATACTTAAATGTAGTACTCTCATGTAATTCAATACTCATGTAACTATTTATAACCAAAATAAAGGTAATTTAAAGGTCCAGAAGTTTTGGGTACTATTCCAATGTGTGACTTGTCGATTGCACAAGTAGTCAGAAAAGAGGAGGGCAGATCATCACTTTTCTCACATTGTGCTGAAGGGTGTGAAGGGCCCTGTACCACTTAGTAATGGTGATAGACAGAGTGCTCTTAATGGTGCCACTTTTCCTTTCAAACGTTATCAGGACCCAGGACTTGAATTCAAATTACTACTCTGCCACAGTGTGGTGTTACATTTAATATCAAATGGTCTTACAGAATTTGGATTTTATGTATTTGAGTTAAAATTTAATTATTTTGAATCAATTTATTTTACATCACATCCTTGATGGCAAGTGTTTATGATGGATTTTATAGCGCGTTAGTAGCCATAATATTGCCATTTATAACCACTTGATATAACCAGGCCTCTAACAATAATGTGTGTATACGAGTTCATTGTACATTTGTTTATGTTAAGTTCCAACGACCTTACTATCACTGATGGGAACGATAAAAGGGCAAAATATAAGAAAAAGAGATTTTCTCTATTTCTGAGAAAAAAACTTTCCAAAGACACCAATGGTATGGTCTCCCAGACGCAAAAGGAAAGATCCCGTGTACAAATCGAACTCAAGTCAGCGTTCAGTAGACGTGTCTGGCAAGTTACAATGGATTCACCTGAAAAGGTCAACTAATGGAATGTATCCATCAGGAAATTCATCTTTGTCAACTGCAATACTGTGTGCTGGTGCCCCGCCTGGTAAAACTCTGCATTTAGAATTTCAGGAGTCTGGATACCATTGGTATGGAGAGCAAAATTAACTGTTTGATGGCCTGAGAGATGTATATCACTATCAGGTGATGCACGCTTAGACCCATTGTGCCAATTACAGCAGTTAGAGACTAAAGAAAACACTAGTCTGCACAGAACGTGCATGTAAGTGGCTTCAATAATGCATTCCTTCATATTCTTTGTTAATGAATGCATCATATATTGAGTTGCTTATTTCGATATTGAGTAAATCTTATGTTAGTAAGAGGGAAATCAATGTATTTTGTGTTTTAAAATTAGTTTATTTGATTTACAATTTTAGATTGAAGGTGAGAGATGTAATCATCTTATCATATTTTCTTTCTTCTTTTTTCTAAATTGCAGTCAACGGAAGTTAAGTATTTTCACAATGTAGTGCAGGAAGGTTTGCCTAGGGCACTTCACATGGTGGAAAATGCAAAGCCAGGTATCAAAACTAAATTGACAACGGGTGAGCACAAGGCTGTTGACATGTAGCTCAGAGAAGAGAAAATCTTTCTCATCTCTCATCTCATTTTCTGAAACGCTTTAGCCTAATTAGGATTGCAGGGGGTGCTGGAGCCTATCCCTCCCAGCTGACTCCGGGCCAGAGGCGGGGGACACCCTGAATCGGTGGCCAGCCGTTCGCATGGCACAAGGAGATGGACAACCATACATACTCACACCCATACCTAGGGGCAATTTAGCCTACCATGCATGTTTTTTGGAATGCGGAAGGAAACCGGAGTACCCGGAGGAAACCCATGCAGGCCCAGGGAGAACATGCAAACTCCACACAGGTGAACGTGACCTGGATTTGAACCCAGGACCCCGTGGCGTATTTCTAAACGTTAGTATTTTTTATGCATTTCACCTTTTCTCAGAAGGACTGCCAATACAATAAGTAAATTTTGACCCAAAAAAATAATTCAGATCTATCTGGATAAACTGTCCCTGTTTATTGATTTAAATTTTAGGTTTATTCATTCATTCATTCACCTTCCATACTGCCCATCCTTGAAAGGTTTACAGGGATTTGCTGGAGCCTAACCCAGCTGTCTTCGGGCAAAAGGCAGACTACACTCTAGACTGGTCGACAGTCAGTCGTAGGGCACACAGAAAGACAAACAACCATCTGCACTCCCAATCATACCACCAGTGGGAATTGAGTCCACGGCTGCCCGCACCAAAGTCGGGCGAGTGAACCTTTACACCTGTCACTTGAGCGGCGCCATCTTGGTTGCAGTAGCAAGCACAGACACAGGAAAAGACATTTTAGAGCTAGATAAAACTGGAACCACACACAGGAAGTCTTCCACGAGGTGGGGACCTACTGCAGACTGAGACTGAGGTTGAAAACATGCATAATCACTCTTCCAAGCTTATCCACACAGTCCTTCAGTAGTCTGGAGCTGAAGATTCAACAGTAACAGAGTACAACACTCCCGATACTCCCTTTCCGGCCTGGTAAGCACCGACAACTCTTCATCTTATCGGCGAGGGATCTCACTTTTCCTATAACGATAGATGGATTTCCAGCGGCATTGAGGTGTAGCTCTTTCTGCTGCGTATTGTTCAAATTAATCCCATGTGTATGACAGTGAAGGTATGGCTGAATGGTTCCAAAAAAGAACTAGCAGAAAGAAACTAAGCTAATAATAATCGGACATAGGCCCTGTCGTCATTATCAACAACAAAAAAGCCTACTTGTCATCACACCCAGAAACTGCGTATGACGAAATTGGTGAATTAAACTAGGCAAAGAACATAGGTGAATAAAACTAAAGAAGTTGTAAAAACAATGAAGTAAAAAGTATAAACTACAAAGTAAAGTACAAAGAAAGGTATTAAGAAATATTAAAATGTAATTAAAAAAAGATAGAAAGGCTGTAAAATAAAGAAAACGAGTAAGAGTGGGCGGAGCTACTTGACAGCGCCATCTTAAAAAACACATGATACAATACATGATCAATATAAGTCAAGGCAAACAGAGGGTTTTATACATAGTATAAATGTATAAATTAGAGTACGTAACAATTACCATAAGCCTACGAACAGTAAAAAAAGTCATTGGCAAATAACTAAAATGCAGGTACAAACACGTAAATTAAAATAGATAATATGATATAGTATAATTAAATTGGATTAATAAAACCTACGTGGTATGACAAGTCAATGATAATACAACACAGTACTTATAATAAAAAGGGGAATAAAGCAGGTGAAGAAAATATTTCACAATCAAACAGAGCTTGTACAAATTCTATTCCATGTAGAAAGTGAATCAGAACCTGACAAACTCAAATGCCTGCAACCACACCCACCATCTTTTATTTATTTGTTGTTCGTATGCTTAAATTACAATATCTGCATTTGTGTTGTAGGGTATATACTATAATGATATGATCTGACAGGGACTTATGTCTAAATCAGCAGACTTCATTGGACTGTCATCCTGCTCTGCTACAAATGTCAGCAGTTCCCTCCCTGTGATTTGCATAATGCAAAGCTTCTCAGTTGTAACTGTCCGATTAACGCAATGAAGCCAATCTTGAGGCACCAAGACAGTAATCATTAGTCTTGCGAAACTAAACTCTAAATCATTGTACTATGTATAAGCTAGTATGGATAATGAACAGAAGATACAATGATGCTGTAGTTTACGTATAAAAATCTAATTTAATGAACTTTCATAGTAAAGGTAAGAAGTGATGAGCTCTCCACCGACACCGACTGCTGGACGACAGCTAAAATATAGAACCAGCTGGCTCACCTAACGAGACTGACCTATGTAGTGCTGCTTATTATTATTTTTTAACACATTGATCTCATAGACTGGGCGGTCGGTGAAGCAAGTGGTTAGCGCGTTGGCCTCACACCTCTGGGGTCCTGGGTTCAAATCTAGGTCACGTTCACCTGTGTGGTGTTTGCATGTTCTCCCAGGAAGGATCAGAGCAGTCCCTCACCCAGTCTAAGCTGTCTATACTACAAAGGCGTGGCATCTCAATTTACCTTTGGTGTGGTACAAAAATCAGGATCACAGACTCCCCTCTGACCATTTCAGACAGTTTTGACATGACCGTTTCAGGAGGCCCTGTCATGACTACTCTGGGTGATGTGATCCTTATTAGGCCTTTGCTACTACATATTATTTTACAGTTCACTGAAAAAAACAAAGATATGTCCAGAGACTAGACAAAGCTCAACAGTCTCTCAAATTAAGCCTAACATCTATAATACTTTATTTTAAGTATTTTAGATATATGGCCCCATTAAATGCTTCGCCAGAAATATGCACTTCAGTCATTCCTTTGGTTATTATTTTCTTAACTAATAACTGGTACACATGTAATTCGTTTAGTGGAGATGTGTGATCGAGCTCCCCTTACCTTAAAAGTGTTTAGCAAGGAAGCACTTTGGACTCTGCTCAATGAGCACCATGGCTGGCTCGAACTAGTTCTGGCCGAGACTTGAGCCCAGGCATCCACAATCCATTCACATATTGTCACGTAACTTGCTCAGCGCTGCCTACCAGTCTTTGTATAACTATGTATACCATCGAACATCCATTGCTCCCAAGCCATTCGCAACTTTGCTTTAAATGCTCTATTTACGGCAATGTCCAGCGATTGTAGTTCCTTCGTCAAACTTCCCGGAATGACGGCAAGCTCGGAGTTCATATGCCGGACTTGGTTTTTCACTTGAGCCATGAGGCGGGCGCGCATGGAGTCGCAGATCAGCATTTACGGTGACGTGTGGAAAAAGCCATCCAGTCTCCTCACATACACCTCGTTAAGCCACTCTTTCATTTCTCGGAAGTTAACGCGCTAACTGTGTATATACCTCCTTCCGCCGATGCGGCAGTCGCTCGCGAGCTGCTTCAGACTACTGTATCGCAGCTGCAAACGTCACACCCCCAGTCTCTCCTTCTTATCTCCGGTGATTTTAACCATGCTTTGTTGGCTTCTACTCTCCCCACCTTCACTCAGTATGTGAAGTGCCACACCAGGGAACAAAAAACTCTGGACCTGCTGTATGCCAACACAAAGGAGGCATACAGCTCAGTCCCCCTCCCCCCACTGGTCCGTCTGATCTCCACCTACATCCCTAGTGAGTAAAAAAAAAACAACCACAAGGATCATACAAAGATGGACCGAGGAGACCAGCATGGTACTAAGGGACTGTTTTGAGACCACTGAATGGGTGGTGCTGTGCAATTCACATGGGAAAGACATTGACAGCTTGACCCACTGCATCAATGATTATATAAACTTCTGTGTTGAGAACACAGTATCCTCCAAGAAGGTCCATTGTTTCTCCAACAATAAGCCGTGGGTCACCCAGGATCTGAGGGCCCTCCCAAATAAAAAGAAGAGGGCTTTTGGGTGTGGGGAGAAAGAGTCTGAAAATGGTCCAGAAGGAGCTGAAGAGAGAGATAAGGAAGGAAAAGGCCATCTACAAGAGGAAGCTAGAAAACCAACTCTGTTTTTTGACCTCTCCAGTGCGTTCAACACCATTCAGCCAGTCCTACTGAGAGGGAAACTGGAAGAGGCTGGAGTAAGGAACCACCTGGCTGCATGGATCATCAACTTCTTCCCTGAGAGACCTCAATATGTTAGACTTCAGGACTGTACATCTAATGTGGTAGTTTGCAGCATGGGGGGCCCACAATGCACGGTACTCTCCCTACTCCTCTTCTCCCTCTACACATCGGACTTCAAACACAATACAGACACCTGCCACCTCCAGAAGTTCTCTGACGACACCGCTATTGTTGGACGAGTGATGGACGGGAACGACCTAGAGTACAGTGGAGTCATCACAGCCTGTGTTGACTGGTGTAGGCGAAACAACCTCTACATCAACGACAGTAAGACAAAGAAAATGGTGATCGATTTTCGGAGGAATCCTCAAAAGACCACTCAGGTGAACATCCAGGGTACAGACATTGAAATCGTGGAGAATTTTAAGTGCCTGGGTGTTCACCTCAACAACAAACTAGACTGGTCCACAAACATAGATGCCCTGTATAAAAGGGGCTAGAGCCGCCTCTACCTACTGAGGAGTCTACGGTCCTTTGGAGTGTGCAGGACACTGCTGAGGACCATTTACGACACTGTGGTGGCATCTAAAGTGTTTTATCCAGTGGTCTGTTGGGGATGCGGGAGAAGGGAGAGGGACAGGAACAGGCTGAATAAGCTGGTCAGGTGGGCCAGCTCTGTTTGGACTGTCCTTTGGACTCTGTGGAGGAATTGGGAGAAAGGAGGATGCTAACCAGGGTAATGTCCATCATGGACAGCACCTCCCACCCCCTGCATGAGTTTGTGGAGTCCCTCCAAATCTTTTACAGCAATAGACTGCTGCACCCTCATTGCAGGAAGGATCGCTTCCGCAGATCCTTCCTCCCATCAGCTGTCAGAATCTTTAACAAAACAAATGGCTGAATGTTAAGACCAACTGTATGTATACATGTACATCTGTGTATCTATGTATATGTGTGTACGTGTACGTGTGCGTGTACGATTCTGTGTGCGTGTACGATTGCATGTGCGTGTGCGCATGCTTGTGCGTGTGCGCGTGCGTGCGTGTGTGTAGGTGTATGTGTGTGTAGGTGTATGTGTATGTGTGTCTGTGCGTGTGCGGGCGTGTGCGCGTGCGCGTGCGTATGCGTATGCAAATGTGTATGTGTATGTGTGTGTGTATGTGTGTGTATATGTATGTGTATGTGTGTGTGTATGTGTGTGTATATGTATGTGTATGTGTGTGTGTATGTGTGTGTATATGTATGTGTATGTGTGTATATGTATGTGTATGTATATGTATGTATGTGTATGTGTATGTATATATATATATATATATATATATATATATATATATATATATATATATATATATATATATATATATATATATATATATATACGTGTATGTATACATGTGTATATATATGTCAGAGCAGCTGCGAGTGATCCTTGATTAGTTCCTGATGTGGGTATTTAAGAAGTATTTAGTCATTGTCGGATCGTCCTGCGTGACACCCTGCGTGTTACAGCATACATTGCTGCAAAGGGACTGTTCTCCATGTTCCGGTTTTGCTTCATTTTGGGATGTAAAAGTCCTTGTTATTTTGTAAGGCGTTTTGAGTCATTAAAAGTACTATCATGAGCTCAGTTCATGTGTGTATATATATATATATATATATATATATATATATATATATATATATATATATATATATATATATATATATATATATATATATGTTTTTTTTTCTTTTGCCGAGTAGACGCAGCTTATGGAGAAGCACCACCAATTTCGTCACACGCAGTTTCTGGGTTTTGATGACAAGTAGGCTTTTTGTTGTTGATAATGACGACAGGGCCTATGTCCGATTATTATTATATATATATATATATATATATATATATATATATATATATATATAAATATATATAAATTTTTTGATTTTTTTTTTCACGGAATGGATCCGACAATTTTTCTTTGAGAATTGTTTAAAGAATGCTTTCTACTTCCTGAGACCCACATATTGCACTTCCACAGACCATCTTTACTAAATCCGTGTGGATGTCTTTCCAAGTCAGACTCAATTTAGACAATCAACCTACTGAATTGACATCCAGACAGTTTAAAAAATATTCACAACACCATTCTACTAGACTCCAAACAATCTATTGCTTGGACACACTCCACAGTCCTAAACATAGTCTAACCCAACTCACACAACATATTATCTGCCATAATGCCAATATAAATAATAATCACAACCAAAAATAATTTCCACAATTAGATATATTTGTAAATAATTATGACACTGCTCTTCCGTCAAACATTACAGTCGTTCATCTAGCAATTTTTCATACTTTTCCCAAAACGCACAGGCTTAAGCATGATAAAAAGAGAAACAATAACAATAATGATAGAGGGAAAGACTTCCTGCCCAGTTCGATCTTAAGAAAAAATACATACACATTAGATCATGATTGATGAGAGAGAGTGAGGAGACGAGTGGAAGAGTTAGGTCCAGTGTTTTTTCAGGGATGTTGTTGTTTGCGTCGCTATGGCAGACAGTAGTAGCCGTGTTGTATTCTTTTAATTCCAAATAAATGATTGAAAACTTGACAAAGCTGTAACAAAGAGGTTGGTCTTTGCCAATGTTTCAGGGGTGGCCAACTATGGTCCTCTCTTTTCCATATCTCCCTCCACCAACACACCTGAATAATAATCTGGATGAGTATCAAGCTTGTGGACAGCTTGCTGATAAGTTGATCATTTGATTCAGGTGTGGTAGAAGAGGGAGATATGGAAAACAGACCGGATAGTGGCTCTCAAGGACCGGAGTTGGCCACCCGTCCAATATGTTATGCTATGTTATGTATGTTTGTTTGTGTTTAAGTTGTTCATTCATTCATTTTCTGAACCGCTTTATTCTCGCTAGGGTCCCGGGAGCTTATCCCAGCTGACTCCGGGCCAGAGGCGGGAGATACCCTGAATCTGTGGCAAGCCAATCCCAGGGCACGAGGAGACAGAAAACCATTCACGCACACACTCATACCTTGGGGCAATTTAGAGTGTCCAATCAGCTTACCCTGCATGTTTTGGGAATATGGGAGGAAACTGGAGTACCCGGAAAAAAACCCATGCAGGAGAACATTCAAACGACTGGGATTTGAACGCAAGAGCCCAGAGCTGTAAGGCCAACGAGTTAACCACTCGAGCCGCCGGGCCGCTCTTGTTTGGGTTGTGTGTGTCAAAGTCATTGGTCTGCTTGACGTATCTCTTTTCAAATATGCTGTTTTCTGTGCTATTTTTTTTCCCCGAACACTGATTTGGTTGAGACTACGCTCTATGTGACCAAATAAATTAACTAAAACTCTCAAGAAAATCTTTCTTTTTTTCTCATCCTCTATTTTTATTATTCCAGTTTCTCTTTCTCTGCATCTGTAATTCCTTTCTTTCTTTTCTCTCTGAATTATCAATTTCTCTCATTTCACTCCCTCCTTCTTTTGCTCACCAACACTGTGACTTTTGGCAGCCCATTTAAATGCTCCATTGGAGAAGGATTAAGGTTTATGCAAGGTCAGTGTGGGATGTGATAATTATAATCACAGGTTTTTGCCTGGCCAGTGAATGCCATTTGTTATTCTCAGCTCAGTGGATTCAGAAAGCCCTAGGGAATGTGTTGACATGAGGCTCACTGATTTAGTGGGCCTCCTTCTCTTCTTACTCAACATAAAGCTGAGTTTTGATATTGTATGCTTGGCCCTGCTTGATTTCCTTCTTCAATTGCAGGCAATAATTAGCATTTTTATGTTCAGTGCAGTTTGACACTGACATTTCATTGCATCTTATCCCTGGTATTACTTGACCTTCGATTTTTCTTTGTTACATTTTGCAAACTTCAAATATTTTTGCATTAATAGCTGTTAC
Organism: Stigmatopora argus; assembly: GCF_051989625.1. Classification (NCBI taxonomy): domain Eukaryota; kingdom Metazoa; phylum Chordata; class Actinopteri; order Syngnathiformes; family Syngnathidae; genus Stigmatopora; species Stigmatopora argus. The sequence continues at coordinate 186,810 of NC_135395.1, forward strand.
TGCTTGTTACTGGAAATGTTTTACTAGACATGATTTATTAAACTTATTTTTGGACAGCCAATCTTATACTGGGGGTAAATTGTACTGATTTAGATTTAACATTTTTGTCAAGTACAGAAATAAGATGTAGTCACTGTGATACTAAAATATAATGTTGTTATACACAATAACAAGCCTCCCTGTAAACATCCACGCAGACACACTGTGTGTCATGTTTAAATTCGGCTGCGGCAAAGTTGAACCCAGGATGCAGGGAATAAAAGGCGGCGAAAGTTGCTGGAGCCAAACTTAGGTTTTTAATGACAATAACTCTGTAAACAAGGACAACATGAACATGGGTGGAAATGTAAACCGACAAAAGCCAAAAACATGACTTACTGGACGGGACACACAAGGTAATAGTAGCAATACTCCCACACTAGACATCACCAAACACTCGCCTTATATACACACAAAATGCTAATCAAATAAACTCAACACAGCTGGCTACGAGAGGAGGGGAAAACACGCACACACATACACCCGCCTCCACACAAAAACCCAACAGAACTTGACAGTAACCCCCCCACCCCCTCCAAGGGACGAATCCCAGACGTTCCAAAATCCAAAACTCCAATATCGAAAAAAATGGGAAGGCGTCAAGGGGCCCTTAGGAGGACAAACGTGGAGTCCAAAACATGAGAAAAAAAACGAATCCCCAGTCGGGAGGTCCCGACCGGCCCACAATAAAGCGGCAAACAAGTCCTTAGGGAGGTCGTCCCGGCCGCCCCGCAAGAAGGCGGCCCTTCAGGGGGTCGTCCCGGCCGGCCCGCAAGAAGGTGGCCCTTCAGGGGGTCGTCCCGGCCGGCCCCGAAAAGAAGTGGCGAACTGGCCCGTCGGGAGGTCGTCCAGTCAAGTCTGTTAGGTAGTAGTGATGCAAATTGCTCTGGATAGTCCATGCAGAGGCCTCTGAGCTTTCACCGTCCTTGGCCTCCAACCTTTCGGCATCCTCGGCCTCCAAGTCCACAATGCCGCTGTGGCCCCCGCCAAAAGGATGGCGGTCCGTGGCCTCCAAGTCCACGCCACCGCCGTGGCCCCCTCCAAAAGGATGGCCATCCGTGGCCTCCAAGTCCACGCTGCTGTCGTGGCCCCCGCCAAAAGGATGGCCGTCAGCGACCTCCAAGTCCAATCCGTGGCCCCGCCAAAAGGATGGCCGTCCGCGGTCTCCAAGTCCACGCCGACATCAAGGCCCCTGCCACGAGAATTGCCGCTGTCGTGGCCCCCGCCAACAGAATCGCCGTCGCCGGGGCCTCCACCAGGAGAATCACCATCGCCGGAGCCCCTGCCAGGAGAATCGCCTTTGCCGGGGCCCCTGCCAGGAAAATCGTCTTCATCACCGGGGCCCCCACCAGGAAAATCGCCGTCGCCCCTGCCAAGTGGATTGCCGTCAGTGGGCACACAAGAGCAGGGCGCCGGGGCAGGCGTGAGGGTGTGGACTGCTGGGGCAGGTGCCGGCACCCAGGGTTGGCACGGGAGAATTCCAAAATCTCCCACCGGAAGCGGATCACTGGATTCGATGAGTAGTGGAAGTATTCTGTCATATTTAAAGTCGGCTGACACCAAGTAGAACTCCGGATGCAGGGAAAAAAGTGACCATATCCAAGTGACCAAATAAATAGGGGAAGAAATGTAAACTGACAAAAGCCAAAAACATGACTTACTGAACGGGACACACAAGGTAATGGTAGCAATACTTCCACGCCAGACGTCACCAAACACTCTCTTTATATACACACAAAAGGCCAATCAAATAAACCCAACACAGCTGGCTACGAGAGGATGGAAAAACACGTGCACACATCTCCACACAAAAAAACCAACATAATGTGACACTGTGATCCTTCACCACTTTGCGGCTTTAACATTCAGTACATTGCATTTTTTAAATATTATCTATGAAAAAAAGTTCTGAAAAATATCAAAGTTAATGCTAAAACTCGCAAGGGTTAAAAAAAATGGTGGAAGTCAGCGCGCTTCTTCTTCTGCACTGAATTGCACTCAGCATTAAAGAAAAGGCCATATTTCACCGTAAAAGAACAATGACGCGCCGGATAATATTAAAGGCTGAATGTCAGGCCCATGACCAGATAGGTGGGTGGATGTGCCATGACACCCAATCACAGGTCCAGCACCAGGTTACTCAATCAACCACCTGTTGGATGTGGTGCTGGATCTCGTTTCGTTGGAGACAGATAGAGCAGCCTGGTAGGAGAGAAAAGGCAATGAACTCGGTACATCGCGGGACTGGAATGTAAAATGTATCTTTGGACTTGGTGAAATCTCCCAGGATTTTATTGTTTTTAATGTTGGTTTTTTCCATATACGTCATTGCTCTTCCTTTGAAGGAGAGTGAAAGGTCACGTTTTTTTTTACTCTTTCCAACCCATTGTTTCACTTTCACGCTGATTCTAGATTGCAATCAATGGCGAAGCGGCAGGCATAACTGTCCGGGTGAGCTGTACCTGGAATTGATCTCCTTGTACAAAGTAGAATATCCAAAGTATGTGTATCTACAGTATTTAGTCAACCACCAATTGTGCAAGTTATTCTACTTGAAAAGATTAGAGGCCTGTAATTGTCAAGATGGGTAAACCTCAACCATGAGACAGAATGTGGAGAAGAAAAAAAACAGAAAATCACAGTTTGATTTTTAAAGAATTTATTTGCAAATCATGGTAAGAAATAAGTATTTGGTCAATGCCAAAAGTTAATCTCAATACTTTGTTATGTACCCTTTGTTGGCAATAACGGAGGCTAAACGTTTTCTGTAGAAATTTGTTTATGGTCAGAAACTGCAGCAATTAGTCGCGACAGTAAGTCAGCAAGAGCGACTGTCATGCCAGTGGCTGTTATTAACTTTTTGTCCATAATCGTTATGAAGCGTGATTTATGGTTCTGTGAGTGTCTGTATGTTAAGATTATATCGCTACGTTTGTCCAAACCGTGCAACGTAGAGAGTTGACATTTTTTATGGTGGCCAGAAACGGCTGTCGGATCCTAATAGATGAGTGATTGAATTTCTTCACCTTCTCCAAGTGTGTTAACTCAACTTTTATTTGTTAAAGCTGAAAGCAGAGTTGATGTATGAATCGTTGTTTTTACGTAATGTGCCCTAAACGCACCGCGTGGCTGATTGGTCGTAACGTAGAACGCCTTTCCACGTAATTTAGAAACGTCATTTTTGGAAAAGTTTACACCAGCGAGTTTCCAGGTGCTCCCGGAACAATTTTTTTCTGTCATGACGGTAAGACTTGGTGAGACATGATGGTGTTGACCGCACTGACCCAATTTAGTTGTAAGATAGGACGATGTGCACCCCGAAACACTTTTTTCTGTCGTGACTTTTCCACTTTCACCCTTTATTGCGATTTGCCCACGTGTAGATTAGCCACTTTGCATCTCCTTACACAAAGAGATTACCAAATAACGTGTAATAACAACCTCGCACAAGCAGGTGGGACCAGCGCAGCGGGACCTTCTGCTTGTTTCACACAAAAGTAGGGTTTCGTGAATGCGCATATGAAATTGGTGGGGTTCGGGTTCAGCTCCTACAAGGTTAAGACCCACCGCTTTCAAACATCTGGATTCTTGATCTAAGAGCAGCTGGGAGAAACGTCTCCACAGTCACCATTCGACTGAAGGCAAAAGCGCTCGCGGAAGAATTGAAAATTGAACATTTCGAAGGAGGACCGTCATGGTGCTTTTGTAAAACAAAAGCACCATGACGGTCCTCCTTCGAAATGTTCAATTTTCAATTCTTCCGCGAGCGCTTTTGCCTTGAAACGGCACCATCTGGCGATCAGAGTGAGGACAACCGTGGCGCAGCAACTTCCGGCAGACTACATTGACAAGCTAGCCGTTTTCCGCACCTACTGCTCCAAGCTGATTGCCGACAAACTTAAACAGCCAAACCACATAACCAACATGGACGAGGTGCCGCTGACTTTCGACATCCCGATGAACCACACTGTCAGAGGAAGGGGACCAGCACGGTGGCGATACGAACAACGGGGCACGAGAAGTCGGCTTTTACTGTTGTTCTTGCTTGCCATGCTAATGGGCAGAAGCTACCACCAATGGTGATCTTCAAGCAAAAGACTCTGCCTAAAGAAAAGTTTCCAGCCGGCGTCATCGTGAAGGTGAATCCAAAGGGCTGGATGGATGAGGAGAAAATGCAAGACTGGCTACGTGAAGTATATGTCAAGCGACCAGATGGATTTTGATTTGCGACTCCATGCGTGCTCATCTCACAGCAACGGTTAAAAACCAGATCATGAAAATGAACTCAGAGCTTGCCGTCATTCCCGGAGGCTTGACCAAAGAATTACAGCCGCTGGACATCGGCATCAACCGGGCTTTCAAATCAAAGTTACGAGTGGCGTGGGAGCAGTGGATGATCGCTGGGGAACACAGCTTCACGAAAAGTGGCAGGCAGCGCCGGGCTTCTTACGGTACGATTTGTCAATGGATCGTTGCCGCCTGGGCGAACGTGTCTGCACGGTTGTTCGAGCTTTTGCCAAAGCCGGCATAATTTCTAAGGAGCCACATGGAAATGACGGTGACTCTGAGAACGAAGAGAGGGGAGGACCCGGCTGTTTGGAAGGCTCGTTTGGGCAATTGTTAAATTCTGACACAGAAGATGAAGAGTTTGAGGGATTTGAAGGTGATGATGACTTGAGTAAATTGTAAAATGTCCAAATAAAGCACTACCGAATTCAGTTTTGCTTCTGTTGCCTTTTTAAAGCGTGTTTTTAGCCTGTGGGTGTAGCGCGCAAGAACTATATTTCCCAGCAGTCACTGCGCACTGGAACCCGGAAATAAGCTGCTTCCGGTAGCCAGCGCTATTGCGTTTCGATGTTCATCCATATATAATATATATGCTTGTAATGAAACGGTGCGTGCTTTGTGTGTCTAAAATACAGAAATATTACTCGTTACTGACACTGCGGCGTAAAATACGATGCGCCAAATAGTCATGAAAATACGGTAACTATAATTCTATAAATCGTAAATGACTACCAGGGCACTTTGTCACATACAATGGTTGTCACTGGACCTTTTCTGGTGGTCAACCTGGGGTCGCACATGACTTTGTGTGTATTAATTCTAGCACTACGTCCCAAGAGTCATTAAGTGTTTTTTTCTTTAGTAAGTCCTGTTTCTTTGGTGGAATAAGCAGGCATTTGGCTGCTTACAGCAGACCTTTAAGCTCATTGTAGGTTATCTGATCCTTGTATGTAATTGTCAAGTGACACTAATAAAATGGGGTTATTTGAGTCTGCAGAGTCAGAGGTTCTTACTCTGAATGGGCCTATACAAAAAGACCATACTTCTTTCAACTTTTCTTAGACTCAAAATGACCTTGACATTTTCCTTTTTCTGGTTAGGTGAGTTGTGCTAATTTTTCTTTTTGTTTAATCTCTCTTCTTCTGGTTGGTTGAACAATGTCTTGGTTTGTTAAATATGCCTACCAATTAAATTAAATAAATTCAATTTGGCTACCTGTGTTTGAGTGTAATTGAAGTGCAGGCATGCTCATGAGATCTTCACACCGTGGGTTCATTCTAGTTGGATGCCGCAAGAATCTAAAGATAAGGCAATTGCTTAATTTGCACACAAATTGGTCTGATTGATCCCAAAAAAACCTCAACTTAAATGCATCATTTAGTGAATTGATTCCCTCACACTCAATGGAAGGGAATCAGGAAACAGCAAATAAATTGTGACAGCTGTGCCTTTTAGAGTAGGTATAATGATTGACCTTTAAAGAATCTCTCCCATTTGTTTGCTATGCTCAGGTTTGCAGCAAATACCCTAATACATAAAAGAAACAGTTACAGTAATTTAATAATGTGTATAAACAGATATTAAATTCCCAGGAGAACTCATGTATAAATTACAGAACAGTGGTAGAAAAATTAGAAGCAGCAAAAGCTTCCATTAAGCCAAATGACACTTAACGAGGCAATCAATATGTCTTAATTAAAGCAAGGTGACTGAAAGAAAATCTGACACTGAACAATGTCTTCAATTTAGAGAAGGATAGAAAAGAAACACCTATCCAGCAACATTTAATCGTCTTCTAAGTTGAGGTTTGTATTCACAACATTATTTAACACAGAAAGACGGAAAATATAGGTATAATTATAAACGATTGTATCTTTTAATCTGAATTCATTACATGAGTAATCACAATTTAATAAAAAAATAAATTATAATAATCAAGCAACCCGGTGGAGTGGTAAGCGCGTCGGGCTAACAGTGGGAGTCCTGGGTTCAAATCCAGATCGGTCCACCTGTGTGGAGTTTGCATGTTCTTCCCAGGCCTGCGTGGGTTTTCTCCAGGAACTCTGGTTTCCTCCCACATTCCAAAAACATGCTTGGAAGGCTGATTGGAAACTCTGAATTGCCCTTAGGGATGAGTGTGAGCGTGACTGGTTGTTTGTTTTGTTGTGCCCTGTACAAGTTAATCTCAATAATTTGTTATCTACCCTTTGTTGGCATTAACGGAGGCTAAACGTTTTCTGTAGAAATTTGTTTTGGAAGCTAACTGCAGCCATAAGTCGCGACAGTAAGTCAGCATGAGTGACTGTCATGCCAGTGGCTGTTATTAACTTTTTGTCCATAATCGTTATGAAGCTTGATTTATGGTTCTGTGAGTGTGTGTATGTTAAGATTATATCGCTACGTTTGTCCAAACCGTGCAACGTAGAGAGTTGACATTTTTTATGGTGGCCAGAAACGGCTGTCGGATCCTAATAGATGAGTGATTGAATTTCTTCACCTTCTCCAAGTGTGTAAAATCAACTTTTATTTGTTAAAGCTGAAAGCAGAGTTGATGTATGAATCGTTGTTTTTACATAATGTGCCCTAAAGGCACCGCGTGGCTGATTGGTCGTAACGTAGAATGCCTTTCCACGTAACTTAGAAACGTCATTTTTGGAAAAATTTACACCAGCGACTTTCCAGGTGCTCCCGGAACAATTTTTTTTCTGTCATGACGGTAAGACTTGGCGAGACATGATGGTGCTGACCGCACTGACCCAATTTAGTGTTAAGGCAGGACGATGTGCACCCCAAAACACTTTTTTTCTGTCGTGACTTTTCCACTTTCACCCTTTATTGCGATTTGCCTTATAGATGAGTGATTGAATTTCTTCACCTTCTCCAAGTGTGTAAACTCAACTTTTATTTGTTAAAGCTGAAAGCATAGTTGATGTATGAATCGTTGTTTTGACATAATGTGCCCTAAACTCACCACGTGGCTGATTCGTCGTAACGTAGAACGCCTTTCCACGTCATTTACAAACGTAATTTCGGAAGAATTTACGCCAGCGAGTTTCCCGGTGCTCCCCGAAACACTTTTTTCCCCTGTCGTTACTGGAAGACTCTCGGCCAGACACCATGCTGCTGGCTGCGTTGACCCAATTTAGTTGTAAGGTGGCACGCCTTTTCACGTCATATACAAATGTATATTTCCGCCAGCAAGTTTCTAGGTGCTCCCCGGAACACTTTTTTTCTGTCGTGACGGGAGTTATAACACATCATCCATAAATCAGGCTTTATCTCTTCTATAAAGTGTGATACAGCAGGGCAAATAAGTATTTAGTCAACTACCAATTCTGCATGCTATCCTACTTGAAAAGATTAGAGAGGCCTGTAATTGTCAACATGACTAAACCTCAACCATGAGAGACAGAATGTGGAAAAAAGACAGAAAATCACATTGTTTGATTTTTAAAGAATTTATTTGCAAATCATGGTGGAAAATAAGTATTTGGTCTATACCAAAAGTTAATCTCAATACTGTACCCTTTGTTGGCAATAACGGAGGCCTAATGTTTTCTGTAACTCTTCACAAGCTTTTCACACACTTGCTGGTATTTTGGCCCATTCCTATGATGAGCTCCTCTGGAGAAGTGATGTTTTGGGGCTGTCGTTGGGCAACACGGACTTTCAACTCACTCCACATATTTTCTATGGGGTTGACATCTGGAGACTGAATAGGCCCCTCCAGGACCTTGAAATGCTTCTTATGAAGCCACTCCTTTGTTGCCCTGGCTGTGTGTTTGGGATCATTGTCATGCTGAAAGACCCAGCCATGTCTCATCTTCAATGTCCATGCTGATGTAAGGAGATTTTCACCTAAAATCTCTCAATACATTCCTTTACACAGAGCAGTCGTCCTGGTCCCTTTGTAGAAAATCAGCTCCAAAGCATGAAGTTTCCACCCCCATGCTTCACAGTGGGTATGTTGTTCTGTTGTTCTTCGGATGCAATTCAGCATTCTTTCTCCTCCAAACACGAGAACCTGTGTTTCTACCAAAAAGTTCTATTTTGGTTTCATCTGACCATAACACATACTCCCAGTCCTCTTCTGGATCATTGAAATGCCCTCAAGCGAACCGCAGGCGGGCCTGGATGTGTAATGGCTTCAGCAGGGGGACATGTCTGGCAGTGCAGGATTTTAGTCCCTGGCGGCACATTGTGTTACTGATAGTAGCCTGTGTTACTGTGGTCCCAGCTCTCTGTAGGTCATTCACTGGGTCCCCCCGTGTGGTTCTGGGATTTTTGCTCACAGTTCTTGTTGTTATTTTGATGCCACGGGGTGAGATCTTGCATGGAACCCCAGATCGAGGGAGATTATCAGTGGCCTTGTATGTCTTCCATTTTCTAATAATTGCTCCCACAGTTGATTTCTTAACACGAAGAGTTTTACCTATTGCAGATTCTGTCTTCCCAGCCTGTTGCAGGTCTATAATTGTGTCTATGGTGTCCTTCGAGAGCTCTTTGGTCTTGGCCATAGTGGAGTTTGGAGTGTGAGAGACTGAGGTTGTGGACAGGTGTCTTTTATACCGATAATGAGTTAAAACAGGTGCTTTAATACAGGTAACGAGTGGAGACCTCGTTAGAAGTTAGACCTCTTTTACAGCCAGAAATCTTGCTTGGTTGTAGGTGACCAAATACTTATTATCCACTCTAATTTGGAAATAAATTATTTAACAATCTAACAATGTGATTTTCGTTTTTTTCCACTTTCTGTCTCTCATGTTTGAGGTTTACCCATGTTGACAATTACAGGCCTCTCTGATCTTTTCAAGTAGGAGAACTTGCACAATTGGTGGTTGACTAAATACTTATTTGCCTTGTATGTATGTATGTATCAGTGGCGGGCCGTCAGGGCCTTCTCGGCCTTCTCTGTTGGCCTAAGAAATATCTGAATCATATTATATTTTGTCCATCAATACTTATTATTCCAAATGGTCTGTTAGCTTCCTTTCATTGCTTTTCCCCCTGGTTGCACTGCTTCCAGATGTGTGTTTTCATATTGAAGCATTTAACCAATCACATTTCAGCCATTATTTGTTGCCAGATCAGATCTGCCTCAAAGCATTCACAATCAGTTCTGCGGGCTCTGCTGCATTAAACTAGACTGTTGCTTTTAACCAATCAGATTTCGAGTTGGCAACCCCACAATGCTTTTTCATACGCATTAGCATTTTGCTGGCTGGGATATGTCATTGCTTTCACCAACTATGATTGATTAGTAGGCGGGCCAAAGTCATAGATCGCAAACTCCATCCACAATGGCCGACAGAAGCAAAAACTAATGGATTCTGTTTGCTCACAAAGCTATTTTCCAGACGGACTTTTCCAGAAAAAATGGACATCATTAAGAAAGGGCGGTCAACTCCGAAGCTAGCAAGCCTGTTACAGCTGGGAAAATGGTGTGTGCGGCACTTTCAGTGCGCTAACTTAGCTGCACAGGCAAATAGTATATTGTTGTGTTGATTCAAAGCCATTTTCAAAACGTACTATGCCGGAAATATGACAGGACAGGCTCGACTTCCATCATTAGCTTCGAGGGCGATAGGAAAGAAGGAAGAAAGAAAGGAGGATGGATATTGTGTACAGTTAAAAAGAATTTTTGGTGAGTATAATATGGCTATATTCCTAAATAATATTTCAATTGTGGGCCCGGTTCTGATATTTGAAAAGCTCCAGTGTTTGTATTTAAGCTCCAGTGTTTGTATTTAATCACTAAATGCTGCTAGGATGTGGATTTTACCCCAATTTTACCCGTTTCGCCATCGACGTCTATCGCTGTCTTTTCCCAAGGAAATCACCCCCCTGGCCTGGTTGTAATGTCTCAAAAGCTCCAGTATTTGTATTCCGTCAATAAATGCTGCTAGGAAGTGGATTTCACCTAATTTTAGTGCATTTTTTGTCATTTCACGTATGGACGTATCGACGTTCATCGCTATCTTTTTACTGGGGAAATGATACTCCAGGCCCGGTTCTGATGTCTAAAAAGCTCCAGTATTTGTATTTAATCAATAAATGCTGTTTTTGGCTGGATTTTAGCCCATTTTCGGGCAATGTTTGCCCGTACGCCATTGACGTTCATCGCTGTCTTTTCCCGGGAAAATCGCCCCCATGGCCTGGTTTTAATGTGTGAAAAGCTCCAGTATTTGTATTTAATCATGAAATGCTGCTAGGAAGTGGATTTTACCCCATTTTTGTGCATTGATTTATTGATTTATTTACGTGTATGTGTGTACGTGTGTGCATGTGTGCGTGCGTGCGTGCGTACGCGCGTACGTGCGTACGTGCGTACGTGCGTGTGTGCGTGTGTGTGTGTGTGACGCGTGCACGCGTGTGTGTGCGTGTGTGCGTGCGTGTGTGTGTGTGCGTGTGTGTGTGTGTTTGTGTGTGTGTGTGTGTGTGTGTGTGTGTGTACAATGACAATAAAGCTTTCAATTCAATTCTTTTTTTGTTTGTTTAGAAGAAGCTACAGCATAAATTTAAAGTTTTTGAGTTTGGATATTTGTGAAAAATACCGTGATTAGACTAGAGCTGCGACCTTTGAAGCCACGAAGTGGCATTGGGATGACAGTATTTCTGAGCTAATCACCCAGTCACTCCCTTATCTCGTATTAACTAGGTTACAACAGAGAGACATTGTTAATGATGCTGCTAATTGAATAAAATGGCTATACTAACAATAAAACCTACCTCTCACATTATGGTAATTAGCAACACATTGGTTTAATTACAACAGTCGAGACATGTAGGAAGTGTGTCATAACATATAATTGCTTGGGTTAACAGGAATTTATGGAAATTGACCCCCAAAGCACTATCTGAAATAACTAGAAACACTAAGCCTGCAGGGGAATTGAGCAGTACCAGGGCTAATTAAGAGTAGGCTGTAGTCTAGACACTGTCTTTCTTTATCCATTGTTTACAAGGAACGATCCACATGCTCCAAACCTGTTGGGCCAGTTTTTAACGATGCAATAATGATGACACGGCACTTCATATACGGATAGTTGTAGTTTCACAACTATAAATGTATTTGAAGGGCGAGGGCAGAGCTTTTAACATTTATTTCCCCATTTCTTTCGACCAATGACTTATGTTTTACTTTTTTTTTTTAATTAATGAGGCTCTTCATTACCTGTTTTACTGGTAACATACTGAAAATACCATTTTTTGTTAGGAATCTTACACTTAACAGAATATGGTCAGAAGAAATGAAATTAGAATACAGTTTGAGTTTTATCATGATTTATTTAGGCTTTTTTTTTTAGATAAAATCATTTAATTTTTGTTCTCTAAATAAATCATTAGCTACATATATGAAGACACTTTATTTAGAAATTAATTTTATGTTCAAAGGAATGATTATATGATTTTTAATGGCAGCATTACATCCATTTGTACAGCAACCTACAAACCATGCCACCACCACCATCATCACGCTTATATGCAAGGGGGAAGTTATTAGGTTATTATCTTTCCACCCCATAAAATGTGAATAACTTAAAGCATTTGTGCAATTAATAACCCACTCATAAATCTAAATATTCACCATTAAAATGATTCTATATTATGCACACATACACAGTGACCGTCAGGGTGTATGTGAGCAGAAAGAATGATAAAGCCATCAGAGAATGTTCCGGATGAACTGAGGCAAATGTCTTTTCACAATGTGTCTATGTCTGGGTGTGTGTGTGTGTGCATGTATGTGTGTGCCCCATCAGAGTGTGTTTTGCCTGGTAGCTTTATGCATCACCAGACCAAAGGTTTCAGCTTCTTAATGTTGACGGTCTATAGCAAGTTATATGTGCTTGTTAAATCAATGCTATATGCTCTAACCTCTAACAGTCCAACATGCATGAGTGTAATTATTTATGTAATAATTTATGCCTTGATGCCTGATACCACAACTACTTATCTATGTTGACTACTACTTATTCATTATGTTGACTACTTATTTATATGTTACTTATCTATTGAATGATTTTATTCATATATTTTGATTATCTATCAGTTTGTTTGTTTGTTGTTGAGTCTGTTTTTACGCTTGAAACACGGAGAAACAATCACAATAGTGACTCATTGTTGCTTTCTCAATCCAACTTTACTGATATGAGGAAGATCTCCCATGCTGGTCAAGGTACACGCATCAATCCATCAATAATCGAATACAGACATACATCCAGTCAAAACTAGTTGTGACATCCTCAACATGCGATCGTTAACAGGGAACACTCAAAATGTTCAACCAATGCTTTTTTTCCTATCTGAACAATTTAACATGTCACACTCCCCTACAAAATGCATGTTGTCTCAACATAAGTACATTCCAAGTATCTCTCCACTTGAAATCCTCTTCTGTGATGTGATAGTCATGAAAACTTCAAACGACAAGGGCCACAGTTCAAATACAATCAACAACTCATACAGTACACGTTTACTGGATGGAAACTGTAAACACAGTCGATAGCAAGCTGTTCAACATTTTAATCATTTCAAGATCTGCAAGCTTGTCAACAGTCCATAACAGTCCATGCCAGCATAAAACATGTCACCCTTGTAGACTCAAGTCTGTTGGAGTCCATACATATAGGGTGGTTGAATGTAATATGGCTGCAGGTGTACTAAACTTCTTTTTATTTCTCCTTTCTCTTTCATTAGCACAGGCTACATCTGGTAAAAGCCGTGTGCGGTCGATTGGTCGCCGGTCTTTTGGTCGCCGGTCTTTTGGTCGCGGTCTTTGGGTCGCGGTCTTTTGGTCGCGGTCTTTTGGTCGCGGTCTTTTGGTCGCGGTCTTTTGGTCGCGGTCTTTTGGTCGCGGTCTTTTGGTCGCGGTCTTTTGGTCGCGGTCTTTTGGTCGCGGTCTTTTGGTCGCGGTCTTTTGGTCGCGGTCTTTTGGTCGCGGTCTTTTGGTCGCGGTCTTTTGGTCGCGGTCTTTTGGTCGCGGTCTTTTGGTCGCGGTCTTTTGGTCGCGGTCTTTTGGTCGCGGTCTTTTGGTCGCGGTCTTTTGGTCGCGGTCTTTTGGTCGCGGTCTTTTGGTCGCGGTCTTTTGGTCGCGGTCTTTTGGTCGCGGTCTTTTGGTCGCGGTCTTTTGGTCGCGGTCTTTTGGTCGCGGTCTTTTGGTCGCCGGTCTTTTGGTTGCGGTCTTTTGGTCGCCCGGACCGCGACAACGGGTGACCAAAAGACCGGCGACCAAAAGACCGACGACCAAAATAAATAAATAAATAAAATAAAATCAGACTTAGGCTTGTCATCATCATTGACTAGACAAAAGCCTAATTGTCATCATACCCAGCTGCGTATGACGAAATTGAAGGTGCTTCTCCACCGGCAACAAAACAAGGTAAAACAACACGGTCTATGCATCAATAAAAGCCAACAATGGCCATGAGCAGTTTCACTGAGCCGACGTGTGAGTGTATAAGAGTTTGTATCTACATGCGTTGTCCCTTTAAGAAGCTACGTCAGTCAGGGTCTTAACAAGTTCTCCAACAAAAAACAATAAAATTCCGGGAAATTTGGAGCTTTTCTTTAGCCTAATAATTACTAGAGCATTACGTATGACTAAATAGTAATTCACAGTTTGTATTTAGGGAATTTGAGCAACGATTTAAATGGTAATTATCAATGACCTACCGCGCGACCAAAAGACCGGCGACCAATCGACCGTGTACCGGTAAAAGCTCATCTGAAGTCTTACGGTCCAGCAAGAGGGGCTGAATATCGACCCTAACACTGTCACTCTGGAGACCAGTGAGTACCGTGTGCAGGCACATACGCTGGACTAAACTTGAGTCGTACTGGATTCCTGATTCTGACTCTCGAGATGCAAACAGTACCTTCTGCCTAAGACCCAATACTCGCATTAAGAAACTTTGAGGAGTCTCTTTGATATGCTGCACTTCTGAAGCTAACTGCTTATAGAGCTCGGTAGCACTCCTCTCCTGAAAATGAGCGTGTAGGATACATTTGAGTGTGGGAAGAACAGTGGCCGGCCGTCAGGGCCTTCAAGGCCTTCTCTGCTGGCCTAAGAAATATCTGAATCATATATTATATTTTGTCCATCAATACTTATTAAATAATTCCAAATTGTCTGTTAGCTTCCTTTCATTTCTTTTCCCCCTGGTTGCACTGCTTCCAGATGTGTGTTTTCATAATGAAGCATTTAACCAATCACATTTTAGCCATTATTTATTGCCAGGGTCAGAAATCTGCCTCCAAGCCTTCACAATCAGTTCTGCGGGCTCTGCTGCATTAAACAAGCGTCGATAAGACTGTTGCTTTAACCAATCAGATTTCGAGTTGGCAACACCACAATGTATTGTCGCAAGCGTAGGGATACGTCATTGCCCTGTCGCAGGCGTAGGGATACGTCATCGCTTTCACCAACTATGATTAGCTACCAAACTGTATCTGGAGCTAGCTGCACAAGCAAGTATATTGTTGTGTTGATTTAAAGCCATTTTCAAGACGGACTATGCCAGAAATACGACAGGACAGGCTCAACTTTCAGCATTAGCTTTGATGGCGATATAAAAGAAGGAAGAAAGAAAGGAGGATGGATATCGTGTACAGTTAAAAAGGATTTTTGGTGAGTAAAATATGGCTATATTCCTAAATAATATTTCAATTGTGGGCCAAGTTCTGATATCTGAAGAGCTCCAGAGTTTGTATTTAAGCTCCAGTGTGTGTATTTAATCACTAAATGCTGCTAGGAAGTGGATTTTATCCCATCTTAGTGCAATTTTTGCCGTTTCGCCATTGACGTCCATCGCTGTCTTTTCCCGGGGAAATCACCCCCCTGGCACGGTTGTAATGTCTGAAAAGCTCCAGTATTTGTATTTAATCATTAAATGCTGTTAGGAAGTGGATTTTACCCGTTGAAGGCGCTACGAGAAAATGCACGGACCGCCACTGGGGAAGAGTGAGGTTAGATTTTTCTTCCAAGTAGTTACGTAACTGCATACCGTCGCAAAACCAGTGCATACTTTTTGCCAATAAATCGAGATTAGTGTCAGTTGCCATTAAAACGATATCTTCCTCTTTGACAAAAACAAATCTCTCCCCTCATAACGAAACCCTAAGTTCGTCTGTTATTATAACTGTCTGGCGACCAAGTGTCCGGCGACGAATTGTTCGGCGACGAATTGTCCGTCGATAAAATGTCCTGTCAACTAACTGTCTGGCGACGAAGTGTCCGGCGACGAATTGTCCGTCGACGAAATGTCCGGTCACGCCATCTTGTATCGAGGAGAAGCAATTCCGGCAAATGATTTACGCCCAAAAGACTGAGACTGTTTAATGAAAGCCAGATGTTCTAAAATGGAGGCTTTGCACACACACACACATTATTTTTCTGTAATGGACACATCTATTCTTTCTGAATAAATTGGGGTGCGGCATACAAAAGGTTTGGAAGGAATTTGGAGAAGACAGCGCTGCTCCTTCCCCTCAACAGAACAAGCGTATCTTCTGCTCTCTGACATTATAATAAAATGTTAAATTGACTAACTTGACATTAAATGGTCCTTCGAGTAACAGTCACAACCTGAGGATCGCCAGACGCGGAGTCAGCTTCTGGACGCACCGTGGCCACGGAAACAAAGACTTTATCCACGACAGATTCGGCTCTGCAGCTGGGGGGCTAAGGGTTAACAACTGTCCAGACGGTGGAGACACTCTTGTTCTGGTGTGTAAACATTCATACTGGGGTATGAATGTGTGTATCGTGTCCTAGGAGACAGCGATAGAAAAACCCTAACAAATGCTAGTCTCTGGTTAGGTAAACAGACAGAGTAAGTCTATAAAACTGAAGAGGACAAAGAGTGTCCGATCTAAGGTTAACCTCCGTAGTGTGAATGTGAAAAAGTGTGTGGAGACTGGGGTCTCATTGAACAGGACTGCAAGTGACAACCGTCTCTAGAAGCAGAGGCAAGAACCCCTCGCAACTACGTGTGGTAGAAGCTTGGGGATTACTAGAGACGGGAGAAAATTAATTGTCACATTTCGCTCCAATCACGCTAATAAGCCACTATAGTTTTTTAAGCGAAAACATGCCAACTATTTGCAACATCATATCTCATTTTCTTTTGCTTATCCGAGGTACTGTCATCCTTCACCACTCCTCCGTGTCAACATATGGTATTTTATATTAAGTATCCAAAGCATAAATGTTCATAAAAAACGTCAAAATTCATGCTGAAACTCTTACTACTTTTTATTCTTTTTGTTTTTACCTGTTGGTTGCTGTATTGTTGCATGTGTGAAAGTTATAAATAGGAGATTTATTTTTAGTGTTAATAACTTGAATGTTTCTGGTACTCAATCACTTGTTGTGTATGATTTTCTCATTCAGTGTTCTCTGCTTCACACGATCGTTTTGATGCTGTTCTTATGGAAGACAAGCAGAAGAGCCCGGCGTTGTTTTTGGGGACCGAAGCAGTGAAATTAAACATTGAGCGGCTTAGCCCAAAAGTCCGTGAAGGTCAAATTGGCAGTTCGGTCGTAGTTGAAATGGTTATTTATTTATTTTAATCGATTTTCTTTGCTGTTAAGAGACCCTTGTTCTTGAAACTCTGGATTAACACTTATTTGGTGAATCGAACTTTTTTTTTAAAAACCCGATTTTTTTCGATGATCGATTTTTGATACTCCGGGCGTATGAGGTTCCGGAACCCCTGATATATGGGGTTCGGTCCCTTTATGACTGGTGTCAGAGTCTGGTCCGCTTAGCCGGCAGAAAGTCGGACCCCTTTGCAGTGGGGGTTGGACTCCGCCAGGGCTGCCCTATGTGACCGATTCTGTTCATAACTTTTATGGACAGAATATCTACGCACAGCCATGGTGTTGAAGGGGTCTGGTTTGGTGGCCTCAGTATTGCATCCCTGCTTTTTGCAGATGATGTCATTCTGTTGGCTTTTTAGGCCGCAACCAAGTGTGAAGCGATCGGGGTGGGAATCAGTACCTCCAAATCTGAGACCATGGTCCTCAGTCGGAAAAAGGTGGCATGCCGGGTCAGGGATCAGGTCCTCCCCCAGGTGAAGGAATTTAAGTATCTTGGGGTCTTGTTTACGAGTGAGGGAAGAATGGAGCAGGAGATCGACAGGCAGATTGATGTGGCGTCTGGAGTGATGTGGACTCTTCACCGGTCCGCCGTGGTGAAGAAGTAGGTAAGCCAAAAGGCAACGCTCTCTATTTACCAGTCGATCTACGTTCCCACCCTTATCTATGGTCACGAGCTGTAGGTCGTGACCAAAAATATGAGATCCTGGATGCAAGCGGCTGAAATGAGTTTCCTCTGCAGCATGTCTGGACTCTCCCTTAGAGATAAGGTCAGAAGTTCGGCCATCCGGGAGGGGCTCGGAGTAGAGCTGCTGCTCCTCCGGTGGGCGAAATTGTGTCACGGGGGCAGGCAATGGGCTGTGTGGTCAGTAATACGGACGTTCATAAGTAAGTTGGTTTATGTGCACCAAAACAGATCTTGAGTAAATGCAATGCTCGGCAATACACCAGGAATTCAACAAGAAAGGCAGCCGAGGAGGAAGCAGCCACCATTGCAACAGCACAAATCAGACTAGAACGGGGGTGAAACGAACTTTCCGCTTCGTGGAAATACATCCCGAATGAACTCTCAACGGAGTTGAGTAAATGCAACACTCGGCAATACACGAGGAATTCAACGAAAAGGCAGCCGAGGAAGAAGCAGCCACCATCGCAACAGCACAAATCAGAAAAAAAAATGGGGGAGAAACGAACTTTCCAACTTCGTGAAAAAAATATCCTGAACAACTGTTCATGAGTCGTGCCTACTTTGATGACGTTTGTCTTGTGCATTTTGGAAACATTATTAAAAGTTTTCAACAGCAATCGTCTTTTTATAGTTCTTTTTTCAAAATGTTCATCAACCAGCACTGCAGAAGCAGGTAAGAACCAGTTGTGACTTATAAAATGGGTGTAAAAATAAATTTTAAAGAAATCATAAAACGTTAATGTTTGTTGTTTATTAATGTGAATTCTTAATGTTTATTAAATGTGTGCTCATGTTTGTGTGCTATCTCTATGTTGCTTCCCGGTCGCTTTCTCTTGTTCCCATGTGTTTCAACACGGGTATATTTTATATATATATATATATATATATATATATATATATATATATATATATATATATATATATATATATATATATATATATATATATATACTGGTTATTCATTTTGTGACATAAATAATTTTATTATTTTCTCTCATTTTTGTGTGTTTCTCACATCTTTCTTACAAAATTGGGACATGTGTACCATTTCTAAAGGGTTTAGTTGGTAGTTGTGCTAGGACAGTGGAACGAATTAAAGAATATACTTATAAAGTACTGCTCTATTTTCAAGTTATGAAAAAAGTTCTGGAACCAATTAATTTTGTAAGTAGAGGTATGACTCCAATTGGTTCCAGAATTTTTTTTCGTAAGTTGAACATTTCGTAAGTAGAGCTCTACTTTATATGTAAATTCTCTAATTTATTCCACCGTCCTCACAAAACTACCAAATAAACCCTTAGAATTTGATTAAAGTGTCCCAACTTTGTAGGACAGGTGTGCAGACACAAAAATTAGAGAAAATGGTCATATATAATTATGTATAATTATTTAATAAGTCATTAAAATTAATAAACATGCAAAATCTATTTGTGTTGAGGCAGATGTGCACAAGTGTATGAAGCTAACGTTAGGCAACAAAGGCAGAGAGCACGCGAACTCATGAACACATCTAATAAACAAAAAATTACAAATTCAAGACAATATTACATTTAACTTTTAATCTTTTTCATTAGCGTTTTATGATTTCCTGGCATCTAATTTTTTACCCATTTTTCGCCACTGTTTCTTACCTATTTGGATTTCAGTTCCCCTTCGGCGGTGCTTGTTGACGGACGTTTGAGACAAATCGGTCTTAAAACAATTGCCTTTCACGAATTTTAATGTTTCTAAAATGCACAAGACAAACTTTGTCAAAGTGGGCGATCGCACAACTCGTGAACCCTTTTTCAGGATGTTTTTTCTACAAAGTCGGAATTTCTTCCCCATTTTTTTCTTATTTGTGTTTTTGGAATGGGGGCTGCTTCCTCCTCAGCCACCTTCTCATTGACATCCTTCTCGTTTAATTCCTTGTGTACCCTCTCCTTGCCGAGCGTTGCATTAACTTCTGCTCCGTTGAGAGTTCGTTTTGGTGTCCCTCGACCAACTCATCAATGTTCTCCTTACTGACAACCAGCCCCATCGCCTGCCCCCGCGACACAAGCCACAGGCTGCGGTTCAGGTTGAGGCTTGACTGCCAGTTCGTCGAAGGCACCCAGCAGCCACTGCTTCCTCTAAGCAAAAGTTCAAGCCCACAACAACAAACAGCAGTGAAAAGAAACAAGAGAATCTTGAAACATGAAGAGTTGGTGTCGACTGCGAGTCTGTCGAAGACACTCGGCCACAGCTTCTTCCAAATAAGTTCAAGCACACAATGGCGGCCGAAGAAGCATGGAGGGTTGTTTTGAGACAGCCAATGAGACCAGTACAGTGTAGTGAATTTGTCAAGCAAGAAGCAGTGCATCCTCAAAAAATTCAAATTAAAATAACGGAAATGTATTGATGTTTTCGTAAATAGGATCGTTGTTTGTATCTTGAGGTACTCATTTGCATCCCAAAAGGTTTCGTAACTTGAAAATTTCATACCCAGAGGGAAGCGTAAGTAGAGGTATGACTGTATTCAAATTTATACTTTCACTAGTCTATAACCCTTTTGGCTTTGCTCACACTGATCATATTTTTTGTATTATAACTCAAATCATATATGTATGTATTCACACTTATATTTTAATGCCTAATTGTTAGAGGGGGGTACTGTTTGGACTAGTTTGTTATTGTTTTTCCATTGCTTTCTCCCTGTGTTCTCATGTTCATTGCCGTTGCTCTTCTTTTTCTTCTTTTTCACCTCAGGTGCCTGAGGATTACCCTCAGCAGCGCTAGAGCTGCTACTGGAACGCGAATTAGTTCATCCAGGGAGTTGCCCAGGCCGCAATGGTAGCGTTCGGTCATTAAGGCCAGACAGCGGAGCCATAGGTGTTTAGACGACTCAGTTTCCTTGTCGCACAGGCGGCAGCGATCCGAGTCGGATTTCCCCAAAAGGTGGAGCCAACGGCGGAGCAGGGGGTGGTGTCCGCTGCGGAAAAGAATCAGGTCTGTGCGGTCTCCTTTTGGTAGGGCAAGTTCTTCCTCTGTGACTTTCGTAGTGTGGGTCTGCAAAAAGCGAGAGTGGGAGAGGGGGGAGAGCGATCTTCACGTTGGATGATGGCACGTCTTGTGGCTGCGTCCGGGGAGGTATGGGTTTGGTCATCTGACGAGCCAAGTTTAGCTAGTGCATCGGCCAGGTCATTACCGCATATGTTGCAGTGGCCCAGGATCCACAGTAGCTGTAGTCGCTTAGGCGGAGGGAAAAGGGTGATGTCACCCTGAAGTCTCCGAATGGCGGGGTCTTGCGTGTGGGGGTTTCCCATAGCTTGGACCAGCGATTTGCAGTCACTGAGGATGTTTGATGAAGGTCTGCCAGTCTGCTGTTTCCCTCAGCCAGGAGATTGCCTCGGTTAATGCCACTTTTTCAGGGTGGTAGGAGCTGCTGCGGGCGCCAGTAGCACCATGCCATTGGTGGATGATTGCAGTCTCCTTAATAACGACGAAACTTGCACCACCGTCCACAGTCCCTTCTTTGGTGGATCCATCTGTGAAGATCTGTCGGTCCGGTTCACCCATGCTTCTGATGAGCTCTTCGGTCTTATCTCTTTGGATGACGGTCGGCATGTGTTTAGATGAAAAACGTAGGGCGCCACATTCCTGGGTGGCAGCTCTGGGTGGTTGTGTTGGATTCGCAGGCCGTGGCGGGCGGCCTCCCGGGAGACACCTCGTTAAGGTTCCAATATTGTCTCCCTGAAGTTGCTCTCGACTAGATGCGCGTCATTTAGAATAAGTTCCTGTTTTGTCTATTTAAACCTCACCCAAAGTGGGATGGTCTGCTTTATTTGCCATGCCATGTGTCATTTAGAATAAGTTCCTGTTTTGTCTATTTAAACCTCACCCAAAGTGGGATGGTCTGCTTTATTTGCCATGCCATGTGTCTACGTTGTCTTGTTCCTCGCTTGCCCGTGTTTTCCCTACTCGCGTTTGTTTTTCGTTATTTCTCACCAAGTCCCTTGTTACTTTTCTTGCCTGCTGTCTAAGTTATTAAAGTTTTCGTCTAAGCACCATTTCCCTCATCCTCGCCTGCTTACCTGCAATTCGCCGCCTCCTCGCCTCGACGTCTTGCCAAAGACGTAACAGAACGACCCGACCTGCAATGGACCCAGCGGGAACCCAACGATGCTCTCGCCGACGCCATCCCTCACACTCCCCCGATTATTGGCTCCATCCCTCACTCCGTTGCTCCTGGCTACTCGCTCGACAAGGAGAGAATACTCAACTTCCATCGCCCCTTGTTCATCCCCCTGGCAATCTGGATTCGGACTCCGGTTATTCATTTTCTCAATGGAGGGAGAATCCTCAGCCTCCATTGCCCTCTGTTAATCACCCCGGCTATCTGTATTTGGACTCAGAGTTTTCTGATTGTGAGGATGGTCATGAGCTCATTAATTTGTGGGCTTCAGATTCAGACGTGATTCACTAAGCCGATTCGGCCTTCGATACACCCCCTGGAGGATCTTGACCCCTTCTTCTCCGATGACTACGACGGGGATTCCCAGCTGGCCAGCTGCAATGGCCCACCACGTGGCGGCCAGCAGGGAAGCTCAGGTAGGAGTTTCGAACACTGCCCGCCTTGTCTTTGTGGGGAGGCGCAGCAGCGAGATTTTTCCCCGTGTTGGCTGGCCATCTACAATGGACCACCGCATGGCGGCCGGCGTGCTACGCCGTCTTCCGGGAGGAGGCATGCTACGTCGTCCTCCGGGAGGAGGCGGCAAGCACCTCTCAGGGAGAAGAGGAAGGAGGGGCTGGACGCTCGAGCCCCCGAGTTAGCTCCTCGCTCACCATCGCCCGTCCGACCTCCCCGCTCACCTTTGCCCGTCTGAGCTCGCCGCTCGCCTTCGCCCATTCCAAAGTCACGCACAAGATTATCCATGCCAGCTGGGCCGCCAGCCATCCCCGAGCCCAAGCCACGAACCTGCGTGCCAGATGGCCCGTGAGTAATCCCCGTGCTGAAGCCACGAACCAGCGTCCCCGTCCCGGCTGGCCCGCCAGTAATCCCCTGCACAAGCCACAAACCAGCATCCCCGTGCCGGCTGGGCCGCCAGCCATCCCCGAGCCCAAGCCACGAACCGGCATCCCCGTGCCAGCTGGCCCGCCAGTAATCCCCGCGCTGAAGCCACAAACCAGCGTCCACGTGCCGACTGGCCCGCCAGTAATCCCCGTGCCCAAGCCAAAAACCAGCGTCCCCGTTCCGGCTGGCCCACCAGTAATACCCGTTCCGAAGCCACGCACCAGCATCCCCATGCCCAAGCCGCGAACCAACATTCCCGTGCCCAAGCCGCGAACCAACATTCCCGTGCCAAAGCCGCGAACCAGCATCCCCGTGCCCAAGCCACGAACCAGCGTCCCCGTGCCCAAGCCGCAAACGAGCGTCCCCGTGCCACTGGGCCGCCAGTCATCCTCATGCTAAAGCCACAAACCAGGGTTCCCGTGCCGGCTAGCCCGCCAAGTTCCTGCTCGCCAAGTTCCTGCCCGCCAAGTTCCTGCCCGCCAAGTTCCTGCCCGCCAAGTTTCTGCCAGCCAAGTTCCTGCCCACCAACTTCCTGCCTGCCAAGTTCATGCCCGCCAAGTTCCTGCCCACCAACATTGTGCCTGCCAAGTTCATGCCCGCCGAGTTCTCGGCGACTCTCCGGGCCCCCTGGACAAGGGGGTCGGTGGTGGCGAGTCTCCGGACCCCCTGGACGAGGGGTCGGCGGCCCCCGAGCATCCAGGGTAAGGTGGCCGACGATCTTTCTGAAATTCTGGTGTCTGTTCAGGGAAGGGCGCTCCGTCATCAATTAAAGGGCCAGCATGGACGCCCGCTAGATCGGCCACCCCCATGCCTTGTCACTGGCTGGCGCGGACGCCCGCCGGTCCGGCCACTCCTCGTCAAGTGCCTGCGCGGACCCCCGCCGGACCGGCCACTCCCCATCACTGGCCGGCGCAGACGCCTGCCGGACCGGCCACTCCAACGCCTCTTCACGGCCCGGCACGGACGCCCGCCGGACCGGCCACTCCCACACGTCGTCATGGGCCATTATTCTCAAGCATCTGAGCAATATAAGAGTTTATAATTACCAAGACATGCTAGCCATGAAAAAGAACTCCACATTTGGAAGTTCCTTCCAAACTAACCATTAAAATTCAAATTAACACCCCCCATTCCTGCTGCAAAAATAATATATAGTGGAGGCTGATGTCGAATTGTGTGCTTCTTTCATTTGTAGTCTTTGCTAATGTCTCTGAACGCACCCTGAGACTCAGTTTTCTTCGTTGTCTCCATTTATCTTCAAATCGTCCAGAACAGAAATCAAATACGCAGCAATGGGAGTACGAGGTGAGAGCAGAACGCTAACACTAGCCTTCATGATTTTGGGATGTGAGAGGAAACTGGACTACTTGGAGAAACCCCACGCAAGCCCAGTGAGAACATGCAAACTCCAGAAAGGAAGATCCAGACCCTGGGATTGAACATTCGATCTCAGAACTATGAGGACGCCACACTAACCACTCGTCCACCGGGCCGCCTATACCTTCTTTCTTATATAATGTGTATACTGATTTTGTCAATGAAATAAACCAACCTTTTTTAACTGCTATTTAAACATTTATTCTATTATTCTATTAAACTGGAGTACCCAGATAAAAACCCTGCAAGCCAGGGGAGAACAAACTCCACACAGGAAGGTCTGAACCTGGGATCGAATGCCTAATTTCAGAACTGTGAGACCCATGCGCCAACCACTCGTCCACCGGCGCTGCCAAAGTTACAGTAATACAAAGTAAATCATAAGAAATCACAGGCAAAAGCTTAACTAAGGAAACAGCACAAAATGTCCAACTTGAATTCAATGTTTGTGACAGATTTATTTTGATGATGAAAATGGGTAGTGAAATGTGATTAAATGGAAGATTGTACTGCTTTTAAGCCAGAGACACCATACCCAGAGGAAATTATCTAGAACTGCATGCCTTTGGCCCAACCCTTTAGGGTCAAAAAGAGTAACCATAAAAAAAAATTGCAATAGGTGTTGACTTTAGTACTTTGGAATCTTTCTTTAGTGCTACCAGCCTGATCTAAATAAAATGTTTAAAATATATTAAGCTCTTTGTGACCTTCGTTGCAGCAATGTCCACTCACATATAGCCACTCAGTGTCATTGAAGGGCACAAAGATTGTGTTAATTTGGAGGGAAGATAACATGATCGTATCAGTTCAGAAACGAAAAAGTCATCAGAAAACGCTGCAGAGTGATGAAAGCCAGCCACTTGATGCTCAAATGTAATATTAATATTTTAATCTTTATAGACTTACTGCATCCATATTTATTCAATAAAATTCTTATAACGTGTGTTTATTTATTTCTAGCAAATGTGGTTGAAGCTTTATATTAAAAGAGCAATAGGTTCATACAAACAATGAATTTTTGTGAAGGACACTCATATCCGCTGATCAACAATGATAATTTTTAAATGCAGAGATCTGGTGAAAGAACTGGTAAAAGATTAACTGATTAGAAGACCAATAAATGGAAAAAGACAAAGAGAGAATTTGAAGGGAGTATGGGAGAGTAGGTTATACATCCTCACATTGAGGTATGATACATTACAAATGGAGTGCATTTCTTCACACTGAATTAAAGGAGCATTCAATGAGGATCACATTAGATGAGGTAGTTTCTAGACAACAATTAAAATAATTCACCAAAACCAGACATTGTAGTGATTTGTGTTTTAATGAGACATTAATGAAAAATGCAGCATAGATACTAATTTATCCTATTGATTAATCGGATAAATCAGTCCAAAAAAAAATCGATAAGGGGCGCCTCATTTTTTGCAATTTCCTTCACAATTTAATCAAATTAATAGACAATAAAGCGGCCCGGTGATGAGTGGCTAGAGCGTCGGCCTCACAGTGAAGGACCGGGTTCAAATCCAGGTCGGTCCACCTGTGCGGAGTTTTCATGTTCTCCCCTGCATGAGTTTTTTCTGGGTACTCTGGTTTCCTCCCACATTCCAAAGACATGCATGGTATGCTGATTGGACACTCTGAATTGCCCCTAGGTTTGAGTGTGAGCGTGAATGGTTGTTTGTTTCCTTGTGCCCTGTGATTGGCTGCCCACCAATTCAGGGTGGCCCGAAGTCATCTGGGATAGGCTCCAGCAACCCCTATACCCCAGTTAGGATAAAGCGGTTCAGAAAATGAGATGAGAAGAGATAATAACCAATAAAAGTGTGGCCCAGTGACCAAATGGTTAGCATATTGGACACACAATTCTTGGATGGTACACAGTCGATTGGTCACCGGTCAATTGGTCGCCAGTCTTTTGGTCGCCGATCTTTTGGTTGCCGGTCTTTTGGTCTCCCGGAAGCTAAGTGATAATTACCATTTAAATCGTTGCTTAAATTCCCTAAATAAAAACTGTGAATTACTATTTAGTCATACTTAATGCCCTAGTAATTATTAGGCGAAAGAAAAGCTCCAAATTTCCCGGACTTTTATTGTTTTTTTGGGGGAGAACTTGTTAAGACCCTGACTGACGTAGCTTCTTAAAGGGACAACGCATGTACATACAAACTCTTATACACTCACACGTCGGCTCAGTGAAACTGCTCATGGCCATTGTTGGCTTTTATTGATGTGTAGACCGTGTTGTTTTACCTTGTTTTGTCGCCGGTCTATTGGTCGCCGGTCTTTTGGTCGCCCGTTGTCTCGGTCGGGGCGACCAAAAGGCCGCGACCAAAAGACCGGCAACCAAAAGACGGCGACCAAAAGACCGCGACCAAAAGACCAGCAACCAAAAGACGGCAACCAAAAGACGGCGACCAAAAGACCGGCGACCAATCGACCACACACGTTCTTGGATCGAGGGTTCGACTTCAGGACTGGACCTTCCTATAGGGATTTTGCATTTTGCAAAAACATTCTGGGTAGGCTGGTTGAACACTCTGAACGGTATGAGTGTGAGCGTGAATGGTTGTCCGTCTCCATGTGTCCTGCGATTGGTTAGCCCCAATTCAGGTGGTCCCCGGCCTGGTGCTTATAGTTAGCTGGGATAGGCTCTAGCAACCCCGTGACGCAGTACGGACATTGAATGAATTTGATTAGGTATGTCTCTCCCATCTCATCTCATCTGGTTTGTTGAACCACTTTATCCTCATAATAATAATAATAATCGGACATAGGCCCTGTCGTCATCATCAACAACAAAAAGCCTACTTGTCATCACACCCAGAAACTGCGTATGACGAAATTGGTGGTGCTTCTCCATAAGCTGCGTTTACTCTGCAAAAGACCTAAATAAGTGATAGTTACGGACTTGTAATTTGGCATTCTGCTGTTATGGATACAGGTCACTTACCTCTCACTGTCTATCACTTACCTTCAGTCAGCTAGTAGGAGGCAGATCACCACCCAAACATCTAACATCTTTTCATATGACCTCAGAAGGGAATGTGTGTTGTGTTACCGCAAATTTAGAGTTCTGATGGATGTGGGGAAAAAACTGTCCTTAAGCCTATTTGTCCGTACTTTGTGGGACCTATAGCGTCTGCCAAAGGGCAGCAGCTGGAACAGATTGTGACCAGGGTGGTAAGGGTCCCCTATGATGTTCCTAGCTCTGCTGAGGTAACGAGGGCTGGCAATGTCTTCCAGTGAGGGCGGCGAGCAACCGACAATCCTCTGGGCAGTGTTAATCACTTTCTGCATGGCCTTTTTGTCTGCCGCAGTGCTTCCAGCGTACTGCACTGTGATGCAGTACGCCAGGATGCTCTCTACAGTGGTTCTATAGAAGGATATCAGAAGCTTGGTGCCCAAGTTGTTCTTCCTAAGTACCCTGGGGAAATGGAGTCGTTTCTGAGCCTTCTTCACTACTGCCGTGATGTTTGTAGACCATGAGAGCTTATCCGTGACGTGGACCACCAGGAATTTAAAGGACTGGACCCTGTCTACACATACTCCATTTATGAGGAGTGGGGCCAGATCTGTGCCGTGTTTGCAAAAGTCCAGGATTATTTCTTTAGTTTTCGTGGTGTTCAGTGTGAGATTGTTCACCGAGCACCACGAAGACAGTTTGTTGACCTCATCTCTGTAGGCCGACTCATCCCCTCCTGAGATGAGTCCGACCACAGTGGTGTCGTCAGCAAATTTGATCATGGCGTTAGACTGGTGGGTGGGTGTACAGTCGTATGTGTACAGGGAGGGAGTACAGAAGAGGACTCAGTACACAGCCTTGAGGGGAGCCAGTGCTCAGTGTAATGGAGGAAGAGAGGTGGGGACCAAGTCTAACAGTTTGTGGTCGGTTGGTCAAGAAGTTCTTTATCCAGCAGCAGATTGAAGAGGATAGTCCAAGGTGGGAGAGTTTGTCAGTCAGAAGGTACGGTTTTATGGTGTTTAAGGCTGAGCTATAGTCAATGAAGAGCATCCTCACATAGTTCCCATGGTGTTCCAGGTGGTTCAGTGCTGTATGTAGAGCAGGGGTCTCCAACTCGCGGCCCGCGGGCCAATTGCGGCCCTCGGGACGATAATTTGTGGCCCCCGTCTTAATATGAAAGATTAATGTTTGTGCGGCCCGCAAGATTGATATGAATGACACTTGTTGTGTTCGGAGCTGAATGAATCAATCACGGTGAGGTATACGGCTCTGGAGGTCGGGACATCGGCTGGGCTGTCCAGTGCCTCGCTCACTCACTCATTCATTCCTCCAATCAGCTGGGAGGAGGAGAAGCTGTGAAGCCGATCACTCCGCTCGGCGCGCACACTCCGCTGCTCTCAGCATAGAACTGAATGAGGCGCTATGATCCGTGATCCAGCCTGTGTCAGTGTCTGTAGCCATCTCCGCGAGTGAAACTGAAACTTAACAGTAAGTGCGTTAACATGAGACTTGAGAAATTCGGAGAAATGCCGTAATCCAATACGATCGTTGAGCGAAAGGGCGCATGAGCCACAGACCCGCACGACTGAAAGTTAAAATTCAACCCGAGACTCATTCCAAGTGGAAACATATTACAGAGCCCCAGAGATGTCTCTTTCAAAGCCTGTCGTGAAGAGAAAGGTCGGTGATGGGCACAGACAGTTTCAAGAAAAGCGGGGAGTGCAATATTTCTTTGTTGAACACAGGGGCACCCCGACCTGTCTCATTTGCACTGAAAAAGTTGCGGTGCACAAAGAATACAATTTGAAACGTCATTATACTACGAGACATGCTGAGGAGTACGAAAAATACCAGGGAGATGAGAGAGCCAACCAGGTTGCCAGTCTTAAAACACGTCTTCTGAGGCAACAGGATTTCTTCAAGAAGGCTACCAAAGACTGTAATGCAGCAGTCGAAGCTAGCTACGCCGTTTGTGAGTTGATTGCTAAAGCAGGAAAGCCATTCACAGAAGGAGAATTTATCAAAAAGTGCATATTACAGGCTGGACATATTGTCTGTCCAGAAAAGAAAAGTCAGTTCAACCACATCAGCCTTTCTGCCAACACCGTGGCAGAGCGCATTTCTCACCTGTCAAGTGACATTTACGATCAACTGTGTGAGAAAGCACAATGTTTCAGTGTATATTCAGTGGCTCTTGATGAGACCACAGACATCACAGACACTGCCCAGCTCGCAATATATGTCCGTGGTGTTGATGACAATTTTGAAGTAATGGAGGAGTTGCTCACAGTAATTCCAATGCATGGCCAGACCACCGCTAAGGAAATATTTCGCCAGCTGTGTGATGCCATTGAGAAGGCCGGTTTGCCATGGAAGAGCTTTGTTGGAATAATAACCGATGGAGCCCCATCAATGACAGGGAGGAAGAATGGACTGGTAGCACTTGTTAAAAAAAAACTGGAAGAGGAGGGTGTGGAGGAGGCCATAGCTCTGCATTATCCATCAGCAGGCCCTTGCAGCAGATGCCTGAAGTTTGACAATGTGATGTCTGTCGTGTGAAATGCATCAACCAAATCAGATCCAGGGGTTTAAAGCACAGAAGGTTCCGTGCTTTGTTAGAGGAAATGGAGTCAGAATATGGGGATGTGCTCTACTTCACTGAGGTACGTTGGCTCAGCAGGGGAAACGTGTTGAAGAGATTTTTTGAGTTGAGAGCAGAAGTAAAAGACTTCATGGAGATAGACGGGGTTGCTGTTCCTGTGCTAAGTGATCCCAAATGGCTCATGGACTTAGCTTTTCTTGTTGATATCACACATGAGCTTAATGTACTGAACAAGAAGCTACAAGGCAAGGGGCAAGTTGTCAGTGCTGCCTATGACAACGTGAGAGCATTCTGCACTAAACTTGTGTTATGGAAAGCCCAGCTCTCTCAGACAAACCTTTGCCATTTCCCAGCATGCAAGGCTCTCGTGGATGCAGGCACACCATTCAGTGGTGAGAAGTATGTTGAGGCCATTTCGAAGCTACAGGAGGAATTTGATCACAGATTTGCAGACTTCAAGACACACAAAGCCACATTTCAAATTTGTGCGGACCCCTTCTCCTTTGATGTGCAAGATGCCCCTCCTGAGCTTCAAATGGAGCTCATTGACCTGCAGTGCAACTCTGCACTCAAAGCCAAGTTCAGGGAGGTGAGATGGAGAAGCAGACAAGCTTGGGCAATTTTTGAGAGAGTTGACCCCCAGCTTCCCTGAACTTTCCTGAATGTTCAAGCGGACCATGTGCCTTTTTGGGAGCACATACTTGTGTGAGAAGCTCTTCTCCACCTTGAACTTCAATAAGTCCAAGTACAGGTCCAGACTTACTGATGAGCATCTTCAAGCTCTACTGAGGGTCTCCACTGCTTCCTCCCTCAAGCCAAATGTGACTCAAATATGTGAGAAGAAGCACTGTCAGGTCTCTAGCAGGAAGAAGTAGGCAAGAGAAGCCGTGTTCAGAATATTTCATGTTCAATGTTCCATTCAAGTTCAGAAAGTTAAAGGTTAAAGAGCTGTTAATACTGACATTTGAAACGGAATAAAAATAATTAGTTTTCTCTACTTAGCCAGCCAGTGCATATCTACTGTATGCTCATTATTATTATTTTATTTTTTTTATTACTGATTTATTTATTTTTTATTCATCTTTAAGTTGATTTATTTAATTCATTATTTTTTGTTAAAAAATAAAGATATTTGATAACGTTGGAATGTTTTATCAGCGCTTTTCTTGTGGAAATCCTGATGCGGCCCAGTCTCACCCAGACTCTGCCTCTAGCGGGCCCCAGGTAAATTGAGTTTGAGACCCCTGATATAGAGCAATGGCAATAGCATCCTCAGTGGACCTGTTTGCTCTATAAGCAAACTGGTAAGGGTCAATTGAGGGAGGGATTGTATTCCTGATATGGCGGGCTACCAACTTTTCAAAGCACTTCATGATCACAGGCGTGAGTGCAACAGGCCTATAATCATTCATGCTGTCAATGGTTGGCTTTTTGGGGACAGGGATAATGGTGGCAGATTTCAGACAGTATGGAATGATGGATTGTTGCAGGGAACAATTGAATTTTTTTGTGAAGACTCCAGCCAGCTGGTCAGCACAGGCTTTGAGCACCTTCACAGGTACTCCGTCTGGGCCAGCAGCCTTCCTGGTGTTCACAGACCGCATTACCATTCTCACTTCCTGTTCCCGGAACTTCAGTGTATTGCTGCAGGGCGGTGGTGGGGGTGTTGAGACTCGGTCTGATTTGTCAGTCTCAAAGCGGGCAAAGAAACGGTTCAATTCCTCCGCTAGTGAGGCATCTGCGTTAACAGACATGTTATTGTAGTTGGTAATATGTTGTATTCCTTGCCACATCTTCTTTGGGTTATTTTCTGTGAAGTGCTCCTTAAATTTCTTAGTATATGCTGCTTTGGCCTTTTTATGCCTCTTTTCAGCTCAGCTCTGGCAGCTCTATATTTCATCTTGTCCCCTGATCTAAAGGCGGTGTTACGGCATTTGATGAGTGCCTGTGTCTCATTGGTCATCCAGGGTTTTTGGTTAGGAAAAACCTGTATCCGTTTATTTACAGTGACGTTGTCCATGCAGTTTTTTATGTAAGAAAGTACAGAGTCCGTGTAGTCCTGGAGGTTGTCGTGTACGAAAAGTTCCCAGTTGGTGCGGGAAAAACAGTCCTGCAGCTGAGGAAGTGCGTCCTCGGGCCAAGTTTTTATTATCTTTATTTGTGGCGTTGTTTGCCTCCAGAGTAGAGTGTAAGCGGGGGTGAGAGATAGGCAGAGGTGATCTGATCCAGCTAGGTGAGGGAGGGAAGTGGCTTTATAAGCATGTTTGATGTTAGAATAGACATGGTCAAGAGTTTTGTCTCCTCTAGTATTACAATTTACGTATTGAATAAACTTAGGTAAAAACAGTCTTTAAACACGCCTTCTTGAAATCACCAGCGACAATAAAAACTCCATCGGGCGGTCAAGCTGTTGTTTGTTTACAGCCGTCAGCAGGAGGTTAAGTGCAGTGTTAACGTTAGCATTCGGAGGTATATAGATCACCGTTACTATGATGACCGTTAGCTCTCTTGGTAAATAATAGGGCCTACACCGTATTGCCAATAGCTCTAAATCCGGGGAACAGTGAGTGTCAATGATCCTACTGTCGCAACACCATTCATTATGTATAAACATGCACAGTCCTCCTCCTTTGCTTTTGCCGAATAATTCTTTTGAACGATCGTTCCGAAAAAGCGTTCGGCTAGCTAGCGATACCGCAGCGTCGGGGATATGCGGGTGTAGCCACGTTTCTGTGATGAGAATAATATTACAGTTCCTAACAAAGCTGTTCGTAGCAATTCGAAATTCCAACTCATCCATTTTGTGGGTGATGGATCGGGCGTTGGTCAAAAAGATACTAGGAAGTGGTGCTCGGTGTGGTTGTTGTTTCAGCTTAGCAGCAAGGCCCGCCCGGCATCCACGCTTCTGCTTTCTATCTTTACACCGCCTTCGATGTGCTTTGAGTGGGCTGGCTATCCACGGAGATCCCGGAGAGTTTGTTGTGAAATTGGATGTATCGCATATCCTTCCGATAGTGATTAAATCCTGGCGACTGTAGGATAACGAACGACACCGAACTGGAGAGCATAGAGCCGCTGCGTCAGTGCGCGCCGCCATCTTGGAATCCATCATTAGGGTCGCGGGGGGTGTTGGAGCCTATCCCAGCTGTCTCCGGGCCACAGGTGGGGGACACCCTGAATCGACACTCACACCAAACCTATGGGCAATTTAGAGTGTCCAATCTGCCTACCATGCATGTTTTGGGAATGTGGGAGGAAACCGGAGTACCCAGAGGAAACCCACGCAGGCAACATGCAAGGTCTGCACAAATGGACTTGACCTGGATTTGAACCCAGTACCTGAGAGTTGTGAGAGCTAACCACTCGCATCACCGGGCCACCGATTAGGAATGTTTCAAATTTAAATATAAAGCCAAGATTAATGACTACTTCCTTCAAAAATATTTTTTTCTTACAACTGTTCTGTTCAAAGTACATAAAACATGGTTTTTAGTGAAATAAAGGTTCTAAGTATGACAAAATAAAAATATCTGGCAAAATCATTTTTTATATCAATTTTTTAAAGTTGCTGCTCTTTGATATTTTTCTCTTTAATTGAATTTGAATTCAATTCAATTGAAATGACTTGTATATATTTTTCAAACAAAAATGTTTTTTCTTTAAACCATGGATGTAGCACCAAAGACAAAAACGTACATTATGTGGGACACTGTAATTACCTTACAATGAATGCACTTGCAACAACTTGCAAATATATTAGGTTATCAGGCGTCATTAGGCTACATAATGAGAATTCAAGGATCTCCATGGATTGGAAGCCACAATTAGGTGCGTACTGCTACCTATTGTATACATCAGGGGTCCCCAAACTTTTTCCTGTGAGGGCCACATAACCTTTCCCTTCTCTGATGGGGGGCCGGTGTCAGTTTGTAACAGAAAAAGTGTGACGATCGTAGGGGAGCTCAAAAAATTTATTGTTTTCCAGAAAGCCACACAACCAAATAACCCTTTCCAGGTTCTTTACAGAAAAAAGTCAGGAAACAAATAATAACACTATTAATGAAATAAATAATAACTAAATAACCCTCTCTGAGTTCTTCACAGAAAAAAACAGGAAATAAATAACACTATTTATGAAATAAATAATAACTAAATAACTCTCTCTGGGTTCTTCATAGAAAAAAAAAGCCATGGAACATTAACTTTCTGTTGTGCCATGCACAATCTTCTCCCTTTGCTCTGAAGTTTATGCACGACACCACAACCGTCATTACAGAATCCCACGACAACATTTTGCAGCACAGTGCTTGCTGGTGAATTTGGCAGTGGACTCGTAGCGGGGCGATGAGACCCCTTTTTTCCAACTCCCGGTTCATGCGTCCCATTATTAGACCGCGAGTTTCAGCCACCATGCTAGGAGCCCCGTCAGTCGTGATGCTAGCTAGCTTTAACCAGTCCAGGTCCAACTTCTCCATGGTTTGGCACACTTTGTCAAAAATATCCTCTCCTGTTGTAGTCCATTTGAGACTTTGGAGGGCTGCCAGATCCTTACAAATCTCAAAATTTGCGCTAACTCCACGAATAAAAATGAGCAGTTGCGCTGTGTCTTGCACGTCCGTGCTTTCATCCAGTGCTAATGAAAAAAAGTCAAATTCTTTCGTCTTCTGCTGCAGCTGGGCATATACATTACTCCCAATTTCTTCAACGCGTCTGGCGATTGTACTCGCCGACAGACTTACGGCATTAAATGCATCTTTCTTCTCGGGACACACTTCCTCCACGACAACATCCATACATTTCTTAAAAAACTCTCCGTCAGTGAAAGGCTTACCGTTGCTTGCTATCAGTTTAGCAACCCGAAAGCTGGCCCGAACGGATGCCTGGTTCAGCTGAGCTTGGCGTAGAAATGTAGTCTGCTGAGATAATATTCCAACTTTTAGCTTTGAGAGTTTGTCTGCTCGTATTTGGCCTTGCACGCTATCGTACTTGTCTTTGTGACGGGATTCATAGTGCCGGCGAAGATTGTATTCTTTGAATACTGCCACCGTCTCTTGACAGATGAGAAAAACAGCCTTTTCTTTGCATTTAACAAAAAAATAATCGTTTGTCCACTGCAGGTTAAATACCCTGCATTCTGAATCAATTTTTCTCTTAACTAACCTTTTCGCCATTATTCCGTTCTCAAACAGGTTCCGGTTGCACAGTTTTTATATGCTTGAATAGCATCGCAATAGTGATGGCCCCAGGGCTCCGCCCTCACCTGCGATCGTCCAGATGTCTCGCTAACACTCTGCTCACGCATGCAACGGTGGAATGCCCGCATGCAAGGAGCAATGCGAAGGCCCGCTTCACTGGGATGATTTGTGGGCTCAGCAGGGGTGCAATGAACCAAACACAAGATTAAAACGTCCCAGTCTTCAAGGCCAAATAGGAAAATAAATCCGATAGCGTCTCTGGTATTGTTCAGAGGGCCGGTCCAAATGTGCCGGCGGGCTGCATCCCCCCCCCCCCAAAAATTAAAAAAAAAAAAAAAAAAAACGATAGCGTCTCTGGTATTGTTCAGAGGGCCGGTCCAAATGTGCCGGCGGGCCGGATCCGGCCCGCGGGCCGTAGTTTGGTGACCCCTGCTATACATGATTAAAGTCAGATTGGAAGCAACAATTAGTTGTATATGGCCACCTACTGGACAAGAGTGTGTTCGGCCCTTTAATCAACCTTGATTTCACACCATGCACATGAGTTCATACGCCCACAAAAAGTTGCCATTAGTAAGTGTCAAGTTTGCCAATTTGACATTTTGTAAAGAATAAGAATACATGGTGAAAACACTTGTTTTGTTGAGGGGGAAAAAAGCAGCGCACTTCTTTTCTTTGTTGATTCTTTTTTCCAACGCTTGCTTGCTGCACCCTCAGCTTTATTTCTCAAGAAAATGTGTCTGCGTACAGAAGAAGAATAGATGTGTATGTACAAAGTCTCCAAATCAGAGAATCTGGTATCCATCATACAGTCCATGGTAGCGAATGTAGGATAACACTGATAAATGATACATATGACGATAATCAACTCAGCATTTTCTTCCTGTTTATCGTACAATTTACTCAGTCCTCTTGTCCTTAGTAATAAAATTTCCTTACGGCTTTATTTTATCAATTCATTCTCGTGAAAACAAACGTAGTTACACTCAGAGTGAAGTGAGTAGTACATATCCGTATCCCTTTACTCATAGATCAGGTCTGGAAAAGAAAGAACATGGTCAAACTCGTCCTCATCATCATGGTCTGCATAGACATCGCTTTTATCAACATCCAATATTGAATTGAATTGAATGCTTTTATTTTCATTATACAAGTATTCAGTGGCGGGCCGTCAGGGCCTTCAAGGTCTTCTCTGCTGGCCTAAGAAATATCTGAATCATATTATATTTTGTCCATCAATACTTATTATTCCAAATGGTCTGTTAGCTTCCTTTCATTAATTTTCCCCCTGGTGGCACTGCTTCTAGATGTGTTTTCATATTGAAGCATTTAACCAATCACATTTCAGCCATTATTTGTTGCCAGGATCAGAAATCTGCCTCAAAGCCTTCACAATCAGTTCTGCGGGCTCTGCTGCATTAAACAAGACTGTTGCTTTTAACCAATCAGATTTCAAGTTGGCAACTCACAATACTTTTTCGCAGCCATTGGCATTTTGCTGGCTGGGATACGTCATTGCTTTCACCAACTATGATTGGCTAGTAGGCGGGCCAAAGCCATAGTGAGGCAGCCAGAGATCGCAAACTCCACCCACAATGACCGACAGAGGCAAAAACAAATGGATTTGGTTGCAGATTTGCTCACAAAGCTATTTTCCAGACGTACTTTTCCAGAGAAAAATGGATATCATTAAGAAAGGGCGGTCAACTCCGAAGCTAGCAAGCCTGTTACAGCCGGAAAATGGTGTGTGCGCCATTTTCAGTGCGTTAACTTAGCTGCACAAGCAAATATATTGTTGTGTTGATTTAAAGCCATTTTCAAGACGGACTATGCCGGAATTATGACAGGACAGGCTCGACTTTCATCATTAGCTTCGATGGCGAAAGAAAAGAAATAAGAAAGAAAGGAGGATGGATATTGTGTACAGTTAAAAAGGATTTTGGGTGTGTATAATATGGCTATATTCCTAAATAATATTTCAATTGTGGGCCCGGTTCTGATATCTGAAAAGCTCCAGTGTTTGTATTTAAGCTCCAGTGTTTGTATTTAATCACAAAATGCTGCTAGGAAGTGGATTTTACCCTATTTTACCCCAGTTTAATTTTTGGCGTTTCGCCATTGACATCCATTGCTGTCTTTTCCCGGGAAAATAACCCCCCTGGCCTGGTTGTAATGTCTCAAAAGCTCCAGTATTTGTATTCAATCAATAAATGCTGCTAGGAAGTGGATTTTACCTCATTTTAGTGCATTTTTTTGCCGTTTCACGTATGGGCGTATATGGACGTGTCGACGTTCATTGCTGTCTTTTTACCGGGGAAATGATACTCTGGGCCCAGTTCTGATGTCTAAAAAGCTCCAGTATTTGTATTTAATCAATAAATGCTGTTTTCGGCTGGATTTTACCCCATTTTCGGGCAACGTTTGCCCGTACGCCATTGACGTTCATCGCTGTCTTTTCCCGGGAAAATCACCCCCCTGGCCTGGTTTTAATGTCTGAAAAGCTGAAAGCTTTGTATTTAATCATGAAATGCTGCTAGAAACTGAATTTTACCCCATTTTGTGCATCAATTTACTGATTGTTTTCTATGTGTCACAGCTGTAGCTGCAGTAGAGGTTTTATAGCCATAAAATAGTTTTTGAGGGTTGGATTGATACGTTGAAGGCGCTACCAGAAAATGCACGGACCGCCACTGCAAGTATAATGAGATTTCAAAGCTTTCAACACATAGTGCACAAATAACAGCAGACAGACAAATAAATCAATACATAAGTAGTCCACGTGAGGTCAGCAGAGTGAAGCGTGCTTGTTCCATCTGAAGTCCAGGATGAGTTCCATGGTTGTTTTTGGAGACGTTGAGCGCCAAGTCACACCACTCGCTGAGTCTATGGACGCAACAACAAACAAGCAGACACAATCAATATATGGTATACATAAATAATCATTAAATAATCAATAAATAAGAAACGAATAAGTGGTCCAAGTGAGGTCTGCAGAACGGAGCGGGCTTGTTCCGTCACAGTCCACGATGGTCCCACGGTTTTTGGAGTTGCATCGCTCGCTGAGTCTATAAAAAAACAGGCAAACACAGAAATCAATATATAGTAATGATAAATAATCACTAAATAGTAATTATACATAAATAATCACGAAATAGTAATTATAAATAAATGATCACGAAATAGTAATAGATAGATTAGTGGTCAAATAATAAATACTAAGTAGTTTAAGTAGTAGTAATAAGTCTTGATTGGGTCATAGGTGCAGAACTCGAGTTGAGTATGGTGACAGCTCTTGGGAAAAAAACTGTCCTTGAGTCTGTTTGTCTTTGCAGTTATAGCTCTGTAGCACCATTCCGATGGCAGCAGGTTGAAGTGGTGGAAGCCGGGATGTGTACTGTCTTTTATAATATAAAAAATAATTTAAAAAAATAAAATAAAAATATTACAAAATAAATAAAATCAAAAGAAGAGAATATTGTTCTTTTATCTTCTAATTAGTGGGGGCAATCACTGCAGTTATAAGTCGGTTAATTAGATGCCGTAAAAGTGGTATACAACCACATCTACACAAAGTCAGTATGGTTATAAAAATAGCTATTGAAACCATCGCAGAAAAAGCCAAAACGTTATACTTGCCGAACATCTCACTCCACC
This sequence comes from Stigmatopora argus, assembly GCF_051989625.1. Taxonomy (NCBI): domain Eukaryota; kingdom Metazoa; phylum Chordata; class Actinopteri; order Syngnathiformes; family Syngnathidae; genus Stigmatopora; species Stigmatopora argus. Next base: position 225,252 of record NC_135395.1, read on the forward strand.
ATTCCGGCCACATTGAGGCGTTCACCCCGTAATGATGCTTTATTTTGGCATTGAGGGTCTGCAAGCCCTCAATGGCCCTCGTAAGCAACCTGTCTGGTGATGTGTTGTTGGGTATGAAGGTGCAACATTGATCTCCGAACATTGCACACACTCCTCCTTTCTCTGCCAGAAGCATGTCAACCGCTAATCGCATTTGAAAAGCCATTAATGAGGCGGAGCTCAATTGTTCTTTGATGGCAATAAAGCCTTGCTCAGTATAATTTCCAAGTATTTGGACATTGTAATGGATGTTCATTTGGTCAAAATTTTTATTTGGAGTTGTCCAAAAAAATGGACTCCCAACCTGCTGCGATCTGGTTAACCAACTTATACCAGAGCTTCTCCGAAATTTTCAGAGTTTACCCAGAAAAAAACGCAAACTCTGGGACTCCGAACAACCTCCCTAAATTCCAGAAGAAGAAAAAATCGTCATCAAATTTTTTTTAAACAACCATTTTGGAAAAGTACCAAATTTCCAATTTAAATGCCTCGAAATTGACACCAGCGCTACGGCTTCCGCTATTGCTTTAACATTTTTAGTTTTGTTTTTTTCACAAGGAAATTAAGTATTATTAAGGCTGACTAAACCACCAGTCTTTTGTTTTGAAACAAATCCTATCATTTCCGGGGTTGTTCTAAAGGAAGTACAGACTGGTAAGTCTTATCAATATGCCTGCTTGGGTTACGCGCAAAATGGATGGCAATTTGGATGAAACTTCTGATAAGAAACGCAGACACTCGTGTATTGGTTGGTATTTGACGAAATATCCCATGATGAAGCCGTCTCCAAAAGGACTGATATTTGCACATTGCACAACATGCATGTGCGACTTCAGCGTGTCACATGGTGGGATTAGTGATTGTAAAATAAAAAAATAAAAATAAAATCAGACTTAGGCTTGTCATCATCATTGACTAGACAAAAGCCTAATTGTCATCATACCCAGCTGCGTATGACGAAATTGAAAGTGCTTCTCCACAAAGTGCGGTTTTCCCAGGCAAGAGCCAAGTGATAGTTTCAGACTTGCTGGCACTCTGCCATGATGGATACATCGCATCACCTCCCGAGCGCAACCAACTCCCGGCGACTGCGAAAAGGTTTGCCTCACCGATGCCAACAAAGAATAAAATGGATCACTTACCTCCCACTCTCTGCTTACTTACCTTCAGTCAGCCAGCAGGAGGCAGATCACCACCCAACGTCCTTCATGTTTCCTCACCCGAAGTTGTTACACAGAGGGGATTATGTGTCGTGCTACTGCAAATTCGGAGTCATGATAATAATAATAATAATAATAATCGGACATAGGCCCTGTCGTCATTATCAACAACACAAAAAGCCTACTTGTCATCACACCCAGAAACTGCGTGTGACGAAATTGGTGGTGCTTCTCCATAAGCCGCGTTTACTCGGCAAAAGACCTAAATAAGTGCAAGTTACGGACTTGTAATTTGGCATTCTGCTGTTATGGATACAGGTCGCTTACCTCTCACTGTCTTTCACTTACCTTACCTTTGTGGGAAAGAAGCTGTCCTTAAGCCTCTTTGTCCGTGCTTTGTGAGACCGGTAGCGCCTGCCAGAGGGAAGCAGCTGGAACATGTTGTGACCAGGGTGGTCCGGGTCCCCAACAATGTTCCCGGCTCTGCTGAGGTAACGAGGGCTGGCAATATCTTCCAGTGAGGGCAGAGAGCAGCCGACGATCCTCTGGGCAGTGTTAATCACTCTGCATGGCCTTTTTGTCTGCTGCTGTGCTTCCAGCGTACCACACTGTGATGCCGTATGCCAGGATGCTCTCCACAGTGGCTTTATAGAAAGTTACCAGAAGCTTAGTGTCCAAGTTGTTCCCCCTGAGTACCCTCAGGAAATTGAGTCGTTTCTGGGCCTTCTTCACTACTGCCGTGGTGTTTGTGGACCAGGAGAGCTTGTCCGTGATGTGGACCCCTAGGAATTTAAAGGACTGGACCCTGTCTACACATACTCCATTTATGAGGAGTGGGGCCAGATCTGTGCCGTGTTTGCGAAAGTCCAGGATTAGTTCTTTAGTTTTCGTGGTGTTCAGTGTGAGATTGTTCACCGAGCTCCACGAAGACAGTTTGTTGACCTCATCTCTGTAGGCCGACTCATCCCCTCCTGAGATGAGTCCGACCACAGTGGTGTCGTCAGAAAATTTGATGATGGCGTTAGACTGGTGGGTGGGTGTACAGTTGTGTGTGTTCAGGGAGTACAGAAGAGGACTCAGTACACAGCCTTGAGGGGAGCCAGTGCTCAGTGTAATGGAGGAAGAGAGGTGGGGACCAAGTCTAACAGTTTGTGGTCGGTTGGTCAAGAAGTCCTTTATCCAGCAGCAGATTGAAGAGGATAGTCCAAGGTGGGAGAGTTTGTCAGTCAGAATGTCCGGTTTTATGGTATTGAAGGCTGAGCTGTAGTCAATGAAGAGCATCCTAACGTAGTTCCCATGGTGTTCCAGGTGGCTCAATGCTGTATGTAGAGCAATGGTGATAGCATGCTCAGTGGACCTGTTAGCTCTATAAGCAAACTGGTGAGGGTCAACTGAGGGAGAGATTGTATTCCTGATATGGCGGGCTATCAACTTTTCAAAGCACTTCATGATCACAGGCGTGAGAGCAACAGGCCTATAATCATTCATGCTGTCAATGGTTGGCTTTTTGGGGACAGGGATAATGGTGGCAGATTTCAGGCAGGATGGAATGATGGATTGTTGCAGGGAACAATTGAAGATTTCTGTGAAGACTCCAGCCAGCTGGTCAGCACAGGCTTTGAGCACCTTCCCAGGTACATATAAATATATAAATCCACATAGACTGACCCAAACACAAACTTATTTTCATTATGCTGTACGTTTTCAATAATTTGCAAAACCACAATATTTCAATTGATGTAAAAACGTTAAAATAACAGTTGGATTTCAAATCAGTTTTACATTTTATGTTGATCTTGCATGAATCGCATGCACTCTGGAAAAACTCCGGAAATAGGACAAGGGTACTCCTGAAATGGGGTCTGTAATATATTGATAATGATAATTGCCTCGGGTTATAAAAGGGTGTTTAACCACGCCACCTGGAACCGTGGGGTAGCACAGCGTGACCCGGACGTAGTAGTGTTGTGTGTCCGGTCTGTGTGTGTGTTGGAGGGTTGCAATAAAGAGCTACACGTGTGTTAACCCTGGCTCCGCCGTCTATTGCTGTTATGGATATATTAACAGTTATATAAACTGCAAAGTTATTACAGTGGCGACGAGGATGGGATCCCTTTCCAGGCGGTAGGGATTAAAAGTTTCGGACGAGGAAATTAAGGCGTTACAAGGAGGTAACGTGACTTTGCAAACTAGCATTAGCAAGAGTTGCTAAGCTAACGGCGGTGCTGCATCATGGCCAGATTCTTTGGAAATCTCGGCGAATACGAAGAAGTTAAAGAAGATTTTGAATCTTACTTGGAACGTTTTGAGCAATGGATGATCATCAACGAAGTGGAGGAAGGAAAAAATACCAACGTGTTCCTGTCTATAATAGGTGCAGAGGCCTACGGACTGTTAAAAAACCTTTGCATACCAGAGAAGCCTAGTAGCCTCTCATATGAGGTGCTAAGTGGAAGATTAGCATCTCATTACAACCCGAAACCGCTGGTGATCGCGGAGCGATTCAAGTTTCAAAAGAGGAATCAGAGAGAAAACGAGTCGGTGTCAGAGTATATTGTGGCGTTAAAGCAGCTATCCAGCCACTGCGAATTTGGTCTCCATTTAGACGAAGCAATGAGAGACAGATTTGTTTGTGGATTGAGAGTGGAAGCTATTCAGAGAAGATTACTCACGGAGCAAGATCTAACATTTAAAAAAACATGCGAACTGTCGTTATCCATGGAAATGGCATCAAAGAATACGTTGGAGTTCGCTAGCAAAATGGAAGAACCAGCCACCTTAAATAAGATTGACCAGGAAAAGACAAGCAGAGGTGCGTGGAAGTACCGACCAGCCACCGGCGATTGGAGGGGTAGAATCACAAGTGGAGATTTCAGACCACAGAGAAAAGAGAATCACCAACCCTGTTACAGATGTGGACTGAGCAACCACGCCCCTCAGGAATGCAGGTATAAAGGAGAGACATGTTACAAGTGTTCAAAAGGAGGACACATAGCAAGGATGTGTAAAACGAAAAGTTGGCAAGGACACACCCAGTATGTAAAAGGAAATCAAAATGAGACAACAGGAAGTGCGGATGATGAACTGTGGGAGTCATATCCCTTGAATGCCGTGTATCCCACAAATGCTGTCGGGAATTGGAAGAAGGGAATAACAGTACAGGTCATATTAGAAGGAACTCCTCTAGAGATGCAACTGGACACAGGAGCGGCTGTAACACTTGTTTCGGAAATAGTGTATAAGAAGCATCTCTCTCATCTGCCTTTGGAAGTAAGTAAAGTGCAGCTGTCAACTTTTTCCGGAGAGAACATTCCTTTGATGGGACAAGTGACGGCCAAGGTAAAATATGGGACCCAGGGTGGGGAGCTACCATTAGTGATCGTAAAAGGTGACAGACCAGCCCTACTTGACCGTAACTGGCTCAAAAACTTCAAACTGGACTGGGCACGCATCTTCTCAGTTATACCAGCAAGGGGCGGTAACGACGCAGATGTGGATACAGTGTTGCAGAGACACAAAGCAGTGTTTGCTGAGGAGTTGGGCACTATTCGGAATTTTAAGGCCAACATTACAGTAAAGCCAAATACCAAACCGATCTTCAGGAAGGCCAGACCAGTGCCGTATGCATTAAAGAATGCAGTTGAGACTGAGTTAAATCGCCTAGAGAAAGCTGGCATTATCTCAAAGAAAGAACATAGTCAGTGGGCCGCGCCCATAGTAGTGGTACCCAAAGCAGACAAGTCAATTCGTATCTGTGGAGACTATAAGGTCACAGTAAATCAAAGTGTGGAAGAGAAGACCTATCCACTACCAAACGTTGAAGACCTTTTTGCCACCCTAGCTGGAGGCATTCTTTTCAGCAAGTTAGACTTGTCACATGCTTACCAACAGCTGGAGTTAGGAAAAGACTCAGAAAAGTATTTGACAATAAATACCCACAAAGGACTGTATGTGTATCATAGACTTTCATACGGAGTGTCCAGTGCTCCTTCCATATTTCAGAATGTGATGGACCAGATACTCCAAGGCTTGGAGCATGTCACCTGTTTTTTAGACGACATTTTGGTCACAGGAAAGACAAGAGCTGAACACCTGAGGAATCTGGAGGAGGTATTGAGCCGCCTGGAGAGCTACGGGGTAAGAGTGAAAAGAGCAAAATGTGATTTCATGCAGGAGAAAGTAGAATACCTGGGGCATCTGATAGATAAGGAGGGACTGCACCCCACTGCGACAAAAGTTGCAGCCATCGTTAATGCACCCCAGCCTACAAACGTCACAGAGCTACGGTCTTTTCTAGGACTATTAAACTATTATGGTCGGTTCATGAAAGACCTGTCGACGGTGCTGCAGCCGCTACATCAACTACTGAAGAAGGAAGTTGATTGGCAATGGACTACTAAATGTGCAGCAGCATTTAAAGATGCAAAAGAACAGTTAGTAAAAAGCTCAGTAGTAGTGCACTATGACACCAAGAAACCCCTGAGATTAGCTTCCGATGCATCCCCTTATGGAATCGGGGCTGTCATGTCTCACATAATGGAAAATGGAGATGAGAAACCGATCGCATTTGCATCGCGTACATTGACAGAGGCAGAAAGCAAATATAGTCAGATAGAGAAAGAGGCTTTGGCCATAATTTTTGGCGTGACCAAATTTCATAAATATTTATATGGCCGCAAGTTCAGTTTAATAACTGACCACAAGCCCCTTCTTGCTATTTTGGGACCCAAGTCTGAAATTCCCACTTTAGCTGCTCTGCGAATGCAGCGCTGGGCGCTGAGACTGATGGCTTATGACTACAGTATAGAGTACAGAACGTCAGCAGAAAATGCCAACGCAGATGCGTTATCTAGACTGCCGGGGAAGGAAAAGGATAACACCGCGGAGGAAAACAGCATCTTCTATTTCTCAGTAGTAGATGAGCTTCCCGTGCAAGCTACAGAGATTGCACAGAGCACTCTCAAGGACCCAGTCCTATGCAAAGTACTGGAGCTGACTCGGTCTGGATGGCCAAGTCAAAACAAGGACGAGAGACTGAAACCATACTTTTTCAGGAAAGATGAACTGTCGGTGGAACAAGGTTGCATATTGTGGGGAATTCGAGTTATCATTCCACCAGCACACCGAGAGCGACTACTGCATGATCTTCACCTAGGACACCCGGGAGGGTGCAGGATGAAGGCCTTGGCCAGGAGCTATTTGTGGTGGCCGCAGTTGGACAGTGACATAGAACATACAGTACAACAATGTGACGCCTGTCAGAGTGTGAGGAAACTACCTGCAACCGCACCTCTACACGTCTGGAAATGGCCGACTAGAGTTTGGCAGAGAATACATATTGACTTTGCAGAGAAAGACCAACACCACTTTTTAGTACTAGTGGACAGTCATTCAAAATGGCTGGAGTTCATCGCCATGGCAACAACCACAGCAGCCAAAATGATTGAGGTGTTGCGGAACATTTTTTCTTCCTACGGGCTACCGGAGGAGATTGTTTCTGATAACGGACCTCAATTCACTTCGCAGGAGTACAAGACATTCCTGCTGAGCAACGGAATAACACAAACTTTAGTACCAGCTTACCATCCCGCTTCCAATGGAGCGGCAGAGCGAGCAGTTCAGACAGTGAAAGCATCACTGCTGAAACAAGTACTCGAGGAGAAGAAACAAAAGGTCACAATAACTATGCAGCACAGGCTAGCTAACTTCCTGATGACATACAGGAGTACACCGCACACTGTTACAGGATGTGCACCAGCGGAACTGTTTTTAAAACGTCAAATCAGGACCAGGTTCAGCTTACTGAAACCAGATCTCGCTCGAGTGGTGGAAGCAAAACAAGGGAAGCAGAAACACTATCATGATAGAACCGCCTCCAAGCTGAGACATCTGTCTGAGGGTGACTCAGTCCTGATCCGGAATTTCCGTGGAGGGAAGGAGAGGTGGACAAAAGGAACAGTGGAAAAGAGACTCGGACTAGTCACCTACCTGGTGTGGAATGGTGTGAGCCGACGCTCGATCCACATTGATCATCTGCTGTACAACCAACCGTCCAGACCAGAGACATTGGAGCTTCCGGATGAGCAGCTGGACATCACAAACAAGTACCCTGTGGTGGTTCACGCAGATGTGGGGGGGAAAGGCACACCTGGAGCAGTAGGTGGTAGCCCGTACTCACCTGAAGAGACACGTGTAACATCTTCACCAGGCTCAGTGGCCTGTGACAAGACAGTTACACCTGACAACCGAGCAGTCAGTTCCCCAGAGGTGTGTGGGCGCAGGTACCCAGTGAGAGATAGAGCACCTCCGAAGCGACTGAATTTGTGATCGGTCAGTTGTGAGGAACGTCGTTCCTAAAATAAAAGAGTTCCTGTTCATACAAAAATGTGAAAAGAGTTCCTGAGATTGGAATGTCAAAGACTGGAATATTGAGTCTAATGGTTGTGTTAGCAGTAATAATTTAGTTACAAGTTGAGAAGTAAAATTATAAAAAGTTAATGAGGCAAAGATAATTGTTGCAGTTGAGTGCTAAGTCTAAATAGGAACTTCATAGTTAAAGGGGGAGGAGTGTAATATATTGATAATGATAATTGCCACGGGTTATAAAAGGGTGTTTAACCACGCCACCTGGAACCGTGGGGTAGCACAGCGTGACCCGGACGTAGTAGTGTTGTGTGTCCGGTCTGTGTGTGTGTATGTGTGTAGGAGGGCTGCAATAAAGAGCTACACGTGTGTTAACCCTGGCTCCGCCGTCTATTGCTGTTATGGATATATTAACAGTTATATAAACTGCAAAGTTATTACAGGGTCGACGGAGGTTGACAGCTCTGATATTATACTCATCTGGTACGCCTCTGGGTACCCCAACTGCGTCAATGTATGCCATCCCTTCATGAGACTGTCATAAATTGCCTCAGGTATGCGGTCGGACCCAAAGATGCAGGAAGTAGACGGAAACAGGAGTGCTGGTCAGAAACCTGGAGGTTTTAATAAGAACTAACAGAAAAGCCATACAAACTTAGGATTTTGTAAAAATCAATAAAGAAACAAACCTAACGGGGATAGAATGCACACTGACAGGGAGACAACATGACCAAACACAAGCAATACTCTGACACCGACGTCACCAAACATTCTCCTCATATACCTCCCAGGGCTAATCAAATTAACACAAAACAGCTGGCTATGAGGGAAGGTGAAAACACGTACACACATACACACACCTTCACCAGAATGTGACAGAGATTTGTCGCTGTCACGAAAGATCAGATGAGTCCCAAAGGTTTTGAGGCGCCAATTGAATATCCTCAACTGTAGAAGGAAAAATAGACACTGATAAAAGCAATCATACTAATGCACATCGTCCAGTTGAATTTTTGCATGAATCACATAATTTTGTTCCGCCACAATACCAACAAACGTCACTCCTAGGAATCAGTACAACAGCCGTTTGTTTGATGATGTGGGAACGCCATGTCAGATTTAGCTTCCCCAAATTCAGACCTGTTTTGTAAGGCTGAAAGAAGCAAAGTTTGCAAAGGCAACATCAGTAGAAAATATCGGTTTGTCTTTCACTGCTTTTGTAACAGGACAGATTGCATCCCATTTTTACATGCAGTACTCATATTTTCCAATACACATTCAGATGTTATCTGTGCGTGTTTGCGTAAAAGAGGTATTGACTCCATACATGTTATGCAACTAAAATTAGCAGTGTTCGCTGCACCTTCCATTAACAATAACCAGTTATTTCCAGTTTATCAAATGTCTGTTACAGCCAAAAACTTGTCATCCATAGTCGTTTTGGAGTTCCTTTTAACCAGAGTAGTTTCCGTTTTCCCAACATTTTGAGTTCTGTCATAAAGACTCATCGCTTCAATAGGTTCAGTTATTCTGGTTGAAACACACGTGTAAATATTAACATAGGATCTGTTCCCGAAACCCATACACACAGTAAATTTCACACATGGATCCATTCCACATGATGATTTGTGAGTTTGAAGGTCAATTTGTATCCTCATCATTGTATGAGTCATCTTTATCAATTGTTTAATTTTATCTGCACAAATTGATGTAGTCCAAGATTTCCAATCTGAACCAGTCTCTGTCTTGAACAGTCAAATAATCTCTACCATAGTCTGATGCTTTAGTTGGATTTATAGGACCCACTGCAGTAGAAGTTTCCAAGTACACTCTTTCCCAAGGGATAGTAAATGAAGTGGTAAGATTGTTTGGCAGACAAATCATTGTCTGAGTACTCATTGCCTTCGGAATGTCATCTCATATGCATGCTGAGAAGTCATTTCTCGTAGGCAATGTAATTTCAGTTGATAATCTCCCTCATCTAAATTTACTCGCTGCGTTGATTTTTTTCAAACTGTTGTAAGAGGCCGAGTCTCCCCCAAAATGCTTTTTATTTTTTCCACTGAATATGGAGACCACAAATACCATATTCATTCATGTTCCATCCTCGAGAAGGTTGCGGGGTTTGGCAGAGCCTAACCCAGCTGTCTTCAGGCAAAAGGCAGACACCACCCTAGACTGGCCGCCAGTCAGTTGTAGGGTACAAAGAGAGACAAACGACCATACATACTCACAATCATACCGATACCGGCAGGAATTGAACCCAAGCCTGCCCACATCGTAGTCAGGCGAGTAAACCTATAAATCACGAGGCGACTTACACAAATAACACATGAATAGAAATATTATCACTATACCCAATGACACTACCCAACAAGCTATGGAACTTTTCAGCCATGCTGGTGTAGCCATTTTGGTCAATGATTTTGGTATTAATCCCCTCTTATTTTTCTATAGACTTTTTCTTTTCTGTGCCTTGAAGCGTTTCACTTGAGATAACCTTACAACGTGAAAGATGTATCTAAGTCCCTCTTTCTGCTATTTTCACAGCTGTCGGTGGGGTAGGCAGCATTTGGTAAGGACCTTCCCACTTGGGGTCGTGCCAGTGTTTCTTTTTTATGCTTCAGATGTGGCCCAGTCGCCTTGCCTGGTTCCTGTTGAGAAACACATTCTCCTACTCGTAACTTAAGTTCACACCTTTTCTCTAATGTTTTCCTCATATAATATGTCAAATTTGCTTCATCGTCCAATTCCCATTGTGTAGTGAAAAATGGAAATTTTTATGGTCTCCCAAACAGAATTTCATAAGGTGTCAACCCAGTTGTGCTCATTAAATTATTGTGTAATTTCACTAGATCAATGCATTGTGCCCAAGGTCTTTTTGTTTCTTCTATACATTTCTTTAATCTATTCTTTATTGTTCCATTCATCCGTTCTACCAATCCTGCTGATTGAGAATGATAGGAACAATGATTTCGTAAAGACACTTGAAACATCTGTCCATTATTTTCAATTATTTTGTTCACAAAATGAGTTCCATTATCACTATATATAGTTTCTGGAATACCAGACCTTGGAATAATGTCTCTACACAATGTGTTGGCTATGTTATGTTTGGGTTGGTCTTGTTATTTCATTGTTTCCTCTGTGTGTGCTTATGTTCGCTTTCCTACTCTTGTTTGCTCCTCCTGACTTTCCGTTCCTCTGGCGCAGCTGAGCGTCATTGATAATTACAAGTTCCTGTTTTGTCTATTTAAACTCCACTCATTATTTTGTCATTGTCAAATCGTCTGATTTACCCTACCATGTTTCCACGTCTCCACGTTGCCTGTCTCCAACTCCCCTCATGTTTTCCCTGTCAAGTTTGATTTTGTTATTCGACGCCAAGTCTTTTGTTACTTTCCTTGCACCTCCTGCTTAAGTGTGTGTGTGAGTGGCTGGTGCCGATACCGTGGTTCTAAAAACCTCCCAGGCTCAAGGACCTGTGTTTTTTAAAAAGATAGGAGAAGAGATCCCACTCGCACGAAGACCAAAAGTCTTCGTGTGTTTTATATAAAAAAGGACTCGAGTCAAAGCTGTTAAACAGCTGATTGGAATTTAGATCAAATTAGATTAGATTAGTATTTGATTTCATCCCGTATTCGGGAAATTTCCTTGGTGTCAGGGCCAGACAAGTGGGCGGTTGCGCCTGTCATCCAATTACAGGTCCAGCACCTAATGGGCTAAGCAGCAGCAGGTGCGGCTCATCACAGCCAGGGAGCTATTTAAACCACCCAGAGCTGAACAACAGTGCTCGATCGCTTTATCAGTTTACTGTAAAGTACCCTCTCACGTTACCTCCTTGTTTCTGCCTTCTCTGATCTTCGACCTCTTGTTTTTGCCCTAGGACCACGAGTAAGATCCCGACCACGAGTACGATCCCGACCACGAGTACGATCCCGACCACGATTACGACCACGACCACGTTTCTCGCCTCACGGATCTCGTACCTCTGCCTTGGACCTTTTCCCACGGACGTCACGGCTCTCGACCCTCGCAACAGCCTCGCCGGCCTGCCTACACTACTCCCTCGTGCCCTTCCTCTGTCAGGGTGAATTGGAATAAAGAGACATCATCACCAGTAAAGCTGTCTTTGTGCCTGCTTCGGGGTCCGTTGCCTAAAACCCATAACACTTAGTTGCAGTAGCAAGACAGACACACAAAACATTGTAGACCTATGTAAAAAAAACTGGAGCGACACACAGGAAGTCCACAAGGTGGGGACCTTCTTCAGACTGAGACTGAGGTTAAATATGTAGAATCACTCTTCCAAGCTGATCTGCACAGTCCCTCAGTAGTCTGGAGGTGATCATCTTCCTTGCCTAGATCCTCCTACACTGTCCTATCACCTGATCATGGATGACAGCGGAGGCATGGCTGAACGGCTCCAAAAACGTCTGTGACTAGCACAAAGAAAACAAGCCACGCGACGGGTGGGGTCGAGTCGCAAAGGTCGCAAAACAACAAAGCAAAAAGCACAAAGTACAAAGCAAAGTATATGGGAAAGCATTAAGAAATATTAAAATGCAATTAAAAATATAGAAAAGCAGCAAAAACACAAAACGAGCAAGAGGGGACGGAGCTACCGGCTGCCACTTGAGTGGCGCCATCTTGGTTGCAGTAGCAAGAACGGATAAAGACACAAGGTGGGGAACTTCTGCAGACTGAGCCCGAGGTTGAAAATAAGCAGAGTCACTCTTCCCAGCTTATCCACACAGTCCCTCAGTAGTCTGGAGCTGAAGAATCAACAGTAACAGAGTACAACATTCCTTATACTCCGTTTCCGGCCTGGTTAGCGCCGACAGCTCTTCCATCTTATCGGGGAGTGATCTCACTTTCCCCATGATAATAGATGGAATGATTTGTCTGAAGCATCACTTCTTCTCCAGCTCCGGATTTCCAGCGGCATTGAGGTGTTGCTCTTTCTGCTGTGTATTGTTCACAGCTAATCCCATGTGTATGACAGCAGAGGCATGGCTGAATGGTTCCAAAAAGGAAGTATACAGAAAAAAAACCAAGCTAACAGAACTAAGAAAGTTGTAAAAACATTAAAGCAAAAAGTATAAAGTACAAAGTAAAGTATAAAGGAATGTATTAAAAAATATTAAAATGTAATAAAAAAAGATAGAAAGGCTGTAAAACACAAAGAACAAATGTGGACAGAGCTACTGCCACCGGCTGCTGCCTGACGGCGCCATCTTGAAAAAAAGAGGGAAGTTTACCCGCAGCTGTTATTCCGAGCTGGTTGTCTCATTGAAGAAACTTAGTCTGAGCTGTTTGTCTCGTTGAGTCCGAGCTGTTTGTCTCGTTGAGTCCGAGCTGTTTGTCTCGTTGAGTCCGAGCTGTTTGTCTCATTGAGTCCGAGCTGTTTGTCTCGTTGAGTCCGAGCTGTTTGTCTCGTTGAGTCCAAGCTGTTTGTCTCGTTGAGTCCGCGCTGTTTGTCTCGTTGAGTCCGAGCTGTTTGTCTCGTTGAGTCCGAGCTGTTTGTCTCGTTGAGTCCGAGCTGTTTGTCTCGTTGAGTCCGAGCTGTTTGTCTCGTTGAGTCCGAGCTGTTTGTCTCGTGGAAGAAACTCGAATGATTTTAGTCTGGAAATGTGAACTGGTTAGATGAAGCCAGTCATCGCAAGTTAATTGTAATGTCTGTTTGAACGTTATTTCAGGTTTAGCGCGCTGGTAGAATTGAAGTCAGGACCTCCGAAGTACGCGTCAGGGGGAAACGCACTATCAATCCTGGTCTGCGCCTAATAATAATTTGTGGATTCAGCGAACCCGCCTATGGGTATTCAAGCCAGTGCCGTGCCTGAGATATATGTCATGCAGCCGATATGAGAACAGACTAAATAATAAATATTGTCAGGAGCAGCCCTGCTGCTGTTCCCACGCTTGTTTGTCCCTTCTGCCTTGCCGTTATGTTCGAGCAGCTGCGCGTAATTCATGATTACTTCCTGATGTGTGTATTTAAACACCACTGAGTTGGTATTCATTGTCGGATCATCTGCGTGTATCTCTGCGTAAATTCCTGCGTAGATTCCATTGCCATGCAGCCACGCTAGCTTTTCCCTCGATGTCACTTGTTCTCCATGTTCCGGTTTGTTTTCGTTTTCGTTGGACAAGTCCTTGTTGCTTTGTAAGGTCCCTTCTAAGTTATTAAAGTTATTGTTATGAGCACAAATTGCCTCGTCCCCACCTGCTTCCCCGCGACTGGGTCCGATTACTCCAACCTCGCCGAAGACGTCTCACGTGAACGTAACAAATATATAAATTAAAATATAACAATACTCGAATAAGAGTTTAAGTAACCGTGCGTGCGGACGTTGCTAAACGCATTCACGTATGGGAGAATGTGTGTGCATGTGAGTGTCTGAGAGGGAAAGAAGAATTAAGGCGTGAATTAGAACAATATGCGCCGTAAAACGGAATATATGCGTGGGACTGTGTAAAAAATAAAAGTGTTTAAACGTAGTGTTGAAGCTGTGGAAAGATGCTATTGTTTGAGGGGTCACTTCTGGGACAGTAAACGTACATTTGATGCTGATTAGTTTGTAATATTGGAATTTGAGCCAAAGCGATCATATTAGATATTCTGTTTTTTTTCTGAATTTGCTAAAGAGAGCGGGATTAAGTGCTCTGTGTTTTCCTTGGGCATGCGGCCCGTGGTGAAAAGCGATCAATTCCTCTGTGAATAGATGCTAGCGAGGTGGATAGAAAATATTTTTGGTAAGTGAATAGAAAAGATTTTGGTAAGTGAATAGAATAGAAGATATTGTGGGAAGTGAAGAATAGAAGAGCTTGTGGTAAGTGAATAGAATAGAAGATATTGTGGTATGTGAATAGAATAAAAGAGATTGTGGTAGGTGAATAGAATAGAAGAGATTGTGGTAAGTGAATAGAATAGAAGAGATTGTGGTAAGTGAATAGAATAGAAGAGATTGTGGTAAGTGAATAGAAGAGATTTTGCCGAGTGATTAGAGAAGATTTTTGTAAGTTAATGGAAATTGAAAGTGTGGGAAAGGAATATTTTGTGTGCGAAGAGTTGACTTGAGGGTCATAGAGTGGAGCTAAAATAGTTTGTGTATCTCAAATCTCGCAGACACTACGGTCAGTGCAAACAAACGCTGTCGCCTCATGCAACTCGGACACAACAAACCCCAGTCTTGCCAGCTCACACGGTAACCCCGTCGCCGCCACTCAGTTAACCTGTAATCCCACCGCCCGCCCCGTAATATGGGGACCTTGGCGCATGTCGAGGTTTCCTCGTCCAATGCAGCCTGGTGTTTGAGCAACAGCGCCTCACATACAGCATGGACCGAGCCATGATCGCCTATCTCACCGGCTGTCTTTACGGTAAAGCTCTGTCATGGGCTATCGCCGAGTGGGAGAGAGGTTCAAATATTTACTCTTCGTATGCCAACTTCACAGTGGACATGCGGAAAGTCTCACCCAGTGTGCGGCAGGAAGGCAGCGAGATGTTTGATGTCTCTCTGCCAGTGCGTCCAAAGCATGGGGAAATATTCAGTCAAGTTCTGTAAACTCGCCGCTGAGAGCGGGTTCAACGAAGTTGCCCTCCATGAACTATTTCTTGGGGACCTAAGCGAGTCTAAGAAGGACAAGTTGGCGTGCCGAGACAAGCCCAGCTCCCTCGATGCACTCGTGAGTTTGGCCATAGGAATTGACGGTCGACTGTCGACTCATTGTCGACATCTCTTCCAGCTGCCGTAACCCCACCCCACATGATCACATCAGAGCCCATGCAACTGGATCGCTGCAAGCTTTCTGAGGAGGAACAATCTCATCGTCATCTTGTGCTTTTACTGTGGGGAGAGAGGTGTCCGGTTCAACCAGTTAAGGAGGGCTCACCAAGAGAGAGGGAGGTGTTGGTGAGCCTCGCCACTGGGGGATCCCCCATCGTCTTCTACTGCCGGCCTCTCTCTCCTGGGATGACCAGACGCACGAGACCACCGCACTGGTCGACTGCAGGTCGGGGCAGATGGGAGCTTTATCGACCAGTCCATGGTTTCGCTACTGGGCATCAGGATTTCCCCAGTGGGTATACCATTGAGGACCGCCGCAGTAAATGGGCAGCTGTTGGGCAGAGTAGACCTCTGGACCGAACCACTTCACCTCCGGGAACCACCAGGAAGTTGCTTGCTTCTATGTTTTTGACTGCCCGGAGAACCCCATAGTGCTGGGCCTCCCTTGGCTCGGGGAACACAACCCTGTCATTGACTGGTCTAGTCCCAAGGTCACAGCCTGCAGTCCTGTCTGCCACACCAGGTGTCTCCAGTTGGCCCGTGTACCCACGAGTTCCCATCCAAAGCCACCTCCCGGATCTGGCCACAGCAAAATACATGAAGATGCTGCCCACCAAACCTTTCCAGGCACCGAAATGATTCATCCATTGGTCCCAGATTGAGGCCTCCACATCTGAATGGTCTGCCATCTTTTAGTCAGGGTTCGAAGGCCGTCTAAGGCTTTGGTGAGACGTCCATCTGAAGCAGTGTTATTAGGGATGAAAGTGCAACAGGCATCACCAAAGACAGCACACACACCACCCTTCTCAGCCAATAACATGTCTAATGCTATACGATCTTGGAAAGCCATGAGAGATGTTGCTGCTAACTGTTCATGTACCGCCTCAAACGACTCAACAGTGTAATTGCCAAGTCGTTGGACATTGTAATGAATGTACATTGTAATTAATGCAATCAACATTTTTGTTAGGGGTGACCCAAATTAGAATACTTTCGAATCCTGCTGTAACCTTATCAACCAGTCTATACTCATCAGGGACGCCACGTGGGACGCCTATGGCGTCAATATAGGTGGGGTCGGAGTAACCCATGTGATGCTCTCTTGTTGCGATGCATGACATCCCTCAGGTTTGAAGGTAAGCGTATTTCAGTTGTAAGATCCACTGGGGAAACAGACACCGGAAGCAACAATGACGCCAAAGAACACACACCAGATGCATTTGTGGGTAATCTATCACACGACTTATCGCTTCCACACCATAACCAGATGTCAGCTCGGGATAAGGGGTGTGGCACCGGAAAAGACATATTTACTACACACCAGTCAGACGGAATGCTTCCCAACGATTTTCCAGTGCCGTTTAATTTTTTTAATTTTGGCGGGCTACTTGTCAAAAATTTGATTTTTCTTATCCTCTTGGGCAAGTGGGAATATCGAATCGTAATAAGAACAATTAAATGTCGGATTGGTGTTTTTTAGGAGGTCCACAATACATTAATTGTCGACTGGGGCCGAAACAATGCGGAGTATGGGTCGAGCACCCATACACACGAGACAATCATCTTGGGTTTCGCTGGCAGTTTGCTCCGCCATTAACAGCCAATTGTTAGTTACTGCTGTAATACCTGTAGTCATCCTAAACCAATCGTCCACTGATGGTTCACCATGGATTATGCGGACTTCACTCGATTTAGGGGACAAGATTGACGGAGTCACCTTGCCAGCTTTCACCTGAGTAGTACTGAGTTTTCTACACATCCCCACCGGCCAGCATGGATCGGTACCCGAGGACCACACACACAAGGTCAGGAAGCTACAGTTTGTGGGCGATGAAGTCCAGTCACCCTCCCTCCACAGAGGTAAGGTGCCTTCAGACTCATTTATCCTGAAATACAAACAATAGAAAAATTTGAAACCTTTGTCTGCCATTTCTTAGCAATTTTTGACCAGCCATATGTACCAGTGGACCAGTGGGTCGACTGATCCATCACTAGGGTGTGTGCCCAATTACCCCCGACTCCTGTTACGGCCTAGCATCCATTTACCATTTGTAGTTGTTTCCTCAATCCGAACCTCTTCCATTATTTGTCGAGTATAACGCTGCGTATGGAACAAACATGCGAATATCGAGTGTGCCGTTGTAACAAAACCATAGCATATTGTCATTCATTCCCCATGGATGAGTTTGATCTGTCTGGTACTGTACCCTGGGTTCAAGGATCAAAGCTGGCCAGCGAAGGTATTACCATAGAACCCCCATACCCTACTGAGGTCGTATGTCTTTTAAATTGCTTGTGTACCAGTGGTGTCCCATTGTTGGAGATTGCGGTGTCATTGGAGCCACATCTGTCTGATTGGAGATCGCCCAACAGGAGTATGACATACACATGTGGAGTGCTCCTTCAAAAAATAACAAGAGAAAAATTAAAACAATAATCAATAAGCAAAAACATCCTGTACCCCACTTCCCTCTCTTGGACTGAGATAAGCCCAGTTCAGACAAATAACTAGGTGTCATGTTTAAATGTATGTGTCCTGTCCCCAATCAAAGGCCACCTTTGGAGGATCCTGTGGCGGATGGTAATCGGATGTTTGGTCGCCGGACGTTTGGTCGCCCGGAAGGTTATTGATAATTATTATTTTGTCATACTTAATGCCCTATTAATTATTAGGCTAAAGAAAAGCTCAAAATCTTCCGTACTTTAGAGGATGCACAATGCACGAAGTCATCTCCCTTGCTTTCCACTACGGCAGCCCATGGAGACGTCCCGAATGGTCTCTCCAACAACAACCGTCTGTAAACAAAATGCGACCGGATGTGAGCGGTTTGGTAGCAAGGTCAGCACGAACGTACCTTTGGTGATTAACCCGCATAGCACATTTGTGGGGTCCTAGATGGATGTTATCTGCCATGTTGATGCCTGTGTGAACTTAATTGATGTTTGGAGCTGAGTATATGTAAAAATCTGGACTGTCGAGGTGATGATAAGGTAAATGATGACGAAGCCACATACGCCGATACCCCATGATCATTCAGAACGTATAGGGGATGTCCCATCACTGTATGGGCTGTTTTAAGAAGCACTTTAGCATGCCCTGCGGCATAACGAGTACAATTTGGTTGACGGAGTTCAACACTATCTAGTGCTACACTACAATACATCAATACCCGTCTAGTCGCTGAAACCTTCTGAAAAGACACAGCATTTACTGTGGTCGCCGAGTTGGACACATCAAGATAGAAAGGTTTGTCAAAATCAGGGTTGGCCAGGGCAGCCACCGAGGCCAGTTCTTGGACCAGAGACACAAAGGCTGCTTCCTTTGTCCAATCAAGTTGTGCTCTAAGGTTCTTAACACCTTTGTCTTTGACCAGAGCACAAAGGGTGTTTGTCTTGTCCACATAACATGGTGTATAGGTCCTACTTGTCAGGAGTGCCCTTTTGGCCCTCCTGGGTTGCCGTCGACACGTACCGGCTGTAGCCAATCCAATGATTACTTTCGGTTCCTGTATTTAAGTAAGCGACGCGTCATCACACGTCGCCGGATCATCACTCTACCATTGACTGTAGTAGCAGTTGCTAGCGGTAGCTGGCGGTCGTTATGCTGCTGCCTTTCTGTTCGCCTCTGTCCGTATGCGCGCCGCATGCGGCCACGCTTGTTTGCACGTTTTGGTTGATGCATTAAAGGACTCGTTATCACGCTAATGCCTCGTCCTCTCCTGCCTCCTGCATTTGGGTCGACCTACTTCCACGATCGCGTCACACGACGCGGCGCGATCATAACAGAATGATCCGGCCATAATGGACCCAGCGGGAGGCTACCCACGCTCGAGCCGACGCGCTCGTCGACGCCAGCCTCCCTCGGCCCCTTTGGAACGCCAAGTTTTTGTCCGCTGGGACACGGACTTTTCTGAAGGTGAGGACGACGGGGGGCTAATAGACTTAGAGGCTGGATATTGGGGCTCCGATCTTTCTGAAGAGGAGGACGGCCAGCGGCTAGGTGAGCTGGATGCTGGAGATTCGGTCTGGGACGGCTATTTTCTTAGCCGATACGGAATCCGATACGCTCCAACTAAAGACGCTGAACGTTATGCCCCACTGGAGAAGGATCGCTTTTTCCCCTCCGACTACTCAGACCCGGATTACCCCGCCCAGCATCTGCCAGGTCCGCGGGCCATCTACACAGGACCACCGCGTGGCGGCCGGCGGGGGGGCTCCGGTAGGAGTTTTGAACACCGCCCGTCTTGTTTTTTTGGGGAGGCGCAGCAGCGAAGTATTTCACCTGGTTGGCTGGCCAGCTACGATGGGCCACCACGTGGTGGTCGGCATGCTGTGACGCCCTCCCGGAGGCGGCGGCGAGCGCCACGTCGCAGGGAGAAGCAAAGGCAGGGCCTGGACGCTCGAGCCCCGGATCAGGCTTCTCGGCCGACCTCGCCGCTCCCAGCTCCTCTGCCGACCACGCCGCTCCCAGCTCCTCTGCCGACCACGCCGCTCCCAGCTCCTGGGCCGACCACGCCGCCCCCAGCTCCGCGGCCGACCACGCCGCCCCCAGCTCCGCGGCCGACCACGCCGCCCCCAGCTCCGCGGACGACCACGCCGCTCCCAGCTCCGCGGACGACCACGCCGCTCCCAGCTCCGCGGACGACCACGCCGCTCCCAGCTCCGCGGACGACCACGCCGCTCCCAGCTCCGCGGACGACCACGCCGCTCCCAGCTCCGCGGACGACCACGCCGCTCCCAGCTCCGCGGACGACCACGCCGCTCCCAGCTCCGCGGACGACCACGCCGCTCCCAGCTCCGCGGACGACCACGCCGCTCCCAGCTCCGCGGACGACCACGCCGCTCCCAGCTCCGCGGACGACCACGCCGCTCCCAGCTCCGCGGACGACCACGCCGCTCCCAGCTCCGCGGACGACCACGCCGCTCCCAGCTCCGCGGACGACCACGCCGCTCCCAGCTCCGCGGACGACCACGCCGCTCCCAGCTCCGCGGACGACCACGCCGCTCCCAGCTCCGCGGACGACCACGCCGCTCCCAGCTCCGCGGACGACCACGCCGCTCCCAGCTCCGCGGACGACCACGCCGCTCCCAGCTCCGCGGACGACCACGCCGCTCCCAGCTCCGCGGCCGACCACGCCGCTCCCAGCTCCGCGGCCGACCACGCCGCTCCCAGCTCCACAGATTCCCGTGCCCAAGCCACGCACAATACTCCCATTGCCACCGGGGCCGCCTGTCGCACCCGTGCCGAAGCCACGAACCAGGCTTCCGGTACCGGCGGGTCTGCCGAGCTCCGTTCTGCCGAGCTCCGTTTGGCCAAGTCCCAGACTGGTAGATTACATCCTTGCCGGTTTCGGCCGGCCCGGTTTCCGCCTCACCCCGGCTGACTTCCTCGAGCCCAGCTCTCTCCCGCCCAGCTCTCTCCCGCCCAGCTCTCTCCCGCCCAGCTCTCTCCCGCCCAGCTCTCTCCCGCCCAGCTCTCTCCCGCCCAGCTCTCTCCCGCCCAGCTCTCTCCCGCCCAGCTCTCTCCCGCCCAGCTCTCTCCCGCCCAGCTCTCTCCCGCCCAGCTCTCTCCCGCCCAGCTCTCTCCCGCCCAGCTCTCTCCCGCCCAGCTCTCTCCCGCCCAGCTCTCTCCCGCCCAGCTCTCTCCCGCCCCGCTCTCTCCCGCCCCGCTCTCTCCCGCCCCGCTCTCTCCCGCCCCGCTCTCTCCCGCCCCGCTCTCTCCCGCCCAGCTCTTGCCCGCCCGGAAGTGGCGGCGACGCGCCGGGGCCCCTGGACGAGGGGTTCGGCGAAGGCAAGAGCGACTCTCCGGCGCCCCTGGACGAGGGGGCCGGCGAGGGAGAGAGGGACTCTCCGGCGCCCCTGGACGAGGGGGCCGGCGAGGGAGAGAGGGACTCTCCGGCGCCCCTGGACGAGGGGGCCGGCGAGGGAGAGAGGGACTCTCCGGCGCCCCTGGACGAGGGGGCCGGCGAGGGAGAGAGGGACTCTCCGGCGCCCCTGGACGAGGGGGCCGGCGAGGGAGAGAGGGACTCTCCGGCGCCCCTGGACGAGGGGGCCGGCGAGGGAGAGAGGGACTCTCCGGCGCCCCTGGACGAGGGGGCCGGCGAGGGAGAGAGGGACTCTCCGGCGCCCCTGGACGAGGGGGCCGGCGAGGGAGAGAGGGACTCTCCGGCGCCCCTGGACGAGGGGGCCGGCGAGGGAGAGAGGGACTCTCCGGCGCCCCTGGACGAGGGGGCCGGCGAGGGAGAGAGGGACTCTCCGGCGCCCCTGGACGAGGGGGCCGGCGAGGGAGAGAGGGACTCTCCGGCGCCCCTGGACGAGGGGGCCGGCGAGGGAGAGAGGGACTCTCCGGCGCCCCTGGACGAGGGGGCCGGCGAGGGAGAGAGGGACTCTCCGGCGCCCCTGGACGAGGGGGCCGGCGAGGGAGAGAGGGACTCTCCGGCGCCCCTGCCCGAGGGGCCCGGCGACGGCGAGAGGGACTCTCCGGCGCCCCTGCCCGAGGGGCCCGGCGACGGCGAGAGGGACTCTCCGGCGCCCCTGCCCGAGGGGCCCGGCGACGGCGAGAGGGACTCTCCGGCGCCCCTGCCCGAGGGGCCCGGCGACGGCGAGAGTGACTCTCCGGCGCCCCTGCCCGAGGGGCCCGGCGACGGCGAGAGTGACTCTCCGGCGCCTCTGCGCGAGGGGCCCGGCGACGGCGAGAGTGACCCTCCTGCCCTCCCGACCGAGGGGGCAGGCGACCCCCCGAACAGCCAGGGTAAGGTACCCGACGACCATGCTAAAGTTCCGTTGTCTGTTAAAGGGAGGGGGCTTGGCCAGCACCCAAGGCACCAGCAGGGAGGCCCGCAGGACCGGCTACTCCCACTCCTCTCCAAGCGCCAAGGTCTGCTGGAGAGGCCTCTCCTACGTCTCGTCACCGGCCGGCACGGACGCCCGCCGGACCGACCATGCCCACGCCTCGTCATCGGCCGGCGCGGACGCCCGCCGGACCGACCATGCCCACGCCCCGTCATCGGCCGGCGCGGACGCCCGCCGGACCGACCATGCCCACGCCTCGTCATCGGCCGGCGCGGACGCCCGCCGGACCGACCACGCCCACGCCTCGTCATCGGCCGGCGCGGACGCCCGCCGGACCGACCACGCCCACGCCTCGTCATCGGCCGGCGCGGACGCCCGCCGGACCGACCATGCCCACGCCTCGTCATCGGCCGGCGCGGACGCCCGCCGGACCGACCACGTCTTCGCCTCGTCTCTGGCCGGTGCGGACGCCCGCCGAACCGGTCACTCTCCCATTGCTTCACGGGCTGGCGCGGACGCCCCCCGGACCTAGTGTACGGTTCCCGCCCGCCCTCCCTGGCTGCTTTTCCGTTTTTTTTTTTTTCATGGACATTTGGCTTTGGGGCGTCTGGAATCCGTCCCCTAGGGGGGAGGTACTGTCAGGAGTGCCCTTTTGGCCCTCCTGGGTTGCCGTCGACACGTACCGGCTGTAGCCAATCCAATGATTACTTTCGGTTCCTGTATTTAAGTAAGCGACGCGTCATCACACGTCGCCGGATCATCACTCTACCATTGACTGTAGTAGCAGTTGCTAGCGGTAGCTGGCGGTCGTTATGCTGCTGCCTTTCTGTTCGCCTCTGTCCGTATGCGCGCCGCATGCGGCCACGCTTGTTTGCACGTTTTGGTTGATGCATTAAAGGACTCGTTATCACGCTAATGCCTCGTCCTCTCCTGCCTCCTGCATTTGGGTCGACCTACTTCCACGATCGCGTCACACGACGCGGCGCGATCATAACACTACTGTAGCCACAGAGGCCTAGAAATGACAACATGTCTTTTAAGTTTGGCGTCTGGAATGAGACAAAATGGTTTTTCGATGTTCAGATGACATGGACAGTCCTCTGGCTGACACAACATGACCTAGAAAAGTTACTTCTTTTTGACAACACTGAAGCTTCTTCTTGGACACTTTGAAACCAAGATTATGAAGTTTGAGTAGGACCATCCTAGTGACCTCCAGACAGATTTCAGAAGTAGTTTGCCGCAATGCAATGGTCATCCACATACTATAAAAGAACAGTGTCTTCAGGTAAAGTCAGGTCTTGTAACAGGTTCTTCAGACAGATTAAAAATACCAGGTGAGTTTTTAAACCCTTGTGGCAGGCGCTGATACTGCATGTGGACACCGCTATAGGTGAAAGCAAAGTACTGTCTAGCCGAAGGATGTAAAGGTACACAGAAAAAGGCGTTAGCTAAATCAATACAAGTGAACCATTGGTACACTGGACTGAGCAAAGTCAAAATCCTATGGGGGTCTGGTACTGGTAGGATCGGAGTCAGCGTTGCGTCATTTACAGGTCTAAGGTCATGTGCCATACGGTAACTCTGTCCGTCTGCCTTACGTACAGGTCGCAGTGCCGTGTTCCATCGTGAATCAGAAAGTTCTATCACACCTGCATCCCACAGTCCACATAGAGTGTCTTCCATACCTTTGTCTGCATCTGACGTCCATCTATATTGTGGCCTGTGGATGATGACACTCATCTACTTTTAACGTTATAGGTGGGATTTTAACAAAATGGCCCACATCAAATGGTCCTGATGACCACAATGTGTCCAAAATAGTCTTCAACAGATCCTCTGTCTGGTGGTGATCAGTCAATTCCCTGCCATGTTTTCGAGTCAAGATTTGTTCTTCCAAAATGGAGGAGTTTAACAATGGAGTCTGTGGGTCAATCTGATAAGAGTCATGCATTTTGGAATAAGTCAGTCCTGGTATGTCAGTGGACTGCCAGTCAGTGACTTTAAGAAGTCTCTTGACCATTGGACCGAGCTGCCGAGCCAAAGAAATGTGTGGGGCGGCTGTGTCCGACATTTGGTACCACACTTTTTGTGATTTATCCAAATCAACAAAGGACGCTACACCTTCGGGACCCACAAAAAAATTGGTGGATTTCAACTGCCAGGGTGTTCCAAGAACCTTCTGAAAACAGTCTCGATAGACTAAGTCATCGTCTGTGTTATAGAACAACGTACAAAGAAAATCATCGATGGGTGAATGATAAGGCCGGAGAGAGTCAATGAATGGTTTCCACAGGTGATAAACAGACAACAGTCCTCCAGAAGCCGGAGTTTCAGGCTCAAGACGTGACCAATGGATCATTGCTACCTCTGAATCTTGTTGCAAAGGACATATCAACCACTGTCCACATGTTCGTACTGGTTGTGAACACGGAATCTTTGCACCATTTGGTAAAGTCACTGTGAGGCCATCCGGTCCACATAAGATGGTAGCTCCAATAGACATCAACAAGTCTCTTCCCATCAAATTCACAGGCTTTTGGGGTGAATGAACGTAGGAATGGAAGAGAGTCTGTTTCAGGTGGGGGATTTCAGGTCAGGTAATAGGCAGAGCTTGAGGAGAACCCGAGAAGCCGACCAAAATCACAGCTAAAGAGGAGAGACATCTGTGGGCCAGCGAGATGTTCAAAGATGAATGCGTTGCCCCCGTGTCCACCAAAGCCGATGTTTGTACGCCGTTGACTTTCATGTGAAGCATTGGGTCTGCCGTACCCGTGACCGGACGTTTGGTCGCTGGACTTTTGGTCGCCGGACTTTTGGTCGCCGGACGTTTGGTCGCGGACGTTTGGTCACCCGGACCCAAACAACCGGCGACCAAACGTCCGGCGAACAAAAGTCCGGCGACAAAACAAGGTAAAACAACACGGTCTACGCATCAATAAAAGCCAACAATGGCCCTGAGCAGTTTCACTGAGCGGATGTGTGAGTGTATAAGAGTTTGTATGTACATGAGTTGTCCCCTTAGGAAGGGATGTCAGTCAGGGTCTTAACAAGTTCTCTAACAAAACACAATAAAAGTACGGGAACTTTGGAGCTTTTCTTTAGCCTAATAATTAATAGGGCATTAAGTATGACTAAATAATAATTCGCAGTTTGTATTTAAGGAATTTGAGCAACAATTTTAAATGGTAATTATCAATAACCTTCCGGGCGACCAAACGTCCGGCGACCAAACGGCCGAGTACCTGCCGTACCACTGCTTCCCGAGCCTTTCGGGCAACTCTATAGGGAGTGTGGAGGATCCCATGGACCGTAGGGATCATCTCCACCCTGGTAATATTGTCCAGGTGACTAAGCTGGCGGCTGGGGCCGCCATGGTCTGCTAGTGCCTCGTCCTCCACCGCGCATAGGCCGCTGTTGCTGTAGTGGGCAATACTGCTGTGCCAGTGGTTGCCGCGGGAACGGTTGCTGCTGTTGCTGCTGTTTACTGGGACAATCACGTGCCAAGTGACCAATACCGCCACACACAAAACAGTTGCCTTGTTGGCCTTGTCACAAGCACCCTCTTCCCCGGCCACTGGAGAAACCACGCCCGCGACCACCGTATCCACCGTGGAACTGACCAACACCTCGAGCCCCACCATTACCCTGGAACATCTGGGCCGATTGCCCTGTCTTTTTCTGTTTAGATTGTTTGGCTTCACTATGTAATTTGGAAAGTTGGAGTTTTAACAGAGTAGAGGTCAAATTTTGTGATTCGACTTTTTCTTTGACCCTCTCGTCATCATACATCTTACAATGGTGAGTCAGGTGACGTTTAAATCTAGGTTCATCAACAAGTCGGGGTCCTTCTTCAACTCATTTTTCACAGGTTACGGAAGACCCTCGACAATAGCTGTTCTGAATAAGGTTTCACTCTCAAATATGCCAGATGGATGGCGGCCAGTGCTTTCTATCCAGTCTTTAACACAAGTTCATAGTGCACAGGACCTCCCACTCCATTGGTGTATAGGAACACGGTTGGGGCCAGGTCATGGGGTCTTGGAAAGGCATTTTTAATTGCCCTAAACAAGGCGTCTGACACCGGGGTCAATGGAGTTTCATGTGGGTGTCTAGTAGTTGCTGCCTCTTACTCTATCATTCGTACCCTTGCCAGAGGAGGGAGTTGTTCAGTCAATGCAGCCACATCTCTAAGAACAAGAGGATCATATATCATGCCTCCTCCCTGAGGGATGACGGGAAACATACCCCCAGATGTAGTTTGCACCTGCTTCGTGCTGGGCTTCGGTCTCCGCCTGACAGTTCTGTCTGGTCTTTCGTCCGCCCCACTGTTACGTGGGCAGAGGGTGATGTGAAATCCCGAATTTGGTAGAGCCTGTCTGTACATGTCCACACCCTCTTTCTCCCTTTCGTCTGGAATGTCTGAATCACTGTCTGAGTCATGATCTGATCGTCGATTAGTGTCCTCAAACATTTTAAGATGGTCCGTCAACTCACCTTTTGCTTTCTTACTACATTTCTTTCCTTCCTCTTTCTTTTGAGTGACTTCATCATTCACAGAATTTTGACATTAGTGCACAGAAAAGACACCCCGCCCCAGTGGGCATATCCTTCACTTTGGGGAAAATTTTAGACCTTTAGGTGTGCCCTATAGGTCTGAAAATATGGTGGGATTTTAGCAATCTTTTAGTTTGGAATCCGAACATCTTTGAAATTTATTTATTTGTGCAGGTAAAACAAATATTTTATGCAAAATGGGACAGAATGGTAGCATCTTCCCGGCTATTGAGATGAGCAAGAAAAGGTCACACCATTTGTTCTCTACTCATCTCCTTGGGACAGGACATGACTTGACTTACACCCACTTGTTCATTTGCATATAGTCTTAAAAGTAGACTTGTCTTGGGAGCATGGCCTTCCCTCCACCCGGAAGCCATTGAAGGGTGGACAGAAAGGGGGCGTAGACTGGCCTCTATTGTCGAAAATGTTATGTCTTATGTGTTTTTTAATTTGTGTTATTGTTCTATGTCAGGGGTCTCAAACTCAATTTACCTGGGGGCCGCTAGAGGCAGAGTCTGGGTGAGACTGGGCCGCATCAGGATTTCCACAAGAAAAGCGCTGATAAAACATTCCAACGTTATCAAATATCTTTATTTTTTAACAAAAAATAATGAATTAAATAAATCAACTTAAAGATGAATAAAAAATAAATAAATCAGTAATAAAAAAAATAAAATAATAATAATGAGCATACAGTAGATATGCACTGGCTGGCTAAGTAGAGAAAACTAATTATTTTTATTCCGTTTCAAATGTCTGTATTAACAGCTCTTTAACCTTTAACTTTCTGAACTTGAATGGAACATTGAACATGAAATATTCTGAATACGGCTTCTCTTGCCTACTTCTTCCTGCTAGAGACCTGACAGTGCTTCTTCTCACATATTTGAGTCACATTTGGCTTGAGGGAGGAAGCAGTGGAGACCCTCAGTAGAGCTTGAAGATGCTCATCAGTAAGTCTGGACCTGTACTTGGACTTATTGAAGTTCAAGGTGGAGAAGAGCTTCTCACACAAGTATGTGCTCCCAAAAAGGCACATGGTCCGCTTGAACATTCAGGAAAGTTCAGGGAAGCTGGGGGTCAACTCTCTCAAAAATTGCCCAAGCTTGTCTGCTTCTCCATCTCACCTCCCTGAACTTGGCTTTGAGTGCAGAGTTGCACTGCAGGTCAATGAGCTCCATTTGAAGCTCAGGAGGGGCATCTTGCACATCAAAGGAGAAGGGGTCCGCACAAATTTGAAATGTGGCTTTGTGTGTCTTGAAGTCTGCAAATCTGTGATCAAATTCCTCCTGTAGCTTCGAAATGGCCTCAACATACTTCTCACCACTGAATGGTGTGCCTGCATCCACGAGAGCCTTGCATGCTGGGAAATGGCAAAGGTTTGTCTGAGAGAGCTGGGCTTTCCATAACACAAGTTTAGTGCAGAATGCTCTCACGTTGTCATAGGCAGCACTGACAACTTGCCCCTTGCCTTGTAGCTTCTTGTTCAGTACATTAAGCTCATGTGTGATATCAACAAGAAAAGCTAAGTCCATGAGCCATTTGGGATCACTTAGCACAGGAACAGCAACCCCGTCTATCTCCATGAAGTCTTTTACTTCTGCTCTCAACTCAAAAAATCTCTTCAACACGTTTCCCCTGCTGAGCCAACGTACCTCAGTGAAGTAGAGCACATCCCCATATTCTGACTCCATTTCCTCTAAAAAAGCACGGAACCTTCTGTGCTTTAAACCCCTGGATCTGATTTGGTTGATGCATTTCACACGACAGACATCACATTGTCAAACTTCAGGCATCTGCTGCAAGGGCCTGCTGATGGATAATGCAGAGCTATGGCCTCCTCCACACCCTCCTCTTCCAGTTTTTTTTTAACAAGTGCTACCAGTCCATTCTTCCTCCCTGTCATTGATGGGGCTCCATCGGTTATTATTCCAACAAAGCTCTTCCATGGCAAACCGGCCTTCTCAATGGCATCACACAGCTGGCGAAATATTTCCTTAGCGGTGGTCTGGCCATGCATTGGAATTACTGTGAGCAACTCCTCCATTACTTCAAAATTGTCATCAACACCACGGACATATATTGCGAGCTGGGCAGTGTCTGTGATGTCTGTGGTCTCATCAAGAGCCACTGAATATACACTGAAACATTGTGCTTTCTCACACAGTTGATCGTAAATGTCACTTGACAGGTGAGAAATGCGCTCCGCCACGGTGTTGGCAGAAAGGCTGATGTGGTTGAACTGACTTTTCTTTTCTGGACAGACAATATGTCCATCCTGTAATATGCACTTTTTGATAAATTCTCCTTCTGTGAATGGCTTTCCTGCTTTAGCAATCAACTCACAAACGGCGTAGCTAGCTTCGACTGCTGCATTACAGTCTTTGGTAGCCTTCTTGAAGAAATCCTGTTGCCTCAGAAGACGTGTTTTAAGACTGGCAACCTGGTTGGCTCTCTCATCTCCCTGGTATTTTTCGTACTCCTCAGCATGTCTCGTAGTATAATGACGTTTCAAATTGTATTCTTTGTGCACCGCAACTTTTTCAGTGCAAATGAGACAGGTCGGGGTGCCCCTGTGTTCAACAAAGAAATATTGCACTCCCCGCTTTTCTTGAAACTGTCTGTGCCCATCACCGACCTTTCTCTTCACGACAGGCTTTGAAAGAGACATCTCTGGGGCTCTGTAATATGTTTCCACTTGGAATGAGTCTCGGGTTGAATTTTAACTTTCAGTCGTGCGGGTCTGTGGCTCATGCGCCCTTTCGCTCAACGATCGTATTGGATTACGGCAGTTCTCCGAATTTCTCAAGTCTCATGTTAACGCACTTACTGTTAAGTTTCAGTTTCACTCGCGGAGATGGCTACAGACACTGACACAGGCTGGATCACGGATCATAGCGCCTCATTCAGTTCTATGCTGAGAGCAGCGGAGTGTGCGCGCCGAGCGGAGTGATCGGCTTCACAGCTTCTCCTCCTCCCAGCTGATTGGAGGAATGAATGAGTGAGTGAGCGAGGCACTGGACAGCCCAGCCGATGTCCCGCCCTCCAGAGCCGTATACCTCACCGTGATTGGTTCATTCAGCTCCGAACACAACAAGTGTCATTCATATCAATCTTGCGGGCCGCACAAACATTAATCTTTCATATTAAGACGGGGGCCACAAATTATCGTCCCGAGGGCCGCAATTGGCCCGCGGGCCGCGAGTTTGAGACCCCTGTTCTATGTTCTGTTTACACTTTATTTCCTTGTCTTGGAATCAAGTTTGTACCTTCTTCTGTTCACTTGAGAGAATTAAAAAAATTGCAAATACAAGCAAGCGTTCATTACAGCACAAAAAATAGCATCTTCTACATTCTCTATGAATTACAAATGGACTTAGTTGTGTGTGAAATTAATTGAAGCACGAATTGTCATCAAAATGATCCGAAGAGCTCTCACTCACTTTAATATTGTCTGTGCGCAGTATTTAGCGAATTCTTGCTTGAGTGGAAGCATTTATGCGTTAAACCAAAGCCTGTGAGTATTGTACACAGAGCTAAAATGATGCGTTAGTCCCATTGACGACTCCACGTCCGTCCATTCATCCATCTATCCATCCACCCGTCCATACCGAACATCCTCGGAATAGTTAAGAGAGTTTCTGGAGCCTAACCCATCTGACTTCGGGCAACAGACAGACTACACCTGAGACTGGTCGCCGGTCAGCCGTAGGACACAGAGAGACAAACAACCATACGCACTCACAATCATACCACGACCAGCGGGAATCGATTCCGCGCCTGCCCACCGAAGTCAAGCGAGTGAACCTTTACACCACAAGGCGGCTCATTGGGGAAGTCAGAATTGTGTGTTCCATTATCAGATCTAATGACAACAGGAAAGCCATGTTTGGGAAATATTGTGCTCGTTTTCTACTTTGGAGGGTTTTTGGAAGACAGATAGAGACACAAAAGATACAGATTGAGGCTCTCAGTGTTAGGTTTGCTTGGTTTTGTTTTGCTTTATGCCCCCAGGTGTCCGGTCCGAGTGATTGCCCATTGTGTTCACCTGTCGTTTCTCCGCCCCTGGTGTATCCCCTGCTCTCTCCTTGTTTGTTTCCCAGGTGTTCCTAATTGTCTCGTCAACCCATGTCAGTCTATTTTAACCCCACTGATTGTTTTGTCATTGTCGGATCGTCTGCTTTAACCTGCCATATTTCCTCGTTCCTCGCTTTCCCGTGTTTTCGTCCATCAGGTTTGATTTTGTTATTTGACGCCAGGTCTTTTGTTACTTGCTTTGCCTCCAGTTTAAGTTATTAAAGTTTCTGATAGGTTCACCAATAGGCATTCCCAAATGCACGCACAAATAAAGAGAAAAGACAATATTCTGGATTTTTTCTTGCAAGGAGAAAGCGAACCGGTGAGGTCAAGTCCCCGCTTCGTTCTGGCATCAGACGCTTCCTTTCCTTGTTTATTAACTTCAAGGACCCTAGTTACAATGGACGTCTCAACTCTCAAGGGAGGGGAGGGAAACAGAAGTGAGAGGTCAAATAGTCAAAACAAATCAAAGTCATGTGCAGCCGAAGGATCTTCTCCACATTCCAGCAGTCCAAGTGGATTCGGCTTCCCTTTTGTTTAGTCTAATTAAGGAGCAAAGCATTTCCTTTGTTGCAAGCAGGCATTTTAGATGTAGTAAGCGAAGCACTTTCTTTATTGCAAGCAAATATATAATAATGTAAGACTAATAACCCTAACATTCCCCGTTATTATATATTTATACATAATTGGATTGGATTGGATAGCTTTATTCATCCCGTATTCGGGAAATTTCATTGTGACAGTAGCAAGAAAAGGCATAGTTATAAGTTAGACAGTACAGTCGCAAAGGCCGCAGAACAACAAAGCAAAGGCAAAAAGCACAAAGTACAAAGCAAATCAAAGTCAATGGGATCATTAAGAATCACCAAATCATTAAGACAGAAAAGCAGCAAAAACACAAAACGAGCTACGAGTTTCGGTAGCAAAAACGGATAGACTCAAAAAGACATAAAGTTGGACAAAAACTGGAACCACACACAGGAAGCCTTCCACGAGATGGGGAACTTCTGCAGACTGTGACTGAGGTAGAGAATTTGCAGAGTCACTCTTCCAAGTTTATCCGCACAGTTCCTCAGTAGTCTGGAGCTGAAGAAAACAGCAGCAGGGCAGAACTACTCGAATCCATCGCTGGTAAGCGCCGACAGCTCTTCCATCTTATCCCACGATGGAATGGTTGGTCAGAAGCGTTGCCTCTCCTACCGGCACTTTTGTCCAGCTCCGAAACTCCGGCGGCACCGAGGCGTTGCTCCTTCTGCTGCATATTGTAACAGCTAGTCCCATGTGTGTGACAGCGTAGGCATGGCTGAATGGTTCCAAAAAAGAAGTAGCCGAAAGAAGCCAGGCTAACAGAACAAGGAAAGTTGTAAAAACATTAAAGTAAAAAGTATAAAGTACAAAGTAAAGTAAAAAGGGATGTATTAAGAAATGTTAAAATGTAATTTAAAAAAAAAATAGAAGGGCTGTAAAACACGAAAAACATAAGAGTGTACAGAGCTACTCCCACTGGCTCCCGCGTGAACGGCACCATAATAAAACTTCCTTCCGGCTATATTTCATTAATTCATATTTATGACAAATACAAATACACTTGGGAGAAGTTCGTTGTCTCGATCTTTACCCGAATTCACCTTACTTGCATGTCTGGTCTGAAAAAGGAAGAACTAAATCATTCTCGTCCAACACATATTCATAATTAGCATA
This sequence comes from Stigmatopora argus, assembly GCF_051989625.1. Taxonomy (NCBI): domain Eukaryota; kingdom Metazoa; phylum Chordata; class Actinopteri; order Syngnathiformes; family Syngnathidae; genus Stigmatopora; species Stigmatopora argus. The sequence continues at coordinate 257,734 of NC_135395.1, forward strand.
ATCCTGGACATCAATGTTTTCACCAGTTGGTTGTCTAATAAGCAGATACAATTCTTGCAATTTGGAATTTGTTAGAGCAATTGCACTAACCATAAGTCGGTTTAGCAAAGAGCGTAAGCAGGGCATAAGACAAGACCCACACATTATCAAAGTAGTAGCAAAACAGCCATTGATATCACCACGGAGAAGGCAAATTTTTACATTTGCCGAAGGTCTTGTCCCACCAGTTTGCCTAGGGGGACAGTTCCACTCCAGAATGCCTCTTCATTTCCGGTTCAGGGTCTGCAGGCCTTCAACGGCTCTGGTTAGGAACCCATTGGGTGACGTGTCGTTGAGTGCAACATTTCCAAACATTGCACACGCCCCCTGCGCCACCAAGAGCATATCAACCGTCAGAAGCATATCAACCGCTTTGCGGTCCTGGAAAGCCATATGACTGGTGGCTGCCAGCTGTTCCTGCATTGCTACAAATCCCTGCTCAATATAATTTTTTATAAAAGTTTTTTCAGACATTATAATGGATGTTGTTTACCCTTTCCATTACCCTTTCGGGCCATGGAGGCAACAGTGAGAGGGGCCCGGAGTCCGGCGGCAGGGAGTGGGCCAATGCACTGAATCCGTTCTTTAACAGATTCAGTCCTGCCCCGACTCCTCTGACCCCCCAGACCAGAAGCAATGCTCCCCCCTCGTTCTCCTCCTCCTCCTCTTCCTCCCCCTCTTCCACCGGTCTCTGCATTACTGTCGATCAGATGATAAAACAGCTAAAGAAGATCCAGGCAAGGAAGGCTACCGGTCCAGACGGCCTCAGCTCCAAACTACTGAGAGAGTGTGCGGATCAGCTTGGTAAAGTGATTCTGCATATTTTCAACCTCAGCCTCAGTCTGCAGAAGGTCCCCACCTTGTGGAAAACTTCCTGTGTGGTCCCAGTTCCTAAGACTGCGTACCCCAGGGAGCCAAACCACTTCAGGCCGGTAGCATTAACCTCTCACCTGATCAAGACATTGGAGAGAATCATCCTCAATCACCTCAGCCCCGAGATGAATGCAGAGCTGGACCCTCTGCAGTTCGCCTATCGTCCAGGCATTGGTGTGGAAGATGCTACCACCTACCTGATGCACAGGTCTCTTTCACACCTGGAGAACACAGGAAGCACACAGAGAATGTTTTTGACCTCTCCAGTGCGTTCAACACCATTCAGCCGGTCCTACTGAGACGGAAACTGGAAGAGGCTGGAGTAAGGAACCACCTAGCTGCATGGATTATCGACTTCCTCACTGACAGACCACAATATGTGAGAGTCCAGGACTGTACGTCTGATGTGGTAGCTTGCAGCACGGGGGGCCCACAAGGCACAGTGCTCTCCCCACTCCTCTTCTCCCTCTACACATCAGACTTCAAACATAATACAGACACCTGCCACCTCCAGAAGTTCTCTGACGACACCGCTATTGTTGGACGAGTGACGGACGGGAACGACCTGGATTACAGGGGAGTTGTCAGGAGTGGCCCTTTTGGCCCTCCTGGGTTGCCGTCGACGCGTACCGGCTGTAGCCAATCCATTGATTGCTTTCGTTTCCTGTATTTAAGTAGCGACGCGTCATCACACGTCGCCGGATCGTTCACTATCGTTGACTATTGCTGACTGTTGTTAGCGGTCGCTAGCTGTTACTAGCGGTCGCTAGCTGTCGTTATTCTGTTGCCTCTGTCCGTATGTGCGCCGCATGCGCCCACGTTTGTTTTCACGCCTTGGTTGATTCATTAAAGGACTCCGTATCACGCTGAATGCCTCGTCCTCTCCTGCTTCCTGCATTTGGGCCCACCTACATCCACGGTCGCGTCACACAACGTGGCGCGACCGTAACAGATGACCCCGATCGCGCTGCGACGACGCAGCGTGAACGTAACAGAACGATCCGGCCATAATGGACCCAGCGGGAGGCTACCCACGCTCGCGCCGACGCGCTCATCAGCCACCCTCGTTGAAGCCCCGCGACGACATGGATTCACTGAGAGGCCCCACAGAGTCTATTAGGGAGTCTATAATGGACACTTGGCGTGGGCACCTCAAAGACGTTTGGGCAACGCAGGAGTCTCGACTAAGAGGTAGTACTGAGCCTCCATCCACCTTTAAACCCACCCTCCGATCAACCCGTCGTACCGGACGGCCAGCACAGCTAAATCATAATTCCAAGGCTCCGACACCCTCAGTTCATCACCCCAGTTATTTGAACTCAGACTCCAGCGAGTTTTTTTCTCAATGGAGGGAGAATCCCCAGCCTCCCTCGGCCCCATTGGAACGCCAAATCTTTGTCCGTTGGGACTCTGACTTTTCTGAAGGTGAGGACGACCGGGAGCTAATTGATTTATATGCTGGAGATTCGGACTCGGACAGTGATTTTCCTAGCTGGTTCAGACTCCGATACTCTCCATCGGAGGACGTTCACCAATACTCCTCCGATTACCCCGACCATAGTCTGCCAGGTGGGTGGGCCATCTACAAGGGACCACCACGTGGCGGCCGGCGGGGGGGCTCCGGTAGGAGTTTCGAACACCGCCCGTCTTGTCTTTTTGGGGAGGCGCAGCAGCAAGGTCTTTCACCTGGTCGGCTGGCCAGCTACGATGGGCCACCACGTGGTGGCCGGTATGCTGTGACGCCCTCCGGAGGCGGCGGAGAGCGCCATGCCGCAGGGAGAAGCAGAGGGAGGGCTGGACGCTCGAGCCCCTGACCAAGCTTCTCGGCCGACCACGCCGCTCCAAGCTCCTCGGCCGACCACGCCGCTCCAAGCTTCTCGCCCGACCACGCCGCTCCAAGCTCCTCAAATTCCCGAGCCCAAGCCACGCAAAATACTCCCATTGCCACCGGGCCCGCCAGTCGCACCCGTGCCGAAGCCACGAACCAGGCTTCCGGTGCCGGCTGGTCTACCGAGCCCCGTTCTGCCGAGTTCCAGTCTGCCGAGTTCCAGTCTGCCGAGTTCCAGTCTGCCAAGTCCCAGGCATCCAAGTCCCAGACTGATAAGTTTCATCCTTGCCGGTTTCGGCCGGCCCGATTTCCGCCTCACCCCGGCTGATTTCCTCGAGCCCACCCCTTTCCCGCCCACCCCTTTCCCGCCCAGCGCTCTCCCGCCCAGCGCTCTCCCGCCCAGCGCTCTCCCGCCCAGCGCTCTCCCGCCCAGCGCTCTCCCGCCCAGCGCTCTCCCGCCCAGCGCTCTCCCGCCCAGCGCTCTCCCGCCCAGCGCTCTCCCGCCCAGCGCTCTCCCGCCCAGCGCTCTCCCGCCCAGCGCTCTCCCGCCCAGCTCTTGCCCGCCCGGAAGTGGCGGCGACGCGCCGGGGCCCCTGGACGAGGGGTTCGGCGAAGGCAAGAGCGACTCCCCGGCGCCCCTGGACGAGGGGGCCGGCGAGGGGGAGAGCGTCTCCCCGGCGCCCCTGGACGAGGGGGCCGGCGAGGGAGAGAGCGACTCCCCGGCGCCCCTGGACGAGGGGGCCGGCGAGGGAGAGAGCGACTCCCTGGCGCCCCTGGACGAGGGGGTCGGCGAGGGAGAGAGCGACTCCCCGGGGCCCCTGGACGAGGGGGCCGGCGAGGGAGAGAGCGACTCCTCGGCGCCCCTGGACGAGGGGGCCGGCGAGGGAGAGAGCAACTCTCCGGCGCCCCTGGACGAGGGGGCCGGCGAGGGAGAGAGTGACTCTCCGGCGCCCCTGGACGAGGGGGCCGGCGAGGGAGAGAGTGACTCTCCGGCGCCCCTGGACGAGGGGGCCGGCGAGGGAGAGAGTGACTCTCCGGCGCCCCTGGACGAGGGGGCCGGCGAGGGAGAGAGTGACTCTCCGGCGCCCCTGGACGAGGGGGCCGGCGAGGGAGAGAGTGACTCTCCGGCGCCCCTGGACGAGGGGGCCGGCGAGGGAGAGAGTGACTCACCGGCGCCCCTGGACGAGGGGGCCGGCGAGGGAGAGAGTGACTCTCCGGCGCCCCTGGGCGAGGGGGCCGGCGACGGCGAGAGTTACTCACCGGCGCCCCTGGGCGAGGGGGCCGGCGACGGCGAGAGTGACTCACCGGCGCCCCTGCGCGAGGGGGCTGGCGACGGCGAGAGTGACTCACCGGCGCCCCTGCGCGAGGGGGCCGGCGACGGCGAGAGTGACTCACCGGCGCCCCTGCGCGAGGGGGCCGGCGACGGCGAGAGTGACTCACCGGCGCCCCTGCACCAGGGGGCCGATGACGGCGAGAGCGACCCTCCTGCCCTCCCGACCGAGGGGACAGGCGGCCCCCCGAACAGCCAGGGTAAGGTACCCGACGACCATTCTAAACTTCCGTTGTCTGTTAAGGGCAGGGGGCTTGGCCAGCACCTAAAGCACCAGCGGGGAGGCCCGCCGGACCGGCCACTCCCACTGCTCTCCAAGCGCCGAGGTCTGCCGGAGAGGCCTCTCCTACGTCCCGTCATCGGCCGGCGCGGACGCCCGCCGGACCGACCATGCCCACGCCTCGTCATCGGCCGGCGCGGACGCCCGCCGGACCGACCATGTCCACGCCTCGTCATCGGCCGGCGCGGACGCCCACCGGACCGACCATGTCCACGCCTCGTCATCGGCCGGCGCGGACGCCCGCCGGACCGACCACTTCCTCGCCTCGTCTCTGGCCGGCGCGGACGCCCGCCGGACCGGCCAACCTCTCGTTGCTTCATGGGCTGGCGCGGACGCCCCCCGGACCGAGTGTACAGTAGCCTGCTTTTCCGCTTTTCATGGACATTTGGCTTTGGGGCGTCTGGAATCCGTCCCTTAGGGGGGAGGTACTGTCAGGAGTGGCCCTTTTGGCCCTCCTGGGTTGCCGTCGACGCGTACCGGCTGTAGCCAATCCATTGTTTGCTTTTGTTTCCTGTATTTAAGTAGCGACGCGTCATCACACGTCGCCGGATCGTTCACTATCGTTGACTATTGCTGACTGTTGTTAGCGGTCGCTAGCTGTTGCTAGCGGTCGCTAGCTGTCGTTATTCTGTTGCCTCTGTCCGTATGCGCGCCGCATGCGCCCACGTTTGTTTCCACGCCTTGGTTGATTCATTAAAGGACTCCGTATCACGCTGAATGCCTCGTCCTCTCCTGCTTCCTGCATTTGGGCCCACCTACATCCACGGTCGCGTCACACAACGCGGCGCGACCGTAACAGATGCCCCCGATCGCGCTGCGACGACGCAGCGACGCAGCGTGATCGTAACAGGAGTCATCACGGCCTTTGTTGACTGGTGTAGGCAAAACCACCTCTATATCAACACCAGTAAGACAAAGGAAATGGTCATCGATTTTCGGAGGAATCCTCAACAGACCACTCAGGTGAACATCTAGGGTACAGACATTGAAATCGTGGAGAATTTTAAGTACCTGGGTGTTCACCTCAACAACAAACTAGACTGGTCCACAAACATACATGCCCTGTACAAAAGGGGCCAGAGCCACCTCTACCTACTGAGGAGTCTACAGTCCTTTGGAGTGTGCAGGACACTGCTGAGGACTTTCTACGACACTGTGGTGGCATCTACAGTGTTTTATGCAGTGCTCTGTTGGGGATGCGGGAGCACGGAGAGGGACAGGAACAGGCTGAATAAGTTGGTCAGGAGGGCCAGCTCTGTTCTGGGCTGTCCTTTGGACTCGGTGGTGGAAGTGGGAGAGCGGAGAATGCTGACCAGGATGATGTCCATCATGGACAGCACCTCCCACCCCCTGCATGAGTCTGTGGAGTCCCTCCGAAGCTCCTTTAGCAATAGACAGCGGCACCCTCATTGCAGGAAGGAGCGTTTCCGCAGATCTTTCCTCCCATCAGCTGTCAGGCTCTTTAACAAAAAATGGCTGAGTGTTAAGACCTACCGTATGCATGCATGTGCATTTATGTGTATGTATGTATATATGTGCAAATATGTGTATGTGTGTATGTATATGTATAGGTGTATGTACACGTATGTGTATGTGTATGTGTATATATATATATATATATATATATATATATATATATATATATTTATGTATATATATACTTCAGTGACACGCTTATTTAATTATATATTTATTCATGTATTCATTTAATAACTTACTTATTAGCTATCTAATTATGTCTAAAATGCCTTTCCTATTCCTGCATCCTCAGCCTCTTGCTACTGTGACAACGAAATTTCCCGAATACGGGATGAATAAAGTTATCCAATCCAATCCTATTCATATTTTTATTTGGCGTAACCCAAAGAAAAATAGACTCTTGTTGCAAAATCCAACAAACCCATAAATCGGATCGCCATCCCTTGATGAGGCTCAATGCCGTCAAGAGAGGCCAGCCGCCGCACCAAAATTCTGAGCTGCCAATTGTATCTCCTCTACTGTAGATGGAAAAATAGATACTAGTAAAAACAGTGAAACCAAAGCATCTAGTCCTGTTTCTTTTTGACAGGAGTTATTTAATATTTTTGCCCCACTTCACCACTATAAGCCAAAACGTGGAATCAGTGGCGCAGTTTGTCTTGGACAATGGGCACACCATGTCTCATCTACCGCACCCAGATTAAGACCATGCCCTCTAAGGTTTAAACAGGTAAAGTTAGCACAGTGGAATAAAAATGGCTTGTTATTCACTGCTTTTGCAACAGGATAGACACCGTTTATTTTTATTTTCTTTACAAGCAGGACACATTTTTTTTCTTTTGTAAAAACATTTTCCCCAAAGAATGGTGATTGAAGGAGTTGTTGTGATATCCAATCGTATTTTCCCTCGTCTGGTCGTTTGTTTTAACCCTTTGTAAGAAGGTTGAGTCTCAATTGAAACGCTTTCACCTTTTTTTGCACATGGAGACAATAAAACCAATATAAAAGAGATCCCTATGGTTTATGGCATTTCTCCCTGAGCAATAATCCTTCCAATCAATATTGAAGTGGCTATTTTGTTCATTTTGATTTATTACGTCAGAAAGTTGTTCTCACCTGTCTCCTCAAACATTTCAACTGAGAGAACCTGCTTACAGTGCAAATGGTGGATCCACATCCTCCTCTTGGCTATTTTTATGTCTGCTGGCTGGTCAGCAACACTTGGTATGGACGTTCCCACTTTTTGTTTGAGCACATTTCCACAAGCGCGAGCGGCTGTGCCAGCGCCGCAAGCGCCCTCACCCACACCTTAGCGCACTAGTCCTTCAGTCATCCACATCCCGATGCCACATTCCAGTGACCCCATGCCAACTAGTCCTCCAGTCATCCCTGTCCCGATGCCACGTTCCAGTGACTCCATGCCGACTAGTCCTCCAGTCATCCCCGTCCCGATGCCACGTTCCAGTGCCCCCATGCCACGTTCCAGTGCCCCCATGCCAACTAATCCTTCAGTCATCCCCTTGAGGTCTCTAAGACCAGGCGTCCATTCTGTAAAATTCCGCATTCTAGCTGCCGAAAGCAACTTCAATGACAGCGCCCTCCAGGACGCATTCCTGGGGGGGCTAAATGAGGCCATGAAGGTTGAACTGGCGTGCCGTGACGAGCCCGAGTCCCTCGACGCGCTTGTGGTATTGGCCATCAGGATTGATGACCTACTTCAGGAATGCCGAAGGCAGCGGCGAGGTGGCTCGCACGTGGGCGCCGTGGGTGGACTTTGGCGTCTGTTTCCAGCTTCTCCCCCGGCGGCTGTGGCCCCTCCTCCTTTGATGTCGTCAGAGCCTATGCAACTTGGTCGCGCTGGGCTGTCAGAGGAGGAACGCTCACGTCGCCGCCAGTCTTCGTTATGTTATTACTGCGGTGAAGATGGACATCTCTTAAGAACATGCCCTTTTCGCCCGGTAAAAGCAAAGGCTCACCAATAGTAAGGGAGGCTATGGTGAGCCTGGCTATTGGGGAATCCTCCCGTCGCTTCTTGCTGCCAGCATCTCTTTCCTGGGGGAAAGACTCACGTGGCCACGTGCTCGACTGCGGAGCGGACAAAAGCTTTATCGATAGGCTTGGAATCGGAACTCGGGCTATAGATAGACCCCTGAAATTAACGGCACTTGACGGACGTACCTTAGGCAGAGTGGAGCTACGAACAGACCCAGTTCTACTCCGCCTATCCGGGAACCACCAGGAGATGGCGTGCCTTTATGTTTTGGACTACCCGGAGGCTACTATTGTTCTGGGCCTTCCTTGGTTGAGACGGCACAATCCAGCGATCGACTGGGGCGGACCCAAGGTGGTAGCTTGGAGCCCGGCCTGCCACATCAAATGTCTCCAGTCAGCCCACATACCCACAAGGTCACCTCCGAGGCAAGACCCCCCTGATCTAGCAGCAGTGCCAGAGTGTTATCGGGACATTTTACAGGTTTTTAGCAAGGACCAGGCTATGCCACTTCACCTGCAACACCCGTATGACTGTGCCATTAACCTATTGCCAGGCGCTCCTCTTCCCAGGGGCCGGATCTTCAACATCTCCAGGCCTGAGCGGGAGGCACTGGAGAAATACATCGCCGATGCGCTAGCAGCAGGACAAATTTGCCCATTCTCCTCCCCTGTCGGGGCTGGCATTTTTGTCGACAAGAAGGACGGTCCGCTGCATCCCTGCGTCGACTACCGAGGCCTGACGAGATCACCGTCCAGAACAGGTACCCTTTACCGCTCATCGACTCGGCCTTTACCCCGCTACACAGTTTGAGCATTTTTTCTAAGTTAGACCTCCGCAATGCTTACCATCTTGTCTGTGTTTGGGAGGGGGACGAATGGAAGACGGCCTTTTCCATGGCCTGGGCCATTTCGTATACCTGGTGATGCCTTTCGGCCTCTGAAATGCCCCGGCAGTGTTCCAGTCCCTGATTAATGACGTCCTCCGAGATATGCTCAATAAGTTTGTGCTCGTCTATCTGGAAGATTTCTTGTTTTTTTCACGTAGCCTTGAGGATCACGAGCAGCACGTGCGCCAGGTGTTACAACGCCTCCTGGAAAATTTCTATACGTCAAGGCTGAGAAATGCGAATTTCATGTCCCGCAGACCACCTTTTTGGGGTATGTGGTGGCCGACGGGGAGGTGCAGATGGATGCCACAAAAGTGGCAGCCGTAACTCAGTGGCCCAGGCCCAAAGGGAGAAAGGAGTTACAAAGGTTTTTGGGGTTCGCAAATTTCTTTAGCCATTTTATCAGGAACTATAGCAGCGTCGCCGCCCCCCTCACATCACTCACATCCACACAACTCCCGTTCCATTCGTCGGACGCAGCGGAAGCGGCTTTGACTGATCTGAAGTCTCGTTTTGCCTAGGCTCCCGTCCTCGCCCACCCAGACCCAGAATTGTAGTTCCAGGTGGAGGTCGACGCCCCGGAGGTGGCAAATAGGCGGATGGGAAGTTGCACCCCTGCGCCTTCTTTTCCCGGCGGCTGTCTCCAACAGAACGCAACTACGTCATTGGGGCCCGGGAACTGCTCGCTGTGAAGATGGCCCTGGAGGAATGGAGGCACCACCTGGAAGGGGGTAGTCAGCCTTTCACGGTTCTAAAAGACCACAAGAACCTTGAATACCGCAAGTCGGCCCGGAGGCTGAACCCTCGCCAGGCCAGGTGGCCCATGTTCTTCAGTAGGTTTAATTTCACGTTAAACTATGTCCCAGGTTCCAGGAACGGAAAGCCTGGTGCGTTACCCCACGTTTTCCATCCCACGAACTCGGAGGAGCAGCCCCCAACTATCCTACCTCCCTCCTGCATTGTAGCTAGTATGAGGACTGGGCTGGAGGCCGAGGTACTGAGTGCCCAAGATTCTGAGCCGGACCCAAGACGAGGTGCGCAGAAGAACTTTTTTGTTCCGACACCAATGTGTTCCAAGGTGCTTGAATGGGCCCACACCTCCTGCCTGACCTGCCACCCGGGTGTTGCCTGGACACCGACGGTGTTGCGCCAACGCTTTTGGTGGCCAACAGTAAGGGCAGATACACGATCCTTCGTGTCTGCCTGCCATGTATGCGCGTGCAACAAGTCCTCCACTAAGCCGAGCTCCGGTCTACTACGTCCATTCCCAATTCCTAGCCGTCACTGGTCAATGTGAGCGCACCAATCAGCAGTTGGAGGCAGCGACTCGCCGACCCAACCACCTGGAGCGACCAGTATGCCCACAACATAACTCCACACAGGTGGACATGACCTGGATTTGAACCCAGGACCCCGGAGCAGTGAGCCGGATGCGCTAACCACTCGCACCACCGGGCCGCCCTAGTAAATAATTTGCGTCGGCATTACGAGATGAAGCATGCAAAAAAATACAGACACTTGACTGAGGGTTGGAGTGCGCAGATAAATTATTAAATTATTATTACCGTAATTACTCGAATATAACGCGCACTCGAAAATAACACGCAGGTATAACTTTGGGCCAAAAAAATCTGGAAAAACGCAGTACTCGAATATAGTGCGCACCTAAAATTTCCCGCTGACGAAAATCAGAAATCTTACCTTTTTTTCTTCATTTCACGATTGTTTTGTTCAAACAAATTTATTCATTAGAATCCTTCAAATGAAAAGTTCCTCTCTCTCTTTGTCTGTCCTCTCATACATCTCTTCGTTGAGAATCCTATCAACGTCCACGCTTCCTTCATCCACTTCCTCTTCCTCCCACAACACATCATCCGATTGGCTTTACGAGATGACGTAAAATCCGTGCGTCAAAGTGAGTTTGACAATGCTTTTTTCGATCGAAAATTTGTAATTTATTTTAGTTATTGATTATAACACTGAACTGAGAGAGGGTGAACTGAGACGGGTACGAGGCTAGAGGGGGGCAGTGGTGGTCTCGGCTTTACGAGATGACGTAAAATCCGTGCGTCGGCTTCACGAGATGACGTAAAATCCGTGCGTCGGCTCTACGAGATGACGTAAAATCCGTGCGTCAAAGTGAGTTTGACAATGCTTTTTTCGATCGAAAATTTGTAATTTATTTTATTCAATTCAATTTCAATTCAATTTATTTGGCAAGAAAAAGCACCAGGCTAAGGGCCATGTAACAAGACACAAAAAAAAAAAAAATTAAAAAAAAAAAAATAAAAAAAAAAAAAAATAGTTTTTGATTATAACACGCACCCCCAACTATTGGAATTAATTATTTTGCAAAAACCTGCGTGTTATATTCGAGTAATTACGGTAATTATTATTAGAATTTAAAAAGGAAGTTTTAAAATGTTCACCTTGGGTTTAAATGAGAATTGTGACGTGGCACAGTTACTTGAGTTTCTTCAAGGAATAACAGAGGCTAGAATGTTTTTAGGCTAACTTTCCGAGTTTAGCCAACCGGCCCGCTCAGCCTCACTTCCGCTTCCTATCCCAATGCCATCTTCGCCGGCCGGACCTGATAATAATCCACGGTGGCCCTGCCAATCTGACTATCTCTTTCGGTATATTGTGCGTGCGATGGAAATTGCTAGTATTGCAGAACAATGACTAAGGAATGCAGCTGCGCCCTTTTCTCTGATAGTGGGCCTATAAAAGAAGTGAGGTTTGCAAATAAAGGTTTTAGTCTCGCCCTATCTAAACCAGAACGTGCCTAAGCGTGCAGTCTGTTCGAACCTCAATAATAGAAACCATAGTTACGTGCCGGAGACCGATGTTTAATAAACCCATACGGCTGCAGTTGATGTTAAAGTCTGGTATTGATGAACAACTTTCAAAAAGACACACGGAAAACACAAAAACAGGACAAGAGTTGGGAGAGCTTGATTCTGTATGCATTAGCACCACCATCTTGAAAAATCAAATGAAAAAAAATGAACATATATTTGAAATATGTAAGATTGTAGCCAAACACTAATTAAATAATCAACTGAAGACATCATCACATTTGGCAAGCAGACTATTTTCAGCCTCACAAAAGAAACACTGTAAATTTACCTCACATATGGCGATTAAAAAAAGTAAGAAAACGCCAGGGAGAATTCACTTGGATCGGATCTGTGTTGTCCTCCATGTCATAATCACTCATTTTGGCGGTGTTATTGTCCTTTTGCGGTAATGCTATGTTATGTTGGCCTCGAGTGTCAACATGCTAAAACACGTTTCCTCTTCTCCTGAGAGTTGGTCTGGAGCTAGCGCTCATCTTGCAAGAGCGCCCCCTCTCTGCAGTTTAAAATTATCCAATTTTTATCAAAGTTTTCTTATTATTGTTTACAAAAACTATTTCATGATAGTTATCGTTTTATCTTCCAGCTCTAATGGTAAAATAGGAAAGTACCGTTTGGAATGTGTATGTCATGTAGAATGTATGTATACACTTTGACTGAGTACAATGGTACCTCGAGATAAGATCTTAATTCGTTCCGGGACTGAGCTCGTAAGTTAATTTTCTCGTAACTCAAACGGACGTTTCCCATTGAAATGAAATAAAAACTAATTAATTCGTTCCAACCATCTGAAAAAAAAACCACGATATTTGATTTTTTATTTATTTATTCTAATTCGCCATCTATTAACAAAGTATCAAATAACTAGTGGTTTAATAGTATACTAAAATGTGTTTAATAGAGCTAAAATTAGACGGATTTCGCGGTGGGTAGAGAGAGAGGGACAGAGTGGGGAGTGAGGGGGGGACTTTCTGCACGACAACACGCTCGTAAAATAACATAAACAAATTTAAATGAACTTGGATTACGATGGAGACATATTCAAAAATAAATTTAATCTTACATTACACTAAACTTAATTCTAATTTTGTTTTACATTTTTATACCTTTCTTTCCCGGCCGGGTTGGCTCTGTTTGCCCCGCCTCCACCCTGAGTTTCAGATGCAACCCATCGATGGTAGTTTGCTTTTGTATTCCCTTCAAAATATTCCGAAAATTATGCACACAAATGTCCTCACAATAGGATAACACACGACCGCTTGCTAACGAGTAGTATATATAACTCGTATTAGCGATCGCCTCACCATTCGCGATGACTAACGGGGAAAAAAACACTGAAAAATGCAACGCTCCGCCCAGTGCTCGCAGAGACATTACAAGAGGGAGTTGCGACCAGAAAGACATTCCACGAGGGAGTTGCGGGGAGAGAGACAGTGCCCATGATGTTCTTATGAGCAGCCTCTGACGTCCGCTGTCTGCTCGTATATCAAAATTTGTCTTGTATTTGCTCAAATTTTCCTCGTATCTCAAATTGTTCATATGTCGGGGCACTCGTATGTCGAGGTACCACTGTATATTGATTTCTATGTGTTTGCCTGTTATAGCGTTCATAGACCCAGCGAGCGGTGCAACTAGGCGCTGAACGTCTCCAAAAAGAGGGTCCACAAACCATTGTTTTACATAGTTCTCTCTCTCTCTCTTGCCGAGCACACAGGTTTTTATTTACGCAATTCACATAGAAGAGAGTCTTTCTTTACGAACGCAATATAGACTGAATAATTCCAACAAAAAGACACAAAAATACAACTTCCGTGAATATCAATTTTATCTCACATTCGCAGATAACTCCCCACACACTCTTCTAAAATATTTATTTTGGCCAGGCCAAAAGTCTGAAAAGAAAATCTTTGCTATCCGTCCTGAACCGACAGAGCATCACCTTGGCGGTCATCATTCAATAGTGTTCTTTAATTTTGTCCTGAAGGATTTTTTGAAAATACAGAGGAGGACATACAGGCATTTTTAACCCTTAGATGCATAAGTGGGTATAAAATGCCGGGTCATGAGGTTATTTTCTTGAAATATCTTCAGACTGAAAATGTGTTATCGTTTCATATTCCAGGTATTCCTCAAAAACATGTTTTTTATATAATGTCATTCACAATTTTAATTGACCTTTTATACATTTTAAGAAATTTCAGTTCTTGTTTTACTACCCCAAACTTCCATAAGTGTGTCAAAAATGACCCGCGTGCATTTTCTATAGAATCCAATGGGAACCACTGATTCTAATCAACTTTGGCTGTCAGCAATACATTAACTGTGGACCACGCAGACTATATAGCCCAGGGGTCCCCAAACTTTTTCCTGTGAGGGCCACATAACTTTTCCCTTCTCTGATGGGGGGCCGGTGTCAGTTTGTAACAAAAAAAAGTGTGACGATCGTAGGGGAGCTTTAAAAATTTATTGTTTTCCAGAAAGCCACACATAACCAAATAACCCTTTCCAGGTTCTTTACAGAAAAAAAGTCAGGAAACAAATAATAACACTATTAATGAAATAAATAATAACTAAAAAACCCTCTCTGAGTTCTTCACAGAAAAAAACAGGAAATAAATAACACTATTTATGAAATAAATAATAACTAAATAACTCTCTCTGGGTTCTTCATAGAAAAAAAGCCATGGAACATTAACTTTCTGTTGTGCCATGCACAATCTTAACAGATAAAAGTTCAGCTCAGTTGTCAGAGCAGAATCTCTCTCACGTCAACACTTTGCAGCACAGTGCTTGCTGGTGAATTAGGCAGTGGACTCGTAGCAGGGCGGTGAGACCCCTTTTTTCCAACTCCCGGTTCATGCATCCCATTAGATCGCGAGTTTCACCCACCATGCTTGGAGCACCATCAGTCGTGATGCTAGCTAGCTTTGACCAGTCCAGGTCCAACTTCTCCATGGTTTTGCACACTTTGTCAAAAATATCCTCTCCCGTTGTAGTCCCTTTGAGACTTTGGAGGGCTGCCAGATCCTCGCATATCTCAAAGTTTTCTCTAACTCCACGAATAAAAATGAGCAGTTGCGCTGTGTCTTGCACGTCCGTGCTTTCATCCAGTGCTAACTAAAAAAAGTCAAATTCTTTCATCTTCTGCTGCAGCTGGGCATATACATTACTCCCGATTTCTTCAACGCGTCTGGTATTGTACTCGCCGACAGACTTACGGCATTAAATGCATCTTTCTTCTCGGGACACACCTCCTCCGCGACAGCATCCATACATTTCTTAACAAACTCTCCGTCAGTGAAAGGCTTACCGCTGCTTGCTATCAGTTTAGGAACCCGAAAGCTGGCCCGAACAGATGCCTGGTTCAGCTGAGCTTGGCGTACAAATGTATTCTGCTGAGATAGTCGTCCACTTTTTCGCTTTGAGAGTTTGTCTGCTCGTATTTGGCCTTGCAAGCTATCGTACTTGTCTTTGTGATGGGATTCATAGTGTCAGCAAAGATTGTATTCTTTGAATACCGCCACCGTCTCTTGACAGATGAGACAAACAGCCTTTTCTTTCCATTGAACAAAAAAATAATTGTTTGTCCACTCCAGGTTAAATACCTTGCATTCTGAATAAATTTTTCTCTTACCTAACTTTTTCGCCATTATTCCGTTCTCTCTTTGACAGGGCGGGGCCTAGGATTTTTTTCTGGAGGTCAAATAGGAAATAAATCCGATAGCATCTCTGGTATTGTTCAGAGGGCCGGGCCAAATGTGCTGACGGGCCATATCCGGCCCGCGGGCCGTAGTTTGGTGACCCCTGATATAGCCCTTAGGAAGATTATTTTACACAGTAAGAGCTGATATGTGTAAGTATTATCTTCATTATCTTCATCACTGATGATATAATCCAAGAGCTGATGAAGTGCACAAACTTGGTAGGACGGATGTTAGCAACAGCTAGAGGAAAAGAATGGAAAAATGTCACCAAAGAAGAATTTGTGGCTTTCATTGGATTGACCCTGCTTGCAGGGAGTGAGAAGAACTGGGATCTATTGTTCGTCACGGGCCGGAGCGGACACCTGGCGGACGGCGTTTATCTAAGATCCTGCCTAAATTATGAAAGTTTTGGTATGAGCACTACTTCCCTCGTCCTCGCCTTCTTCCCTGCGATTGGGTCCTATTCCTTGTAGCCTCGACGTCTCCACGAAGATTTAACATCTATCTATCCATGAGTTCTTCGGAAGTCCTCTACATAATCCCATGTACCATTCAAGGCTAGGTGCAAGTTTCTAGAGTACATGTCAAGCAAGCCTGCCAAGTACAGCCTAAAGATCTTCTGGATTTGTGATGCATGCATCCCCTGTGCAATAGATGGTATAGTTTACAGGGGGAGACAACCAAGGGAAGAAGTTCAGTAGAATCTGGGAGAAAACATTGTCCAGCAGTTGTATAGTAGATTTAGAAACAGGTCACAAAATCACCATGGATAACTTTTTCACCAGTGTGTCACTCGCGCAGCATCTCCTTGAGAAGGATCTCACTATTGTGGGGACTCTACGTCAGAACAAGTAAGACATCCCTCCTCTGATGAAGCTTTCCTAGTCAGGGAGCTCTACAGCACAGAGTTTGGATTAAATGACAATCTTACCATGGTCAGCAATGTCAGAAAGAAAGGAAAAGCTGTTGTGCTCCTGAGCACGATGCACCACGACAGAGCAGTGGATGAACATAGCAGAAAGAAAAACCAGAAGTGATTACATTTTACAACTAGACAAAAGGAGGTGTGGACACCATTGACCAGATGGTTGGCAACTACACGTGCAAGCGCCAAACACAGATGTGGCCCACGGTGCTGTGGTACAACATAATTGACATCGGCACCCTGAATGCCAATATCTTTTACATGGCTCAGAAACCAGATTTCAAGAGCGGCATCACGACAGCTGTTGCTCAAACAACTGTCAAAGGAGCTTATTGCACCTCACATGAGGAGTCGACTGGAAAGCTGCTCCCAACTGCAAACCCCAATTATTGAAGCAATGGAAAAGTGCGGAGTGACAAAAGCCACAACTCAGACACAGGAAAGAAATACACAGGGCCAACCAAAGAGAAAATGGTGTCAGATCTACCCAAGTAACAAAGATCACAAAGTCAACAATAGGTGTTGGAAATGATATGTAACTGTGTGCAATGATCACTGCCAGAAACAGTTAGATTGTCTGAATTGCATATAGTGATGAAACAAGAAGGCAAAACAGGGAAAAGAGAGAGAAGAGAGAACTGTTAATCAATGACTGGACAGTTCTACACGTAAATTGTAAGATAAGATTGTAAGATAAGAATACAAAGTCGCTTTGCAATTGCTTGTTCATATTGCATCAGTTTTTGTAAGTATAGAAACATCATTGTCATAGAGACTTGACACTGATTAATCTGCCTTTGCCCAAGGTTTGGTCATTGTCATAGAGACTTGACACTGATTAATCAGACTTTGCCCAAAGTTTGGTCGTTGTCATAGAGACTTGACACTGATTAATCAGACTTTGCCCAAAGTTTGGTCGTTGTCATAGAAATTATACTATACCCTGTTTTCCTATATGAAGACTCACCCACTGTTCATTCGGAGAGAGTTGCAAGGACAACAAACTGTGCCTTCAGAGCTATTGGAGCTCTCTCCCCATCCTGCAGTCTGGTAATAAACTTATTTCCTTTAAATTGGTCTCACTCTTTCAGTGCCTGTTCCTGAAGCTGTTTTACAGACCCAACAACATACACACAGACAGACACACGCACGCGCAAACACGCACACACACACACACGCACGCGCACAGGCACACACGCACACGCACACACTCACACACACACACACACACGCACACACTCACACACACATGCACACACTCACACACACACACAGATATTTCAAACATGAAATCATTCTTGTGTAGTCCTAAATTTAATACTAAATATTATAAGTGATTATTCTTAACCAAAATGACAAAATTCATAGAAACACATTGATTGTATTATGGGTCATTTTTTACCCACTATTGGAAGAGTGTAAGGTCCATTCACTCGTGCATCTAAGGGTTAAACTCAGTGGCGGTCCGTGCATTTTCTCGTAGCGCCTTCAACGGGTAAAATCCTAGCAGCATTTAATGATTAAATACAAATACTGGAGCTTTTCAGACATTACAGCCGGGCCGGGGGGTGATTTTCCCGGGAGAAGACAGCAAGACAGCAATGAACGTCAATGGCCAACCGGCAAACATTGCCCGAAAATGGGGTAAAATCCAGCCGAAAACAGCATTTATTGATTAAATACAAACACTTGAGCTTTTTAGACATCAGAACCGGGCCCGGAGTATCATTTCCCCGGGAAAAAGACAGCGATGAACGTCGATACGTCCATAAACGTCCATACGCGAAACGGGAAAAATCCAGTTTCTAGCAGCATTTAGTGATTAAATACAAACACTGGAGCTTAAATACAAACACTGGAGCTTTTCAGATATCAGAACTTGGCCCACAATTGAAATATTATTTAGGAATATAGTCATTTTACTCACCAAAAATCATTTTTAACTGTATACAATTATTTCGCTTCTGATCTCTTCCTCCATCACTTCAGCAATAGCAGTGATCAGGTCGTTTTGTATTTTGCCCGACATGACACTAAATACTTCGTGTGCGGTCGATTGGTCGCCGGACTTTTGGTCGCCGTCTTTTGGTCGCCGGTCTTTTGGTTGCGGTCTTTTGGTCACCCAAACCGCGACAACGGGCGACCCAAAAAACGGCGACCAAAAGACCGACGGCCAAAAGACCAGCGACAAAACAAGGTAAAACAACACGGTCTACGCATCAATAAAAGCCAACAATGGCCATGAGCAGTTTCACTGAGCCGACGTGTGAGTGTATAAGAGTTTGCATGTACATGCGTTGTCCCTTTAAGAAGCTATGCCAGTCAGGGTCTTGACAAGTTCTCCAACAAAAAACAATAAAAGTCCGGGAAATTTGTAGCTTTTCTTTAGCCTAATAATTACTAGGGCATTAAGTATGACTAAATAGTAATTCGCAGTTTGTATTTCGGGAATTTGAGCAATGATTTAAATGGTAATTATCAATAACCTTGCGGGCGACCAAAAGACCGGCGACCAAATGATCGGCGATCAAAAGACCGGCGACCAATCGACCGTGTACCGTGTCCCCGAAAGGAAAGTTCCTGCTTGCCCAAAAAAATGACGCAGTCTATCAAACTTTTTAAGATTTCCCTAATTTTCTTTACCTTTTCGTTCTGGCGCTCCGTTTCCCTGCGCACTTGCTCGTTGAATTGTAACTCCACTCGAGTATCTCCAAAAGTTTTGGAGCGCACCCTGTTGCTTGTAAGTGTCCGGCAGAGCTTTGGTGTCTCGTTGCTGCTTTGGTTAAACCTTTTAAACTGCTTTTTTCCCAAGATGGCGCGTCACGCGGAAGCCAGTGGCAGTAGCTCTGTCCACTCTTATTTGTTTTTCGTGTTTTACAGCCCTTCTATCTTTTTTTAATTACATTTTAATATTTCTTAATACATTCCTTTTTACTTTACTTTGTACTTTATACTTTTTACACTAATGTTTTTACAACTTTCTTTGTTCTGTTAGCCTGGCTTCTTTCTGCTTTCTGCTACTTCTTTTTTGGAACCATTCAGCCATGCCTACACTGTCATACACATGGGACTAGCTGTTACAATTCGCAGCAGAAGGAGCAACACCTCAATACCGCTGGAAATTCGGAGCTGGACAAAAGTGCCGGGAGAAGAAGCAACGCTTCAGACCAACCATTCCATCATGCGATAAGATGGAAGAGCTGTCGGCGCTTGCCAGGCCGGAAACGGAGTCGAGGGTCTCTACTCTGCTACTGTTGTCTTCAGCTACAGACTACTGAAGAACTGTGCGGATAAGCTTAGAAGAATGACTCTGCATATTCTCTACCTCGGTCCCAGTCTGCAGAAGTTCTCCATCTTGTGGAAGACTTCCTGTGTGTGGTTCCAGTTTTATCCAACTTTACAACGTCTTTTTCTTGGGTCTGTATCCGTTTTTGCTACCGCAACCAAGATGGCGCCGTTCAAGTGGCAGCCAGTGGCGGTAGCTCCGTCCACTCTTGTTCGTTTTGTGTTTTTGCTGCTTTTCTGTCTTGATGATTTGATTTGGTGATTCTTAATGATCCCATTTACTTTGCTTTGCTTTGTACTTTTGCTTTGTTGTTCTGCGGCCTTTGCGACTGTACTGTCTAACATGTAACTGTGTGTTTTTTTCATTCCCCCCTTCTTGCTACTGTCACAATGAAATTTCCCGAATACGGGATGAATAAAGTTATTCAATCCAATCCAATCCAAGACAAATGTGCAAATCCAGTGCTGCTCCAAACACCATGTCGATCTGTGGCTAATAACAAGCACTCCCAGCAATACAATTTGCAGTGTTCCTTGGCGCCTGTGAGCCAGGGATAGTGCTCGTAGTTAGCGCACTGAAAGTGGCAGACACACCCTTTTCCCGGCTGTAACAGGCTTGCTAGCTTCGGAGTTGACCGCCCTTTCTTAATGATGTCCATTTTTTTCTGGAAAAGTCCGTCTGGAAAATGGCTTTGCCAGCAAATCTGCAACCAAATCAATTTGTTTTCCTGCGTGGGTGGAGTTTGCTAGTCTGTCTGCCTCACTCTGGCTTTGGCCCGCCTACTCTATAGCTAGCCAATAATAGTTGGTGAAAGCAATGACGTATCCCAGCCAGCAAAATGGCAATGCCTGCGAAAAGCATTGTGGGGTTGCCAACTCGAAATCTGATTGTTTAAAAGCAACAGTCTTGTTTAATGCAGCAGAGCCCGCAGAACTGATTGTGAAGGCTTTGAGGCAGATTCCTGATCCTGGCAACAAATAATGGCTGAAATGTGATTGGTTAAATGCTTCAATATGAAAACACACATCTTGAAGCAGTGCAACCAGGGGGAAAAGCAATGAAAGGAAGCTAACAGACAATTTGGAATAATAAGTATTGATGGACAAAATATAATACATGATTCAGATATTTCTTAGGCCAGCAGAGAAGTTCCTTGAAGGCCCTGACGGCTCGCCACTGGTTAAACTATTTTCCAGCAGGCAGAAGTGGTCGTTAATTTCATTAGTAATACCTTGAGATACAAGCTAAATGCGTTCCAGCACAGAGCCCGTATGTCAAATTACTCATATCTCGAATCAATATTTCCTATACAAATGAACTAAATATATTTGCTTGGAATTTTCCTCGTATATCAAATTACTCGTATGTTGGGGCACTTGTATGTCAAGTTATTACTGTATTAGTGGGCGGGTTTCAGTTGAAAAGGAACATCCATTTCTACATTGCGCAAGCCTTATGGTGCTGTTTCTTTGACTGTTGAGAGTATTTTTAGGCTTTAAAGGCGCTTCGAGCACACGGAAGTCAAATCGCCTCGCGACTCGTCTGTTTTGAATGGAATTACCGTAATGCGTGGAGTACGGGGGCGGGCTTTATATAGCGTCCACTCATTTCACCACGAGAACAGGAACGTCCGGTGGCTTGATCCAAGTAAACGCATGACAAACTGAATCGAGTGTCATTAAGAATGAACTAGTTTTCACCACAGTTTTTTTCATTTGTAAAAGTAAATCATCAATTACGCCAATATCCATTTTTAATGCTTTTTTAAAGTAACCCTCTATTTGTTGAGACTTTCGACTTATTTTGACTTGTCTCAATCACCGTACACGCCACACTCCGTATCCAATGGGGGCGATAATGCAACAAAAATCTTGTTTACCTGCAGCATAAAATAAAAAAAGAAGTCCCCACCTAGCCTCGAGCTTGCCCTTCTCTCGATCATCCAAATCTGATATGCTATCTATGTAGCTACAATGTACTTACCCCAGAATTGGTCATCTTAGAGTACGTTTCTACTATAGACATTTAATTCCGCTTCCAGAAAAAAGCATATTGTTGTTCCTGATTGTCACCGGTTTTATGACGTGAACTACGCTTGAGACAGCGGACTAAATTTTCTCTGCCAAGGTATATACTGCATCCAGTTGGACTATGTCATTCGTAAAACGTCTTTTGTGTGTTATTGTCAGTGTGTGTCGCTTTATTCAATCATTTCGAACCGTTGAAAAAAACAATCCGAAGAAAATTTTTATTGCCGAATGTATATTTAAAATGTTCTCTGAATTTTTAGGATGCCAAGTTTGCAGTGGGAACTTCCCACAGACCTATGCTGTCGACCGATGGCTTTTGTAGCTCTGACTGGCTTAGACGTTATGTACAACGCTGTGCACCGTGCTATTTGGGATGTGTTCATTGCCAACCGGCGTGCTGACAGAGTGCCAATCTCTTTCAAAATTCTTCCTGGAGACCATGAGTATCCTAAGTGTCGAACTAAGGTTTGTCGAGGAAACAAGTTCATTATGCATACAGGCTTCGTAGAGTGAGCGTCGTGGCGTTGTAAAGTTCTAAGGTTACAAGAGGCCTGACGATATGACTAAAAATGTTATCACGATGAAACAAAAACAGTTGCTACAGATAATTATTACGATAACTATGAGATTAAAAAAAAAAACCTTCAAATTTGAAACTTATGAATTAGTAACTTCGTTTCTTTCCTCGTTATTAAATTGTGAAAGAAAGTGTTACATTACTTTAAAAGAAAAGAAAATATAAAATATGATTTAAAAATATTTTACTAGTTATTT
This sequence comes from Stigmatopora argus, assembly GCF_051989625.1. Taxonomy (NCBI): domain Eukaryota; kingdom Metazoa; phylum Chordata; class Actinopteri; order Syngnathiformes; family Syngnathidae; genus Stigmatopora; species Stigmatopora argus. Next base: position 280,019 of record NC_135395.1, read on the forward strand.
TGTGAAATAAAGATAATTACACTATGAAAAGTAATGAATAATAAATCTTGCGGAAATTTTGACAGGTGTCTTTATTTTTATTAATATGCCTTCAAACCAAAAGTTGCTGTGTAATATTATATTAAATATATAAAACAATCAACTGAAGACATCATCACCATCGGCAAGCAGACTCGTTCAGCCTCACAAAAAGAAGCAATCTAGCTAATGTGGCAATTTAAAAAAAAGTTGAACTTAACCCTTTCTTACCCAAGTTAACACGTTTTAGATCTTTGCTGTTTTATTAACATTTGCATAAAATGGGGAAACCCCTTAATATCAATTAAGAAAAGAATTATAGGCCGTCCTCAACTGAGTACAGTGGGTTAAAATGGGTTAAGGACATTTTCAATAAGGCTGCTTGTTTGCTCAGGTATTTTGAGAGGCATTAAAAACTTCATATTTTAGTAGGTCAGTTCAGTGTTGCCTGCATCTCATAATCGCTCATTTTGGATGTGTTATAGGTCTTTTGCTTTCATGCTCTGTGTTAACTGCTCTATTGCTAACCTTGCTAAAAGTAGCTTTTTGTTCCTTACCAAAATCTTCTGCTGAACGTTGGTCTCGAACCAGCGTTCACGTCGCATCAGTTCCTTGTGCTGTTCAGGTGGTATAATTGCAGTTTAAATATATCAAATTTTATCAAAAGTGTATTATTATTGTTGTCCAAAATTATTTTACGATAAATTTTGTAACCGGTTTATCGCCCAGGTCTGGTTACAATGCAAGACTTGATTATTATTTTGTTCTCCACTGTAGCGAACATCCTATGAGTGGTATATTCCGAAAGGGATCTTGAAAACATCCTGGATGAACAAGCATCTGAATGAAACACCAGCCCTGGTTGTTGTCTTCTATGAATTGGATTGGGATGACCCACAATGGAGGGAGAAACAATCTGAATGTGCAACAAAGGTCGAGATTGTTAGGTAAAATTTGTGTTACTTTTATTTAAATTTGTATGTTTGGAATTTGTCTTGACCTTGTTGACCAAAAATTTTTGACGATAAATTTCTATTGCTGCTATCTACTTTTTTTTTCGCCAGACGCGAGTAGCCTTGATTTTGAAATAAAACAAAATTCCACCTTTTGATTTTTTAAAATTTGATTTCTTGTTCGAAAGTGACAACTATTGAAGTAATATGAACCATCGAAAGAATTGAGATATTTTGAAATTAGAAGCAATATGGCTGCCATGACATCTTAAACTTCTGGTAAGGAAACTGTAATTTCTGTAATTAGAAAGAATCAGGTTTTCATCAAGATAGACATTTCTTTTTTCAAATTGTATAATTTGATATTTTGCATTTACAAAGACAGGCATATTAACGTCCTTATGATATTGACCTAATAATGTGCTTTTGATTCATACAGTATCTCAGAAATACCAATTGTGATGATTTTTAAAAACATTTTCCCTTCAAAGTAACACATTTGTACTCCCTATTAAAACCATGAATATGGAGGTGCAAATTTTGAATCAGGGGGCGTCTTATACGCGAGAAATTGTAAAATTAAAAAATTCCAAGGCAACTTTCAGGGTGCAGCTTATACGCGCGGACGAGTAAATACGGTAAGTCTATCTTGATAAGAACCCGATGCTTTTTAATGACATAAATTACAATTTTCTTCCCATAACTTTAAGATGTGGCAGCCAAATTGCTTCTAATGTCGAAATATCTCGGATTTTTTTCCCGGTGGTTCATATTACTGCAATAGTTGTCACTTTCAAGCAAGAAATAAAAAGAAAAAAAAGTCAAAGTGGAATTTTGTTTTATTTCATAATTGTTGTTTGCACGTACAGACGCTTCCCAACTAACGAACATTCGAGTTCCGAACAACGGTACATACGAACATGTCTGCGCGTATCAAATATAGATTTTGTATTGCGCGCCTTTTTCCGAGTAGTGCTTCTTTCCGCCGCTAATACCGCCGCTTGGCGCTGTGAGAGCTCACCCAGCATCCACCTTCCTCTGGGAGGAGGAGGAGGAGGAGGAAGAAACGCCTGTCCCCATGAAGAAATTCGAGACGAAACTCTTGGCCGAGGGGTTTTCGCTCATAGATAAAGCCATCACACTCTTCGAGCAGCAAGACCCAAATATTGAACGTTGCACAAAGGTTGCAAATCAATTGAATGATGCCATACAGTGCTACCTCATCATTTATGATGAAAAAAAGAAGAAAACTGTGCAATCGTCGTTAGATCGCTTCTTTCGGCCTCTTCCTCCTCCTCCTGCTCCATCATCTCCTTAAGCATCGAGTACATCTTCCAAAAGTAAGTTAAACTTCATTTTATTTATCTTATTACATACATGTACATACAGTGGTACCTCGTCATACGACCGCTCGTCATACAATATTCTCGTCTTACGACGGAAATTTCGATCGAATAATTCGCCCGTGATGCGGTCAAAATTTTGTGATGCGACCAAGCCAGGTGGCCATGGCACTGTCTTTTTTGCATCTCTTTCGTGTATAACAATATCTACGAGCACCAAATGAGTTATTCAGACCAGGAAACGCACAACGCGCATGCGCGGGAAAAAGAGGGCTTTCTGGGTAATGAAGTATACTCGTGCACACAACGCCGATAGGCAATGGCACTCTTTCTCAGAATAAAACTTCATTAGAACATCAGGAGCACTGGCTCGCAACTCCCCGCAATATCATCCCCGGTAGCAACTCTATCATAGGCGCCGTTTAAAGCGGTTGCGACCACAGATGCTACAAGCTAAAAGGAAGTTGCGAGCCAGGGCCCCGATGCTCCCATGAGCAGCGGAGCGATCGCTGATAAAAGACTGCTTCTCGTTGGCAAGTGGTCGTGCGTTATCCGATTGTGAGGACATTTGTGTGCATCATTTTCGGAATATTTTGAAGGGAATAGTACAACAGCAAACATCCCAGCGATAGCGAACGTGAGGGTGGAGTGTTTGTTCGTTTACAAGTGCGTTGTTGCTGTGGATAAAGTCCCCCCCCGCCTCCGTGTATGTCGCTGTCACTACCCTCCGCGAAATGCGTCTAATTTTACTTCTATTAAACACATTTTATTACTATTAAACCACTAGTTATGTGTTACTTGGTTAATAGATGGGGAATTAGAAGAAATAAAACATTTTTTCCAATCCAATATCCTGTTTTTGGGGTTTTTTCAGAGGGTTGGAACGAATTAATTTGTTTTCCATTCATTTCAATGGGAAACGTCCGCTCGAGTTACGAGAACCTCGTCATACGATCTCAGTCTTGGAACGGATTACGATCGTATGTCGAGGTACCACTGTACTGTGTGTGTCTTAGGTTACTTATACAAGCCTTAAACATACTTATATAAACCTTCAATATACTTATATAGGCCTTAAACATAAATTATAATACAAAATATAGCACTGAAGCAACTTACGAACGAATTCACCTTAGGAACGATCATTTGGAACGTAACTCGTTCGTAGGTTGGGGAGCGTCTGTACACAAATTCAAACAGGAAGGAACGTAAGCACAACCAGGAAATATGCCCATAGCGCTATACGTAGTGTTCACCAAGTCTCTGGGTGCAATAATAGCATACAAATTGCATAGGTATCAAGGTTTATATTTTAACGATTGACTGCAAGACCTTCGATCAGCCTTAACTATTGGGATGTGGTGACATAGTAAAAGCAGAGCACGTTTAACCACGGAAAGATGGTGGCGCCCCGAGCGAGCAATAGCAGACACAAGTGTACTCACGTCTGGCCAGTCTGAGCACGTTTAACTACGGTAAGAGCAGTGACGGGAATGTGAGTTTTTTCATGTTTTATGCAAGATATGGTTTATTTTTTCCTTGAATTATATTCATAGACGTCTTTTTTATTCTGAAATAAATGACCGTATCGACCACATTGTCTTGTGTCATGACGGCGCCATTTTTATCATGACGTCATCGTGTCATCATCGTCAACATGCAGTTTCTTGCATGTCATGTTTTTATGCACATATAAGCCGTACCCTCGATTCAGTCATCATTTTTTTGTCCGACAAAAGCGGCTTATATACCTCGAGATACGAGCTTAATTCGTTCCGGGACTGAGCTTGTATGTCGATTTTCTCGTAGCTCAAACGAACGTTTCCCATTGAAATGAACTACCGTATTTTCACGACTATATGGCGCACCACATTTAAAGGCGCAGTGTCAGTAACGCGTGCTTTTTCTGGCATGGCAAAACATACACCAGCTTAAACATACACCAACTTAAACATACGGACACACGCTAAAACACGTTTTTAAAAAGGCAACGAAGCAAAAGTTCGGTTGTACTTTATTTAGCCATTTTACAATGTACAGACGCTCCCCTACTTACGAACGCAATTGGTTCCGAGCGATTGTTCATAAGTTGAATTTGTTTGTAAGTTGATTCAGTGCTATATTTTGTATTATAATTTATGTTTAAGGCCGATATAAGTATATTGAAGGTTTATATAAGTGCATTTGTATGTTTAAGGCTTGTATAAGTAACACACATTGGTTTGTACTGAAAAAAAAAAATTTAATAAAATGGAGAGAATATGTACAGTACTGTAGAGAGAGAGATAGATTTATGTATTAGAAACTGGCCAAAAGAAGCGACCTAATGACGATTGCACAGTTTTCTTCTTTTTTTCATCATAAATAATGCGGTAGCACTGTATGGCATCATTCAATTGATTTGCAAACTTTGTGCAACGTTCAATATTTGGGTCCTGCTGCTCGATCTTTCTGTTTATAAATGGTACTGAATGTGCAACGCTCACCACTCTCACGCGCATCAAGCTTCGTTATTATTGCCACTCGTTTCAAATGAAATGGCTTGCCTCTTCCTTGCAACTTCCTCAATAGAAGCCTTTAGCTTTTTACCAACCATATTCAATATTGGATGCATGAGATATTTAATGATACAAATGAAAAAGGTTCTTTGCACACTGGAGATACATTCACGCACTTCCGCATTGCAACGAAGAAGAAGGTAGATGCTGGGTGAGCTGAGCTCTCACAGCGCCAGGCGTCGGTATTAGCGGCGGAAAGAAGTACTACTCCGAAAAAGGCGCAAAATACAAAATTGGACTTGCGAACATTTTTGGACTTAAACGCAATTTGCAGACATGTTCGTATGTACCGTTGTTCGTAAGTTGAATGTTCGTAAGTAGGGGAGCGTCTACTCACGTTTTTTGACCAATCATCACCCACAAATCCATCAAAGTCCTAATTTTCTGTGTCCGAATTGAACAATTGTCCAAATGATTCATCAAAAACGCCGGGTTCCCTCTCTTCGTTGTCAGAGTCACTCACATTGCCATGTGGCTCGACAGAAATGATGCCGGCTTTGGCAAAAGCTCGAACAACAGTGCAAGCAGACGCGTTCGTCCAAGTGGCCACAATCCATTCGCAAATAGTGGCGTAACTAGCCCGGCGCTGCCTGCCACCCTTCGTAAAGCTGTGTTCGCCACCTTTCATCCATTGTTGCCATGCCGCTAGCAACTTTGCTTTGAATGGCCGGTTGATGCCGATGTCCAGCGGTTTTCAAGCATCTGTTGTTGGTGCCTTTAACAACAGTGCAAGCAGACACGTTCGGCCAAGCGGCCACAATCCATTCGCAAATATTGGCGTAACTAGCCCGGCGCTTTAGTTAAGCCTCCGGGAATGACGATAAGCTCAGAGTTCATTTTCGTGACTTGGTTTTTCACCGCTGCTGCGAGATGGGCACACGCAAATCAATTCAGCTTCTTCTTCTTGACTTGGTGAAGCTCGTTCTCCTGCTTCCTCCATTTGCTAACCATGGATTCGTTGATCTAAAATTCCCTCACGGCTGCTCTATTCCCATGTTCCCCTGCATAATTGATGGCTTGAAGTTTGAACTGAGCTTCGTAAGCGTGTCTATTTGTATTATATTCATTTTCGGGGGGCGTTAGAAACCAAACCGAAATTATTTTGCAATAAACACATGCCCACACTATATACGGGTACCTTGTAGGGGCGTGCCTTTAGCGTCTGACCCCACCCATGTCCGCCTTCTCTCTATATAAGAAGCGTGTCGGCAAGAAGTGCTCTCAGTCAGGCTTTAGAGCTTACACATGGCGCCCTGTCTATTTTGGAGAAAATTTAAGACTTTTTAGTGCACCTTATAGTCGTGACAATACGGTAAAAACAAATTAATTCGTTCCAACCCTCTGAAAAAAACACCAAAAACAGGATATTGGATTGGAAAAAATGTTTTATTTGTTCTAATTCGCCATCTATTAACAAAGTAACACAACTAGTGGTTTAATATTACAAAAAATGTGTTTAATAGTACTAAAATTATACAGATTTCGAAGGGAGGAGAGAGAGAGAGACCGTGACCGGACGTTTCGTTGACGGACACTTCGTCCCAGGACGTTTCGTCGAACAGACGTTTGGTCGCTGGACACTTCGTCGCCAGACAGTTCGCCTAACCTTAACCACTAACCTTAACCACTAACCTTAACCACTAACCTTAACCACTATTAAAGAAGACAAAGGAAATTCACATATTCTTTATTAAAGAAACTAAAACAGCAAAAAGTCGCTTGACAACACAAACACATTAACATTTGGGCATGCGTACTAAATGGGCTCGTCTCTAAACACACTACGCACGTTAAACGGTTTCCACGTTGAGCGCTCCATTTTTAAAATAAAAGGCAATAAATAACATTATTTTATTTAAAAAAATATTAAAAAGAAGACAAAGGAAATTCACATATTTATTAAAAAGCAGACAAAGGAAATTCACATATTCTTTGTTGTCTTCTTTTTTTGCTTGGTATTCCCATAGGTATCGTGTATACAGACTAGATTTCCTATGCGCGTTGTGAGGCAACAGAGCAAGACGTCGTCGCTTGTCGGCCATCTTAAGAACAGGCCCATTCGCTCCTATTAATAGAGTCAAAAGAATTTGCTCTTTGAAAGAACCATAGATTGCTTGATTTCAAATCAAACGTGTGCGTCTATGTCAAAGTCAGAGATGCAGTATTTTTGGCATACTTCCTAACAAATATCAGCATCCAGTCAGAATCGTAGCCACATCAATTCGCGATTAAAAACCAAACAGTTAATAATAATTTAGTGGAGTCACTCAGTGCCCCCCGAGGAACCGAATTTCCTTTGTCTTCTTTTTAATATAATTTTTAATAAAATAATTGTATTATTGCCTTTTATTTTAAAAACGTTGTCGACTCCGGTGACAAGCGACGACGTTTAGCTCCGTTGCCTCACAAAGCGCATCGGAAATCTACGGGGATACCAAGCAAAAAAAAGAAGACGATGAAGAAAATGTGAATTTCCTTTGTCTTCTTTTTAATAAAATTTTTAATAAAACAATTTTATTTATTGCCTTTTATTTTAAAAATGTTCGCAAGTCTGGCGACAAGCGACGACGTCTAGCTCCGTTGCCTCACAACCCGCATCGGAAATCTAGTCTGTATACACGATACCTATGGGAATACCAAGCAAAAAAAAAAGACGACGAAGATTATGTGAATTTCCTTTGTCTTCTTTTTTTTTTTTGATAAAATAATTTTATTTATTGCCTTTTATTTTAAAAATGGAGCGCTCAACCTAGGAACCGTTTAACATGCGTAGTGTGTTTAGAGACGAGCCCATTTAGCACGCACATGCCCAAATGTTAATGTTTGTGTTGTCGAGCGAGTTTTTGCTGTTTTATTTTCTTTAATCAAGAATATGTGAATTTCCTTTGTCTTCAGACAGCGGACGCGAAATGCTTCTCATAAGAACATCATGGGCACTGTCTCTCTCCCCGCATCTCCCTCGTGTAATGTTTCTGGTCGCAACTCCCTCGTGTAATGTCTCTACGAGCGCTGGGCGGAGCGTTGCATTTTTTTCAGTGTTTTTTTTCCCGTTAGTGCAGAATGGCGGAGCTTGCTTGATAATATGAGAGAACTATATACTACTTCTTGTTGGCAAGTGGTCGTGCGTTATCCTGTTGTAAGGACATTTGTGTGCATCATTTTCGGAATATTTTGAAAGGAAGACAAAAGCAAACAACCCTCGATAGGTTCCTTTTAGCTGCAGCTGAAAGTCAAGGTGGAGATGGGGCAAATAGAGCCAACATGGGAGAAGAAAGGTATAAAAATGTAAAAATGTACAACAAAATTAGAATTAAATTTAGTGTAAGGTTAGATTACATTTATTTTTGAGTGTCTGTTTCGTAATCCAAGGTCTTTTTTTTTTTTTACGAGTGCGTTGCCGTGCAAAAAGTCTCCCCCTTTCTCTCGCTCTCTCTCCCTCTGTCCCCCTCTATCCCCTCCGCGAAATCCGTCTAATTTTATTCCTATTAAACATCATAACCACTGGTTATTTTTTACTCTGTTAATAGATGGCGAATTAGAACAACTAAAAATGTTTTTCCAATCCAATATCCTGTTTTTGGTGTTTTTTTAAGTTCATTTCTATGGGAAATGTTCATTTGAGATACGAGTAAATCGACATACGAGCTCAGTCCCGGAACGCATTAAGCTCGTATCTCGAGGTACCACTGTAAAATGTCCAAAAGTGTTGTGATAAAGAATACCACAATGGATTCAAAATGATGCAGCCATTGAGCAGTGTTCTATTAGTTCAGTCACACTGATACAATCAGAATTGTGCAAATGATGCAGAGATTTTGAGTAATATAGTGTCCTGTAATGTGAGAGAAGAACTTTCTGTATTTGTGAAAGTTGTGCAAAAACTTTGCACTACACTGCTTAATGCTTTGCAGTTTGGGTCTTGTTGAAAGAATGCAACAAGGACCATCGAAAACAAATATTGTAGTAGAATTGCTCCATGCACAGTGCAGAGTTGACCATCACTATGCCACTTTGGATGGAATCCTAAGTGGTAAACAATGTATTTCTTTCAGGTGTTTATCATTCTCTTATATTTTAGGTCCAGTCTTCAGAGCAGGAATACTAAGGTGGCTGTAGTTTTAATTCAAAGAAAAACACCTCTGCCTCCAGGTAAAGACCCTCTTGTAAAATAATTTGCAGTATGAGCTGGCATTTTATTAGCTTTTGGTTTTCATGTGGCATTCATGACTTCCATTTCATCACGCTACCTGCTTTCTTGCAACATTGAGTAATGTCCCCAATCTAATCACGTGATCAGAACCCTTGCAGATCACATCATTTTTCAGAGGAATGGGATTGACTGAAAAGTGTGTGTGTGTGTCTGTTTGCTACTGCACGAATAGAACAAGTTTTTACACTTGTTTTCTTGTTTTGCACAGGGGAAGACTTGGTAGCATCTGAAAGAGCTGCAGCTATTTGTCATGCTTGTGATCTTTCTGGAAAAAGTCTGTTTGTTCTGCCACATACTGACCACCTGGTCGGTTACATTATAAGGTAATAATAAAAGTAATTTATTATATGATACTAAATAATGGTTGCTGTTCAAAGTTCGTGCAGTGGTGAATTACCCTACAAGTGTCCCAACTAGAGCTGGGCGATAAAACGATAAAGATAATTGTCGTGAAATAATTTTTGTCAACGATAATACTAGCATGTAATATTTTTCTTTCTTGGTACTTGTTTTCCCATTTTAGGTAAATATTCTGAAAACCTAAAACTTATTATCTTGGGTTAAGTTCATCCAACTTTTTTATTTCATTTTTTGGTAACTGGACATATGTGAGGTAAATTTACTGCTTCTTTGTGAGGCTGAAAATAGTCTGCTTGCCAATGGTGATGATGTCTTCAGTTGATTATTTTATTTATTTCACATTGCACTGCAACTTTTGGTTTGAAGGCATTTATAAAAATACTGACGCCTGTCAAAATTGTTGTAGGTTTTATTATTTACTTTTCATAGTCTAAGGAGGGACTTGTCTTCTCTTTATTGCACATCAGAACAACAAAAATCATATTTATATTAGATTAGAACTTTATTTCATTCCGTATTCGGGAAATGTCTTCGAAGTAGTAGCAAGACAGACACAGGACGCACAAGACATTGTAGACCTAGGTAAGAAACTGGAGCCACACACAGGAAGTCCACAAGGTGGGGACCTTCTGCAGACTGAGACTGAGGTTACCACACAGTCCCTCAGTTGTCTGGAGGTTTTAAAGATCATCTTCCTTACCTAGATCCCCCTAAGATGTCCAATCACCTAATCAGCAGCAGTGGAGAGGATGGTGGGGGGCTTCAAAGCACACAAGCAGCCCAGCAAGCACCGGCAGCTCCTCCATCTGACCAGGGAGAGATCTCACGCTCCCAGAACAATGATGGAATGCTCGCTCTGGAGCGTTGCCTCTTTTCCCGGAACTATCGTACAATGCTTACAGCTGATCCTGTGCGCATGACACCGGCGGCGCGGCTGAGCGGCTCCAAAGACGTCTAGGACTAGCGCAAAGAAACCAAGCCAAGCGACGGGTGGGGCCGAGTCGCAAAGGCCGCAGAACAACAAAGCAAAAAGCACAAAGTACAAAGCAAAGCAAAGTATATGGGAAATCATTAAGAAATACCAAAATGCAATAAAAAAGACAAAAAAGCAGCAAAAACACAACGAGCAAGAGCAGACGGAGCTACCGCTACCGGCTGCCACTTGAGCGGCACCATCTTGGTTGCAGTAGCAAAAACGGATACAGACACAAGAAAAAGATGTTGTAGAGTTGGATAAAACTGGAACCACACACAGGAAGTCTTCCACAAGATGGGAAACTTCTGCAGACTGATTGAAGTTGAAAATATGCAGAGTCACTCTTCCATGCTTATCCGCACAGTCCCTCAACAGAGTACAACCCCTCAATTCCGTTTCTGGCCTGGTAAGCGCCGACAGCTCTTCCATTTTATCGGGGAGGGATCTCACTTTCCCCATAATAATAAATGGAATGGTTGGTCTGAAGCGCCGCTTCTTCTCCCGGCACTTTTGTCCAGATCCAGATTTCCAGCGGCATTGAGATGTTGCTCTTTCTGCTGCGTATTGTTCACCGCTAATCCCACGTGTATGGCAGCGTTCCAAAAAAGAAGTAGCAGAAAGAAGCCAGGCTAACAGAACAAAGAAAGTTGTAAAAACATTGAAGTAAAACATATAAAGTACAAAGTAAAGTAAAAAGGAATGTATTAAGAAATATTAAAATGTAATAAAAAAGATAGAAAAGCTGTAAAACACAAAATAAACAAATGAGTGGACAGAGCTACTGCCGTCTGACGGTGCCATCTTCGGAAAAAAAAAATATGTTCTCTTTTCTTATAATGGCAACATAGTTACTTTCATATTTGAATAAGTAGGAAAGTAATTTATTTACTATATTTTCTCGCCTATACACCGTATTTGTCGCTCAAAAAATGATAACTGAATCGAAGGTATGCCTTACATGGGCATAAATTAGACTTGACATGCACGAATCTGCAAGGTGAGAGACGAAACACCATAACGCAAGACAATACGTCCGATACGGGCATTTATTTCAAAATAGAGTAAAGATGAACAGATAAAACGCTAAACAAAATGTATTTTAACGTCTATGAATGAAATTCAAGAAAAAAAAACATCTTGCATAAAATGTGAAAAAACTCATTCACTTGTCCCTGCCATTGCTCGCTCAGGGCGCAGACATCTTACCTAGGGATGACAACCTAGACCGCTACGGATAAACTTCCTGGTTGTACTGCTTACGCGACTTTTTAAATCAAATCAAAAGTCTTTATTGTCATCATACAAAGCTGCGTATAACGGAATTGGTGGTGCTACTCCAAGCTTTTCAGTGTGTTTTCCCAGTAAAAAAAAACAAATAGTCGAATAAAAAGTCACATCCCGGCTAGGTGATTCTAAAATATTGCAACCAGAATTCGAAAATATTGCTCAGATTCTAAAATGCTGCACAGATTTCTAAGATATTGCACATTGTTATTGCACACCCCGAAGTTATTGCACGGAAGGGATTGTGTGTCGTGCTAACTCAGGTTCAGAGTCCTGATGCCTGTGGGGGAAAAACATTCCTTAAGTCTATTTGTCCGTGCTTTGTGAGACCTGTAGCGTCTGCCAGAGGGCAGCAGCTGGAACAGGTTGTGACCAGGGTGGCATTGGTCCCTGGACCAATGGAGGAAGAGAGGTGGGGACCAAGTCTAACAGTTTGTGGACGGTTGGTTAGGAAGTTCTTAATCCAGTAGCAGATGGAAGAGGATAGTCCAAGGTGGGAGAGTTTTTCAGCCAGAATGTCTGGTATTATAGTGTTGAAGGCTGAGCTATAGTCAATGAAAAGCATCCTCACGTAGTTTCCATGGTGCTCCAGGTGGCTCAGTGCTGTGTTTAGAGCTACGGCAATGGTGTCCTCAGTGCACCTATTTGCTCTATAGGCAAACTGGTGAGGGTCAACTGAGGGGAGGGATTGTATCCCTGATATGGCAGGCGACCAACTTTTCCAAGCACTTCATGATCACAGGCGTAATTGCAACAGGCCTATAAGCCTCCGGAGTGGGGTGTATGCCGGGGTGAGGGACAGGCAGAGATGGTCTGATCCAGCTAGGTGAGGGAGGGGTGTGGCTCTATAAACATGTTTGATATTAAAATAAACATGGTCTAGAGCAGGGGTCTCAAACTCGCGGCCCACGGGCCAACTGCGGCCCCCGGGACGATAATTTGCGGCCCCCGTCTTAATATGAAAGATTAATGTTCGTGCGGCCCACAAGATTGATATGAATGACACTTGTTGTGTTCGGAGCTGAATGAACCAATCACGGTGAGGTATACGGCTCTGGAGGGCGGGACATCGGCCGGGCTGTCCAGTGCCTCGCTCACTCAATCATTCATTCCTCCAATCAGCTGGGCGGAGAAGCCGTGAAGCCGATCACTCCGCTCGGCGCGCACAGTCCTCCGCTGCTCTCAGCATAGAACTGAATGAGGCGCTATGATCCGTGATCCAGCCTGTCTGTTTCTGTAGCAATCGCCATGAGTGAAACTGAAACTTAACAGTAAGTGCGTTAACATGACACTTGAGAAATTCGGAGAACTGACGTAATCCAATACGATCGGAGAGCGAAAGTGCGCATGCGCCACAGACCCGCGCGACTGAAAGTTAAACTTCAACCCGAGACTCATTCCAAGTGGAAACACATATCACAGAGCCCCAGAGATGTCTCTTTCAAAGCCTGCCGTGAAGAGAAAGGTCGGTGATGAGCACAGTCAGTTTCAAGAAAAGTGGGGAGTGCAATATTTCTTTGTTGAGCACAGGGGCACCCTGACGTGTCTCATTTGCACTGATAAAGTTGCGGTGCACAAGGAATACAACTTGAAACGTCATTATACTACGAGACATGCTGAGGAGTATGAAAAATACCAGGGAAATGAGAGAGCCAACCAGGTTGCCAGTCTTAAAACACGTCTTCTGAGGCAACAGGATTTCTTCAAGAAGGCTACCAAAGACAGTAATGCAGCAGTCGAAGCTAGCTACGCCGTTTGTGAGTTGATTGCTAAAGCAGGAAAGCCATTCAAAGAAGGTGAATTTATCAAAAAGTGCATATTACAGGCTGTACATATTGTCTGTCCAGAAAAGAGAAGTCAGCTCAACCACATCAGCCTTTCTGGCAACACCGTGGCAGAGCGCATTTCTGACCTGTCAAGTGACATTTATGATCAACTCTGTGAGAAAGCTCAATGTTTCGGTGTATATTCAGTGGCTCTTGATGAGACACAGACATCACAGACACGGCCCAGCTCGCAATATATGTCCGTGGTGTTGATGACAATTTTGAAGTGATGGAGGAGTTGCTCACAGTAATTCCAATGCATGGCCAGACCACCGCTAAGGAAATATTTCACCAGCTGTGTGATGCCATTGAGAATGCTGGTTTGCCATGGAAGAGCTTTGTTGGAAAAACAACCGATGGAGCCCCATCAATGACAGGGAGGAAGAATGGACTGGTAGCACTTGTTAAAAAAAACTGGAAGAGGAGGGTGTGGAGGAGGCCATAGCTCTGCACTGAATTATCCATCAGCAGCCCCTTTGCAGCAGATGCCTGAAGTTTGACAATGTGATGTTTGTCGTTGTGAAATGCATCAACCAAATCAGATCCAGGGGCTTAAAGCACAGAAGGTTCCGTGCTTTTTTAGAGGAAATTGAGTCAGAATATGGGGATGTGCTCTACTTCACTGAGGTACGTTGGCTCAGCAGGAGAAACGTGTTGAAGAGCTTTTTTGAGTTGAGAGCAGACGTAAAAGACTTCATGGAGATAGACGGGGTTGCTGTTCCTGTGCTAAGTGATCCCAAATGGCTCATGGACTTAGCTTTTCTTGTTGATATCACACATGAGCTTAATGTACTGAACAAGAAGCTACAAGGCAAGGGGCAACTTGTCAGTGCTGCCTATGACAACGTGAGAGCATTCTGCACTAAACTTGTGTTATGGAAAGCCCAGCTCTCTCAGACAAACCTTTGCCATTTCCCAGCATGCAAGGCTCTCGTGGATGCAGGCTCACCATTCAGTGGTGAGAAGTATATTGAGGCCATTTCGAAGCTACAGGAGGGATTTGATCACAGATTTGCAGACTTCAAGACAAACACAGCCACATTTCAAATTTTTGGGGACCCCTTCTCCTTTGATGTGCAAGATGCCCCTCCTGAGCTTCAAATGGACCTCATTGACCTGCAGTGCAACTCTGCACTCAAAGCCAAGTTCAGGGAGGTGAGTGGAGAAGCAGACAATCTTGGGCAATTTTTGAGAGAGTTGACCCCCAGCTTCCCCGAACTTTCCCGAATGTTCAAGCGGACCATGTGTCATTTTGGGAGCACATACTTGTGTGAGAAGCTCTTCTCCACCTTGAACTTCAATAAGTCCAAGTACAGGTCCAGACTTACTGGTGATTATCTTCAAGCTCTACTGAGGGTCTCCACTGCTTCCTCCCTCAAGCCAAATGTGACTCAGCTATGTGAGAATAAGCGCTGCCAGGTCTCTAGCAGCAAGAAGTAGGCAAGATAAGCCGTGTTCAGAATATTTCATGTTCAATGTTCCATTCAAGTTCAGAAAGTTAAAGGTTAAAGAGCTGTTAATACAGACATTTGAAACGGAATAAAAATAATTAGTTTTCTCTATTTAGCCAGCCAGTGTATATCTACTGTATGCTCATTATTATTTTATTTTTTTATTACTGATTGATTTATTTTTTATTCATCTTTACGTTAATTTATTTAATTCATTATTTTTTGTTAAAAAATAAAGATGTTTGATAACGTTGGAATGTTTTATCAGCGCTTTTCTTGTGGAAATCCTGATGCGGCCCAGTCTCACCCAGACTCTGCCTCTAGCGGCCCCCAGGTAAATTGAGTTTGAGACCCCTGGTCTAGAGGTTCATCTCCTCTGGTATGACACTTCACGTACTGGATAAACATAGGCAGAACAGTCTTTAAACATGCTTTGTTGAAGTCACCAGAGACAATAAAGACTCCATCGGGGTGGTCAAGCTGCTGTTTATTTACAGCCGTTAGCAGAAGGCTAAGCGCTGTGCTAACGCTAGCATCCGGTGGGATGTAAACCGCCATTACAATGACAATCGTTAGCTCTCTAGATAGATAGGAGGGCCTGCACCGTACTGCCAATAGCTCTAAATCCGGGGAGCAGTGAGTGTTAATGATCCTACTGTTGCAGCACCATTCATTGTGAATGTACATGCAAAGTCCCCCCCCTTTGCTTTTCCCTGTTAATTCTTTCGAGCCATCATTTTGGAATAGCATCCAGCTAGCTAGCGATACCGCGGCGTCAGGGATTTGTGGGTGTAGCCACGTTTCCGTGATGAAAATGATGTTGCAGTTCCTGACAAAGCTGTTGGTAGCAAGCTGAAGTTCCAAATCGTCCATTTTGTTGGTGATGGATCTGGCGTTGGTCAAGAAGATACTCGGAAGCGGTGCTCGGTGTGGTTGCGGCCTTAGCTTAGCAGCTAGGCCCCCCCGGCATCCGCGCTTTTGCTTTCTTTCCCTTTGCCGCCTCCGTCGTACTCTGAGTGGGCTGACTCCACGGAGATCCCGGTGGTCTCGAGATGTCCTCGGGGATATCGTAGGTCCGTTGGTAATCTGTTGTGATGGATATATTGCATCTCCTCCCAAGAGTAATTAAATCCTGGCGACTGTAGAAAAAGTTTGCCTCGCAGATGTTAGTAAATAACGATAAGATTGAGAAAACAAAAAACAAAACTGGAGAGCATTGAGCCGCTGCACCCGTGCGCGCTGCCATCTTGGAAATCTTCAGATGCTATGCAAAATTTGCCTACATACAGGCAACACCCTTTAGGAATGGTCAATCCATCAGGCAATCTTTTTGATTCACACAGTATCTCAGAAATACTACATGTGATGATTTTTGGAGGTGAAAATTGTGAATCAGGGGGCGTCTTAAACTAGAGAAATTGTAAAATTAAATGATTTTTAAGGCTTATACGCGGAGGCGGCTAATATGCGAGAAAATACGGTACTAATTCACTGAAGTTTTAAATTTGAAACAAAAAGATGATAGTTATTGTGATAATTATCGATATTGACTCAGATATATATACAGTGGTACCTCGTCATACGACCGTTCGTCATACGGAATGCTCGTCTTACGGGGGAAATTTCGATCGAATAATTCGCCCGTGATGCGGTCAAAATTTCATGATGCGACCAAGCCAGGTCGCCATGGCATTTTTTTGTTTTTGCATCTCTTTCGTGTAAAAAATATGTCTACGAGCACTGGTGGGCGGACTTTGCATTTCCACACCCGTTTTCCCCCCACTTGGTCTACATTTACATACCAGGTAAACAATACGTATTACAATGGATCGGCAAAGTTTTGCTAAGAAAAGGCGACCGTTGACAATGGACATGAAACGCGAAATAATTGAAAAACATGAGCGTGGGGTACGTGTTACCGAGCTCGCTCGGCAATACGAGAGGAATACGTCAACCATATCCTCCATCCTTAAGCAGAGGGACGCAATTAAGGAGAAGAGGCCGACCAAAGGACTATCTATCATTTCCCACCGGCGCAGTGACATTCACGACGAGATGGAGAACCTTCTTTTATTGTGGATAAAAGATAAACAATTAGCAGGAGATAGCCTGGCCGAGTCTACCATTTGTGAAAAAGCCAGCCGAATTTACATAGATTTGATATCAACGAAAGGAGAGCCTTCAACAACTTCACAAACATTTAAAGCGAGTCATGGCTGGTTCGAAAAATTTAAAAAACGATCTGGAATACACTCTGTAATCCGACACGGAGAAGCGGCGAGTTGCAATTCGAAAGCTGCGGTGGAATTTATCAAGACATTTGCCTTGATTATCGCCCAGGAAAATTACACCCCCAGCAAGTTTTCAACTGCGATGAAACTGGTCTTTTTTGGAAAAAAATGCCCAGGCGAACATTCATCGTGGCAGAAGAGAAGGCATTACCGGGACACAAACCTATGAAAGACCGCTTAACGCTAGCGTTGTGTGCTAATGCCAGCGGTGACTGTAAAATTAAGCCACTACTGGTGTACAATTTATTCAAGAAATGCTTCGATGTGACAGATGACACAGAGCTAACCCTTCGTGAATTTTGGAAAGAGCACTTGATGAGGCAGATGTGAATGACCTAATCGCCGAGCACCACGAAGAACTCATGACACAGGATTTAATCGACCTACAGGAGCGTGAACATTTGTTGCCGGAACTTAGTAGCGAGGAGGCGGTGGAAGAGGCGGCTACAAAAGATATCAAAGACATGCTCGCGAAGTAGCAAGAGGTTTCGGATTTTATAGAAACGATTCACCCTGACAAACTGGCAAGTGGTCGCACATCATCGTATTATGATGACATTTGTATGCGACATTATCGAAATATTTTGAAGGGTAGACAAAAACAAACAACTCTTGATGCGTTCGTTTTAAAGACTTCGGCGGAGCGGCCAGGTGGTGTCAACCCGTAGAACTAAGTAAGGTAAAAAAGATTACAACTAATTTAGAAGTTAGTTTTGTTTGAAGTTACATTAAAGGTTGAGTGTCTGTTTTTTTTAGTTATCCAAGTTAATTTAAATTTGTTTGTTCGTTTAAGAGTGCAATGTTGCCGTGGAGAAAGTCACCCCGAACAGTCCCCCCCCCCCTCCGCCTCCGTGCGTGTTGTTCTCTCCCCTCCGCGAAATGTGTCTAATTTTACTCCTATTAAACACATTATTACTATCAAACCACTCGTTATTTATTACTTTGTTAATAGATGGTGAATTATAAGAAATAAAACATGTTTTCCAATCCAATATCCTGTTTTTGGTGTTTTCTTCAGATAGTTGGAACGAATTAATTTGTTTCCCATTCATTTCAATGGGAAACGTTCGTTCGAGTTACGAGAACCTCGTCATACGAGCTCAGTTCCGGAACGGATTAAGCTCGTATCTCGAGGTACCACTGTATATATATATATATATATTATCTATAGATCTATATAATTAGATAGATATCTATATATCTATAGCTCTATCTCTATATTTCTTTATATCTATATCTCTAGATATATATAGATATATTTTCATTATTATGTATTATTTATTTTTTATCGTGATAGCAATTTTTGTCATATCCCTCAGCTCTAGCCCCGACCTGATAATTCAGCATGTAACACATTGCCTGCTAAGTTTTATTTTCACTTATTTTTTATTTTTTTACTTTGTGTTACAAATTTAGATACATCTTATCACAAAAATAAACAAGGGAATTCTTAATTCTTCTACAACTCTTTTGAAAGAAAGGGAAAACTGGGGAAGAAAAAAACGGGAGGCGGTTTATTGACTGTACAGTTTACTGTCATGCTTCACCACTTCCCGGCTTCAACATTGTGACTTTATTACATATCAAGTATTCAATAAAAGTTCATAAAACATTCAAAATACACGCTAAAACTCACAAGTAGAAGACAGGGAATAAAACAATGGCGGAAGTCAGGCCTCCACTTCTTCTTTGGCGCTGTATTGGGTGGCACTCCGCGCTGAAGAAGCGATATTTTACCATAGAAGAATGACACGCCTAATAATATAAAAGGCCGAGAAGGATGAAATCTTGCCTTCTCTTCTTTTCTGAGTAAATTTCCCATAATAATAATAATAATAATAATCGGACATAGGCCCTGTCGTCATCATCAACAACAAAAGCCTAATTGTCATCACACTCAGAAACTGCGTATGACGAAATTGGTAGTGCTTCTTCATAAGGTGCGTTTTCTCGGCAAAATACCTAATGAGTTATAGTTTCGGACTCGTAATTTGGCATTCTGCCGTTATGGATACATCACATCACCCCTCTGAGTGGATCACTTACCTTCAGTAGCCAGTAGGAGGCAGATCACCGCCCAACGTCCTTCATGTTAACTGACCCCGAAGTTATTACACAGAAGGGATTGTGTTTCGTGCTACTACTGCAAGTTCAGAGTCCTGATGGTTGTGGGAAAAAAACTGTCCTTAAGCCTATTTGTCCGTGTTTTGTGAGACCTGTAGCGTCTGCCAGAGGGCAGCAGCTGGAACAGGTTGTGACCAGGGTGGTATGGGTCCCCGACAATGTTCGGCTCTGCTGAGGTAGCGAGTGCTGGCAATGTCTTCCAGTGAGGGCAGAGAGCAGCCGACGATCTTCTGGGCCGTGTAAATCACTTTCTGCATGCCCTTTTTGTCTGCTGCCATGCTTCCAGCATACCACACTGTGATGCAGTATGCCAGGATGCTCTCCACAGTGGTTCTATAGAAGGTTACCAGAAACTTGGTGTCCAAGTTGTTCCTCCTGAGTCCCCTGAGGAAATGGAGTCGTTTCTGGGCCTTCTTCACTACTGCCGTGGTGTTTGTAGACCAGGAGAGCTTATCCGTGATGTGGACCCCCAGGAATTTAAAGGACTGGACCCTGTCTACACATACTCCATTTATGAGGAGTGGGGCCAGACCTGTGCTGTGTTTGCCAAAGTCAAGGATTATTTCTTTAATTTCCGTGGTGTTCAGTGTGAGATTGTTCACCAAGCACCACGAAGACAGTTTGTTGACCTCATCTCTGTAGGCCGACTCATCCCCTCCTGAGATGAGTCCAACCACAGTGGTGTCATCGGCAAATTTGATGATGGAGTTAGACTGGTGGGTACAGTCGTACGTGTACAGGGAGTACAGAAGAGGACTCAGTACACAGCCTTGAGGGGAGCCAGTGCTCAGTGTAATGGAGGAAGAGAGGTGGGGACCAAGTCTAACAGTTTGTGGTCAGTTGGTTAAGAAGTTCTTTATCCAGCAGCAGATGGAAGAGGATAGTCCAAGGTGGGAGCGTTTGTCAGTCAGAATGTCCGGTTTTATAGTGTTGAAGACTGAGCTATAGTCAATGAAAATGATCCTCACGTAATTCCCATGGTGTTCCAGGTGGCTGTGCTGTGTGTAGAGCAATGGCGATAGCATCCTCAGTGGACCTGTTTGCTCTATTAGCAAACTGGTGAGGGTCCACTGAGGAAGGGATTATATTCCTGATATGGCAGGCCACCAACTTTTCAAAGCACTTCATGATCACAGGCGTGAGTGCAACAGTCATATAATCATTCATGCTGTCAATGGTTGGCTTTCTGGGGACAGGGATAATGGTGGCAGATTTCAGGCAGGATGGAATGATGCATTGTTGCAGGGAACAATTGAACATTTTTGTGAAGACTCCAGCCAGCTGGTCAGCACAGGCTTTGAGCACCTTCCCAGGTACTCCGTCAGGGCCAGCAGCCTTCTTGGTGTTCACAGACCGCATTACCAGTCTCACTTCCTGTTCCTGGAACTCCAGTGTATTGCCGCAGGGTGGTGGTGGGTGTGTTGAGACTGGGTCTGATTTGTCAGTCTCAAAGCGGGCAAAGAAACGGTTCAGTTCCTCCGCTAGTGAGGCATCTGCGTTAACAGACATATTATTGTTATTGTAGTTGGTAATATGTCGTATTCCCTGCCACATCTTTGGGTTATATTCTGTGAAGTGCTCCTCAATTTTCTTAGTATATGCTGCCTTGGCCTTTTTAATGCCTCTTTTCAGCTATGCTCTGGCAGCTCTGTATTTTATCCCCTAAACTGAAGGCAGTGTTACAGCATTTGATGAGTGCCTGTGTCTCCTTGGTCATCCAGGGTTTTTGGTTAGGAAAAACCTGTATCCGTTTATTTACAGTGACGTTGTCCATTCAGTTTTTGATGTAGGAAAGTACAGTGTCCGTGTAGTCATTGAGGTTGTCGTGTTCGAAAAGTTCCCAGTTGGTGCGAGAAAAACAGTCCTGCAGGTGAGAGAGCGTCCTCGGGCCAAGTTTTTATTATCTTTATTTATGGCCTTGTTAGCCTCCGGAGTGGAGTGTATGCGGGGGTGAGGGATAGGCAGAGGTGATCTGATCCAGCTAGGTGAGGGAGGGAAGTGGCTTTATAAGCATGTTTGATGTTAGAATAAAAATGGTCATGAGTTTTGTCTCCTCTAGTGTGACATTTTACGGACTGAATAAACTTAGGTAGAACAGTCTTTAAACACACAACCTGTGGTGAATGACTACACTTAGCCTATTCCAGCTTTGTTTGGATTTTAAGTCACTGTTGAAAATGCCCCCTAAGCGTCCTCGGCTATCTAGGGCATCCAATGAGGCCAAGAAAAAAACGAGACATGTTGACATTGACCGAAAAAGTGACATTCCTAGTTATACTAAAGCAAGTCATTGCTGCATAAATGAATCTACCAGGCGTTATACAAAGAAAGAAGCGAAAATTCTGAAAACTGTGACTACAGTTGTCACTTACGTAATTAATTGGTTCCAGAACTTTTTCTTAAGTTTAAATTTTGGAACTAGAACAGTACTTTATATGTAAATATTCTAATTGGTTCCACGGTCCCCACAAAACTACCAACTAAACACTTAAAAATTCATCAAAGTGACCCAATTTTGTAGGGAAAGACATACAAAAATGAGAGAAAATGATCATAAAATTATTTAATAAGCCATCTCATCTCATCTTCTCCCGCATTATCCGAAGTCTGGCCGCGGTGGCAGCAGCTTCAGCAGGGAGGCCCAGTCTTCCATCTCCCCAGCTTCTTCATCCAGCGCTTCCAAGCGTGTCCCAAGGTGTCCTCAATGTGTCCGAGGTCGGACCCGAGTTTCATCCTGACACTTAAAAATAAGTTTTAATCTTACTCTGGCTAGTCAGCTCAGTCACAAGTACACCACTGAATGAACTAACACCGGACTCTCTCATCTTCTTGGATGGTTTTCAGCTAGTGAGGGCGGATAGAAAAGCTGAGGAGAGCGGTAGGAAGAAAGGTGGGGGATGAGCTGTTTTTATTAATAGCAGATGGTATAGCCCTGGGCATATTACGGTGAAGGAGGAACTTTGCACTCGCGATATCGAGCTAGTAGTTGTTAGCATCAGGCTGTTTTACATCCCCCGGGAGTTGTTGCACGTTATTGCGATAACTGCGTATATACCTCCTTCCGCCGATGCGGTAGTCGCTCGCGAGCTGCTTCACGCTACTGTGTCGCGGCTGCAGACGTCACACCCCCAGAAGGAGCTGAAGAGAGGGATAAGGAAGGGAAAGGCCATATACAAGAGGAAGCTAGAAAACCAACTCCAGAGAGGCAACGCCAAAGAGGTTTGGAGGGGCTTGAGGACCATTTCGGGCCATGGAGGCAACAGTAAGAGAGACCCGGAGTCCGGAGACAGGGAGTGGGCCAATGAACTAAATCAGTTCTTTAACAGATTCAGTTCTGCCTCCACAAGCCCTGAACCTCCCCAGACCAGAAGCACCTCTCCCCTTTCTTTCTCCTCCTCCTCTCCCTCCCCCTCTTCTACCGCTCACACGTCAAAACCCTCCCTCCCCACCTGTCTGCATTACTGTCGATCAGGTGATAAGACAGCTTAAGAAGATCGAGGCAAGGAAGGCTACCGGTCCAGATGGCCTCAGCTCCAGACTACTGAGGGACTGTGCGAATCAGCTTGGCAAAGTGATTCTGCACATTTTCAACCTCAACCTCAGTCTGCAGAAGGACCCCACCTTGTGGAAAACTTCCTGTGTGGTCCCAGTTCCAAAGACTGCGAACCCCAGGGAGCCCAACCACTTCAAGCGGGTAGCATTAACCTCTCACCTGATCAAGACAATGGAAAGAATCATCCTGAATCACCTCAGCCCTCTAGTGAATGCAGAGCTGGACCCTCTGCCGTTTGTCTATCATCCAGGCTTTGGTATGGAAGATGCTACCACCTACCTGATGCACAGGTCTATTTCACACCTGGAGAACACAGGAAGCACGGTAAGAATGATGTTTTTTGACTTCTCCAGTGCGTTTAACACCATTCAGCCAGTCCTACTGAGATGGAAACTGGAAGAGGCTGGAGTAAGGAACCACCTGGCTGCATGGATGATCAACTTCCTCACTGACGGACCACAATATGGGAGACTTCAGAATTGTACATCTGATGTGGTAGTTTGCAGCACGGGGGCCCCACAAACCACTCTTCTCCCTCTACACATCGGACTTCGAACACAATACAGACACCTTCCATTCCAGAAGATCTCTGACGACACCGCTATTGTTGGACGAGTGATGGACGGGAACAAACTAGATTACAGGGTCATCACAGCCTTTATTGACTGGTGTAGGCGAAACCACCTCTACATCAACGCCAGTAAGACAAAAGAAATTGTGATCGATTTTCGGAGGAATCCTCAACAGACCACTCGGGTGAACATCCAGGGTAAAATTTAAATTGTGGAGAATTTTAAGTACCTGGGTGTTCACCTCAACAACAAACTAGACTAGTCCACAAACATAGATGCCCTGTACAAGAGGGCCAGAGCCGCCTCTACTGAGGAGACTACCGTCATTTGGAGTGTGAAGGACACTGCTGAGGACCTTTTATATGTCGCATGTGTGCGTGCGTACACACGTATGCGTGATGCGGGAACCGTCTTGTATTTCAGGGCAAAAATTTGCTCGGAATTTTCCTTGTATCTCAAATTTCTCGTACGTTGGACCACTCGTATGTCACGGTATTCCTGTAATCAGCATCAGTCCTGAATCAATGATATTAGTTGATGACAGTAGCTCTCCTTTTTGAAGAACTGCTTCACTCTGTATTAATGAATATCCTATTCAATAACATTTTTAATAATTTGATTTTTTTTCTTTTTTTTCCCCCTCCTAGGTTGGAGAATGCCTTTTATGAACATGCTCAGACCTACTACTACAATGAAATCCGTAGAGTTAAATCACATAAGGAGTTTCTCAACAAGACTACACATCAGGTTTGTAAAATGTCTGAAACCGTCCTTCCGTGGCTTGTTGAATCAGAATCTCTGCGACGTTCCTCGAAGTCCGAGGGAATTCAGGTTAATACTGCCTTGTCCAAGTTTATTTCATAAAGGGACAATATATACATATTAATGAACATATACAGACTAGTGATGGACAGGAACAATCTAGAGTACAGGGGAGTCATCACAGCCTTTGTTGACTGGTGTAGGCAAAACCATCTCTACATCAACGCCAGTAAGACAAAGAAAATGGTGATCGATTTTCGGAGGAATCCTCAATAGACCACTCAGGTGAACATCCAAGGTACAGACATTGAAATCGTAGAGAATTTTAACTACCTGGGTGTTCACCTCAACAACAAACTAGACTGGTCCACAAACATAGATGCCCTGTACAAGAGGAGCCAGAGCCGCCTCTACCTACTGAGCAGACTACGGTCATTTGGGCTGTGCAGGACAATGCTGAGGACCTTTTACAACACTGTGTTGGTATCTGCAGTGTTTTATGCAGTGGTCTGTTGGGGATGCGGGACCATGGAGAGGGACACGAACAGGTTTAATAAGCTGGTCAGGGGGGGCAGCTCTGTTCTGGACAGTCCTTTGGACTCTGTGGAGGAAGTGGGAGAGAGGAGGATTCTGACCAGGATGATGTCCATCACGGACAGTACCTCCCACCCCCTGCATGAGTTTGTGGAGTCCCTCCGAAGCTCTTTCAGCAATAGACTGCTGCACCCTCATTGCAGGAAGGAGCGATTCCGCAGGTCCTTCCTCCCATCGGCTGTCAGGCTCTTTAATAAAACAAATGGCTGAATGTTAAGACCAACCGTATGTATACATGCACATCTATGTGTATGTATTTATATGTATATACAGTGGTACCTCGAGATACGAGCTTAATCCGTTCCGGGACTGAGCTCGTATGACAAGATTCTCGTAACTCGAGCGGAAGTTTCCCATTGAAATGAATGGGAAACAAATTAATTCGTTCCAACTCTGAAAAAAACACAAAAAACAGGATATTGGATTGAAAAAAATGTTTTATTTCTTATAATTTGCCATATATTGACAAAGTACTAAATAACGAGTGGTTTGATAGTAATAATGTGTTTAATAGGAGTAAAATTAGACACATTTCGCGGAGGGGAAGGGAACGACATACACACAGAGGCGGAGGGGGGGGGCTGTTCGGGGGGGCTTTATCCACGGCAACAATGCACTCGTAAACGAACAAACAAATTTAAATTAACTTGGATAACTATATACAGACACTCAACGTTTAATGTAACTTCAAACAAAACTAAATTCTAAATTTGTTGTAATCTTTTTTACCTTACGTAGTTCTACGGGTTGACACCACCTGGCCGCTCCGCCGAAGTCTTCAAAACGAACGCATCAAGAGTTGTTTGTTTTTGTCTACCCTTCAAAATATTTCGATAATGTCGCATACAAATGTCATCACAATAGGATAACGCACGACCACTTGCCAACGAGAAATAGTCTTTAAAGAACGATCGCGGGAGCTTCTTTTCTTAGAAACAATAACAGGAAATACAATAGTTGAGCTTACCCACGTATTGATTGTGGGTAATGAAGTTTTATTCTGAGAAAGGTTGCCATTGCCTATGGGTGTTGTGTGCACAAGTATACTTCATTACCCAGAAAGCCCTCTTTTTGCCCGCGCGTTGTGCGTTTCCTGGTCCTAGGAGGAACTCGTCTGAATTAATCGTTCCCTGCTCGTAGATATTGTTATACACGAAAGATATGCAAAAAAGACATGGCTTGGTCGCATCACGAAATTTTGATCGCATGACGGGCGTATTATTCGATCGAAATTTCCCTCGTAAGACGAGAATTTTGTATGACGAGCGGTCGTATGACGAGGTACCACTGTATATATATGTATAAATACATGTATATATGTGTATATGTGTATGTATATATATATATATGTTTGTATGTGTGTGTATGTGTATATATATACTATATATAGAACTGAGTTTAGTTGTACTTTAGTCAGCCATTTTACAACTTACTCACGTCATCATCACCCACAAATCCATCAAAGTCCTAATTTTGTGTCCGAATTGAACAATTGCCCAAATTAGTCATCGAAAACGCTGAGTTTTATACGTTCGTCCAGGCGGCCACAATCCATTCTCAAATACTAGCTAGCTGGTAGCTAGCGTGACTTTTCCAATGGTGCGTTCCATGATTCGTCATGCTGTGTTGATGTCGATGTATACAGGCCACAATCCATTCGCAAAAAGTAGCTAGCTGGTAGCTAGCGTAACTTTTCCAACGGTGCTTTCCAATCTTCGTCATGCTGTGTTGATGTCGATGTATACAGGCCACAATCCATTTGCAAACAGTAGCTAGCTGGTAGCTAGCGTAACTAGCCCGACGCTGCCTGCCACCGTTCGTAAAGCTGTGTTGATGTCGATTTCCAGGCCATAATCCATTCGCAAATAGTAGCTAGCTGGTAGCAAGCGTAACTTTTCCAACGGTGCTTTACATGCTTCGTTAAGCTGTATTGATGTCGATGTATACAGGCCACAATCCATTGGGTGTATTGACAAAAGAACTACTACATATCCCAGCAGTCACTGCGCAGTACTTTGTCTACGGGAAAATAGTAGAGTCGGTGTACCCTATCAACTGATTCATTTTATTTTATCGTGATAACAATTTTAGTATTGGTCCATATATAAAGCACACTGGAATATAAGGCGCCCTGTCTATTTTGGAGAAAATTTCATACTTATGTGCGCCTTATAGTCGTAAAAATTTGGTACAGACGCTCCCCTACTTACGAACGAGTTAGTTTCCGAGCGATTGTTCATAAGTTGAATTTGTTTGTAAGTTGATTCGGTGCTATATTTTGTATTATAATTTATGTTTAAGGCCTATATAAGTATATTGAAGGTTTATATAAGTGCATTTGTATGTTTAAGGCTTGTATAAGTAACCAGCATTGGTTTGTACTAAAAAAACATTTAATAAAATGGAGAGAATATGTACAGTACTGTATAGAGAGAGAGAGAGAGAGATTTATGTATTAGAAACTGGCCGAAAGAAGCGATCTAACAACGATTGCACAGTTTTCTTCTTTTTTTCATCATAAATGATGCGGTAGCACTGTATGGCATCATTCAATTGATTTGCAAACTTTGCGCAGCGTTCAATATTTGGGTCCTGCTGCTCGATCTTTCTGTTTATAAATGGTACTGACAGTCGAACGATTCAAGTTGTATACCCGTGCAACGCTCACCACTCTCATGCGCATCAAGCTTCGTTATTATTGCCACTCGTTTCAAATGAAATGGCTTGCCTCTTCCTTGCACCTCCCTCAATAGAAGTCTTTCGCTTTTTACCAACCATATTCAATAATGGATGCACGAGATATTTAATGATACAAATGAAAAAGGTTCTTTGCGCACTGGAGATGCGTTCACGCACTTCCGCATTGCAACGAATTGGACAGAAGAAGGTAGATGCTGGGTGAGCTGAGCTCTCACAGCGCCAGGCTTCGGTATTAGCGGCGGAAAGAAGCACTACTCGGAAAAAAATACAAAATCGAACTTACGAACATTTTTCGACATAAACGCAATTTGCAGACATGTTCGTATGTACCGTTGTTTGTAAGTCATATGTTCGTAAGTAGGGGAGCGTCTGTACTTAGAAATAAAGACGCATGACAGACAAAGTTATCTAGCATTTATTTTTGGTTAGCATAGAAACAAATTAACATAACTCAATACATACTACAGTGGTACCTCGTCATACGACCGCTCGTAATACGACCGCTCGTCATACAAAATGCTCGTCTTACGAGGGAAATTTCGATCGAATAATTCGCCCGTGATGCGGTCAAAATTTCCTGATGCGACCAAGCCAGGTTGCCATGGCATTTTTTTTACATATCTTTCGTGTATAACAATATCTACGAGCACCGGATGAGTTATTCAGACCAGGAAACGCACAACGCGCATGCGCGGGGAAAAGAGGGCTTTCTAGGTAATGAAGTATACTCGTGCACACAACGCCGACAGGCAATGGCACTCAGAATAAAACTTTACCCACAATCAATACGTGGGTAATCTCAGCTGCTGCATTTCCTGTTATTTTTATCTAATACGAGGAATATTATATTACTTCTCGTTGGCTGCTCATAAGAACATCAGGGGCACTGGCTCGCAACAGCATCCCCGGTAGCAACTCTATCATAGGCGCCGTTCGAGGGGATGCGAACACAGATGCTACAAGCTAAAAGGAGCCGCTAGCCAGCGCCCCCGAAGCTCCCATGAGCAGCGGCGCGATCGCTGATAAAAGACTGCTGCTCGTTGGCTGCTCATAAGAACATCAGGGGCACTGGCTCGCAACTCCCCGCAATAGCAACCACGGTAGCAACTCTATCATAGGCGCCGTTCGAGGGGATGCGCCCACAGATGCTACAAGCTAAAAGGAGCTGCTAGCCAGCGCCCCCGAAGCTCCCATGAGCAGCGGAGCGATCGCTGATAAAAGACTGCTGCTCGTTGGCAAGTTGTCGTGCGTTATCCGATTGTGAGGACATTTGTGTGGATCATTTTCGGAATATTTTGAAGGGAATAGTACGACAGCAAACAGCCCATCGATAGCGAACGTGAGGGTGGAGTGTTTGTTCTGTTTACGAGTGCGTTGTGTGGGAAAAAAAAACCGAAGCCCCCCGACCCTTTTGTGCCCCTCTCCCCTCGGCGAAATCCGCCCAATTTTAGTTAGATTAAACACTTTATTTCTATTAAACCACTAGTTGTGTTGCTTTGTTAATAGATGGGGAATTAGAAGAAATAAAACATTTTTCCAATCCAATATCCTGTTTTTTTTTTTTTTTCAGAGGGCTGGAATAAATTAATTTTTTTTCTATTCATTTCAATGGGAAACGTCCGCTCGAGTTACGAGAACCTCGTCATACGATCTCAGTCTCGGAACGGCTTACCCTCGTATGTCGAGGTACCACTGTACTATTTCCTTACCGTCTCTTGACTGCGTGCACCATTAAAAGAGACCCGGGGTGAATACAGGTATTTTATTTGTTCCTCAGGGAATTGGGGGAGTCCATTTCACTAATTGGAGTAGGGGGGATGGCCCTGATCAAGCCATTCCTTCTCCATCTATTAGTGTAAAAATGAATGTACTTTAGGAATCTGTGTTAGGGATGAGTTCTGTTAGGTATTTATTTTCGGGTGCTTTATCTTCAGTCTGTCTCAAGATGTTGCTTTAATTGATTATTTGGTGACCCCTTTGTGTTTCAATGATGCTGGCCACCTGCTATATGTATCCCTCTGTTTTTGGCCATACCCACCATTTTTTGTTAAAACCCGCTTGGAGTTCTATCATAGCCATTTTTAGGGATGGCATCGACAAATTTTAGGAGAAATATTTCGTCAAATGAATTTTTTATGTAAATGCAGCAGCAAAGTCCAAAATTGAAACTTAGGGTGTGGATGAACAAATAAGCTGTTCTGGAAATTCGGGATTTTGTGAGCATTGGGGGAAAAACAAATTTGTAGGTAAGATTTCTTGGGTGGGCTACTATATTAACTCATGGTAAGTCTCATATCTCAACAAGGGGGGTGTTAGGCTGAATGCAGCGCCACTATATAACTTTTGGGTAAATTTGTTTTCTAAACATAAAAATCTTTTGGAAGGGATTGTTTGATCTGTGTTCCACATTCCCCAGGGCAATACACAGCCAATGTGTGGTCGATCCCCCTAAAATATATCAATTTCAAAGACTCCGTATGGATATTATCAAATTAAATGACAGTGAGGGGAAGAAGTATTGTCTATTTATTGTAGATGTTTTCTTCAAATGGGTTTAAATTTTCCGACAAAGTTTATTTGGTTCACCATACAAATGGTGGCCCGGAGGGTGAGTGGTTAACGCATTGGCCTCACGCTGGGAGTCCTGGGTTCAAATCCAGGTCGGTCAACCTGTGTGGAGTTTGTATGTTCTCCCCGGGCCTCCGTGGGTTTTCTCTGGGTACTCTAGTTTCCTCCCACATTCCAAAGACATACATGGTCGGCTGATTGGACACTCTAAATTCCTCATAGGTATGAGTGTGAGTGTGAATGGTTTTTGTCTCCTTGTGCCCTGCAATTGGCTGGCCATCAATTCAGGGTGTCCCCCGCTTCTGTCCCAAAGTCAGCTGGGATAGACTTCAGCACACCCCGTGACCCTAGTGGGGACAAAGTGGTTCAGAAAATGAGATGAGATGAGAATAAATGGGACCTGATATTGGGAGACTGACAAAAGCACGTCTATTATCAAAATTGTTATGAATTAATATTAATATAGTAAGCACTAGTACATTTGAATGCAGGATTTATTTGGACAAAAACGGAAAAAAGGTGTTTTAATGGAATAGAGCCTTGTTTTCATCCCACAGCGCCCATGCAAATTTAATCTTTGCCTGGGTCATAAATGGCCAGATTTTGGCTTGGGAGGATGAGTTGGTGTAGATTTTAAAGTTCAAATTAGTTATTGATATTAATTCATTACCCACAGAGGGACTTTTGGTAAAAATTGGACAAAGAGGATGAATATCCTTAAAGTGCAATTTTGGAAAACATGTTGACAAAGTCTTGCAAATTCAATGGTGATAAAAGAGAAAAGTTATTTGCTAAGATTTAGACTAAGAGGAAAATAAATAATTTAATGTATGTGAATTTGAATGTGAGTATCCCACATGCTTTATCAACACCAGGGAAATCAACCATAGCAAAATTGAATTTATAACTCACCAAAGAGGGAACAATTTTGTGAACGTAAACAATTTTTTATTATGGTTAATTGGTCTTAACTATTGTAGGAAGTGGTAAAATTTGGAGATTTGGAATGAAAGCCAATTTGAAATGGTTTCTGTTCTGGTTTAATGAGTTGACTGTTATAATTAGATACGGCAATATCATGTATTGTAAATGTTTTATTAATGAGTAAATTTTTCCAAGGAACAATTTGACCATAAATATGGAGATTGTTTTCTTTTATATCATGGTTGTCACAATTTCAAGTCAAACGTTTACAATGACATGTTTCCGAGGATTAAATTAAATGTATTTTTTCTTGATTTTTTTCAGTATTCTGATTAGTGAAGTTGGCTACCTTCATTTAATTTCTTACCTTTTCTTTTCTCATCTTTTGAACTTTACCAGAAGTGACTTTGGGTTTATTTTGCTCTTGTCAACCCTTTTACATCTATCCAAATTGATTTGATATGCATGCAACTAAAAACCAGGCAATTATTGTCTGAAATTAACAATGAATTGTTTTAACGTTGTGATGTTTAGGTGGATAATTGGTAGAAATGTAACTATTTAAAATTATGTCTAACTATTGAAAAAACATTGATTCAGAAAGTTTTATCCATCCTGTTATGAAAGCAGTAGACAACATCCTGTTCCACCAATATTGCCTTTGCTAACTTTACCTGCTTTGAACCTTACAGGGCAGGGTCTGAAACTGGGGCCGGTAAATGGGACATGGTGTACCCATGTTCCAAGACAAAATGCGCCATTGAACGCCTGTTAAAAAAAAGAAAGAAAAAAAAAACAGGAATGTGTGCTTTGGTTTCACTGCTCTTGCCAGTATCTGTTTTTACATCTACAGTCGAGGAGATACAATTGGCGGCTCAGAATTTCGGTGCGGCAGCTGGCCTCTCTCATAATTGTACTTGTATTTTTGTATAGTAGCCACGAAAACATGTAGTATGGTAGTAATAATAGGGGTTATCCTACTTCGCCGTTTTTCGATTATCGCGGTCATTTCTGGTCCACATTATCCGTGATATTCCAGTCATTACTGTAGTAAGGGTGATCCTCCTTCACGTTTTTTAGATTATCGTGGCCATGTCCGGTCTACATTTCCCGCGAAGTCCGAGGGATTACTGTACTCTGTTTTTAGACATGCAACATCAGAGACACGTCACACATTGTTCCATCCATCCAATCGCTGTTTGAACGGCAGCTACAGACTCAAATGGTCGGGTGTTAATGGAACCAAACAATTGTCTTGCCCTCCTCGCATGCTTCCGCCCTTAGTGGTCTCTGCTTGTATGGCCTGGCCTGCTACTAGTCATCAGCGCACAGGAAGTCAATGTTTGGTGGAGGAAAATAGAGAGCCAGAGCGAGGCGCGCACCTTCGCTGGAAAAAAGTCTACCGGCACAGTCAAAACTCTCTACCCCGGTCCGGTCCCTATGGCCAATTTAGGCCTGTTAGACTCAAGCAAATCTAAAGCATTAGTTCTATTAATTATGGTGGAAAGGGCTTATTTTGTGAGGCAATAATATTGCATAGTGTGGATTCCACTAAATTTGGTCAATTTCCCAATATTTGGTCAGTTCCAGTATATTTCATATGCCACTATGATCTGCCACTACCCCGCCCGAGTTGTGTACCCAACCAAGTTGTGTGGTCGCATAAGATTAAGACCTGCTTTCAGGCCTTGTATGTGAATTTTAATGTCATTTTTGCAATGCTTTTTCTTCTATGTTGTAACACTGAACTCCTTTGAATATACCACACTGTACTTCTTTCCTCATATTTTCTACTCCGTTTCTAGTTGCTGTTTGTGCGACACCAGTTCAAAATTGCTTTCTTCAGTGAGTTGAAGCAAGACTCCCAAAATGCATTAAAGTAAGTAATTATTGAGTATCTGATTCCATTGTGAGTAACTGTATCTTTTCTTCCTTTGCCTGCAGGTACTACAGAACAGCCTATAGTCTTGTCCATGAGCTACGAGCCCATGAGTCAAATATGTTGGAGATCAAAACCTTGGCGGGATTCCTCAACTACAAAGTAAGAGCTCAAGGAGTTCTTCAAAACACTCATTAAAAGATATAATGTGAAAATGTTATTTTTTTAAATTTTTGGGGTTTCTGGTTAAGTTGTGTGAATCCTTTCATACAGATGTTGATTTTATGGTCACTTAGTTATTAGTATTCATGAACAGAATAGTTTATAGTTGTAATGGTTCAAATTAGTCATTGAGCATTTTTGTGGGTCCAAGTTGAATGGGAAGCCAATGAAGCCTATATAGTAAGTAGGCCTAGGCGAATAATATTTTTTGATAAAATTTGATATCTTTAAAGTGACACCAGACAGAGACAGACGCAGACAGACGCAGACAGACGCAGACAGACGCAGACAGACGCAGACAGACGCAGACAGACGCAGACAGACGCAGACAGACGCAGACAGACGCAGACAGACGCAGACAGACGCAGACAGACGCAGACAGACGCAGACAGACGCAGACAGACGCAGACAGACGCAGACAGACGCAGACAGACGCAGACAGACGCAGACAGACGCAGACAGACGCAGACAGACGCAGACAGACGCAGACAGACGCAGACAGACGCAGACAGACGCAGACAGACGCAGACAGACGCAGACAGACGCAGACAGACGCAGACAGACGCAGACAGACGCAGACAGACGCAGACAGACGCAGACAGACGCAGACAGACGCAGACAGACGCAGACAGACGCAGACAGACGCAGACAGACGCAGACAGACGCAGACAGACGCAGACAGACGCAGACAGACGCAGGCACACGCAGGCACACGCAGGCACACGCAGGCACACGCAGGCACACGCAGGCACACGCAGGCACACGCAGGCACACGCAGGCACACGCAGGCACACGCAGGCACACGCAGGCACACGCAGGCACACGCAGGCACACGCAGGCACACGCAGGCACACGCAGGCACACGCAGGCACACGCAGGCACACGCAGGCACACGCAGGCACACGCAGGCACACGCAGGCACACGCAGGCACACGCAGGCACACGCAGGCACACGCAGGCACACGCAGGCACACGCAGGCACACGCAGGCACACGCAGGCACACGCAGGCACACGCAGGCACACGCAAGACACACGCAAGACACACGCAGGCACACGCAGGCACACGCAGGCACACGCAGACACACGCAGACACACGCAGACACACGCAGACACACGCAGACACAGACAGACACACGCAGACAGACAGACAGACACATGCAGACAGACAGACACACGCAGACAGACAGACAGACACACGCAGACAGACAGACAGACACACGCAGACAGACAGACAGACACACGCAGACAGACAGACAGACACACGCAGACAGACAGACACACGCAGACAGACAGACAGTCACAGACAGACAGACAGTCACAGACAGACAGACAGACAGTCACAGACAGACAGACAGACAGTCACAGACAGACAGACAGACAGTCACAGACAGACAGACAGACAGTCACAGACAGACAGACAGACAGTCACAGACAGACAGACAGTCACAGACAGACAGACAGACAGACAGTCACAGACAGACAGACAGTCACAGACAGACAGTCACAGACAGACAGACAGACAGTCACAGACAGACAGTCACAGACAGACAGACAGACAGTCACAGACAGACAGTCACAGACAGACAGACAGACAGTCACAGACAGACAGACAGGCAGTCACAGACAGACAGACAGTCACAGACAGACAGACAGACAGGCAGTCACAGACAGACAGGCAGTCACAGACAGACAGACAGTCACAGACAGACAGACAGTCACAGACAGACAGACAGTCACAGACAGACAGTCACAGACAGACAGACAGACAGTCACAGACAGACAGTCACAGACAGACAGACAGACAGTCACAGACAGACAGACAGATAGTCACAGACAGACAGACAGACAGACAGTCACAGACAGACAGACAGACAGACAGACAGACAGACAGTCACAGACAGACAGACAAAATTTTACTCGTATCTCAAATTGCTCGTATGTCGAGGCACTTGTATGTCGAGGTACCACTGTACTCCTGATTATTCCTATAATCAAATAATTTTCATGTTGAACGAACATCATTGATTCCTTCAGTTGTTAGGTGTTTTCTGAAAGTAATTTAGCAACAGTAGATCAACTATGTAAGTAAAGTGGTGCCTCGACATACGAGTCGCCCGAC
The DNA here is from genome assembly GCF_051989625.1 of Stigmatopora argus. Classification (NCBI taxonomy): domain Eukaryota; kingdom Metazoa; phylum Chordata; class Actinopteri; order Syngnathiformes; family Syngnathidae; genus Stigmatopora; species Stigmatopora argus. Next base: position 315,307 of record NC_135395.1, read on the forward strand.
ATACGAGCAATTCGAGATACGAGTAAAATTTCGGGCAGATATTTATCTTGAGATACAAAACAATTTTTTTACATACGAGCAGACAGCGGACGCGAGATGCTGCTCATAAGAATATCATGGGCTCTGTCCCCGCAATTCCCTCATGTAATGTCGCTGGTCCCAACTCCCTCTTTGTAATGTCTCTCCGAGCACTGGGCGGAGTCATTGCGTTAGTCATTGCGAGGCGATCGCTAATACGAAAGTTATATATGCTACTTCTCATTGGCAAGTGGTCGTGCGTTATCCTATTGTGAGGACATTTGTGTGCATCATTTTGGGAATATTTTGAAGGCAATCCAAACTCGAACAACTCTCGATATTGACTGAAAGTCAGTGTGGAGGCAGGGCAAAAAGAGCCAACCCGGGAGAAGAAAGGTATCAAAATGTCAAACAAAATTAGAATTAAGTATAGTGTCAGGTTCGATTAAACTTATTTTTGAATGTGTCTGCATCATAAACCAAGGTCATTTAAAAAAATTATGTTATGAAACGAGTGTGTTGCCGTGTTAAAAGCCCCCCTTCTCTGTCCGTCTCTCTCCCCCCCTTCGAAATCTGTATAATTTTAGTACTATTAAACACATTTTAGTAATATTAAACCACTAGTTATGTGTTACTTTGTTAATATATGGCGAATTAGAACAAATAAAACATTTTTTCCAATCCAATATCCTGTTTTTGGTGTTTTTGCAGAGGGTTGAAACACATTCATTTGTTTTTAGTTGATTTCAATCGGAAACTTTCATTTGAGTTAAGAGAAAATCGACATACGAGCTCAGTCCCGGAATGAATTAAGCTCGTATCTCGAGGTTCCACTGTATATGTGAAGTAGAAATACTGGTTAAAGGCTTATGTCACAGGTAAACATAGGTAAGGTATGCAAATAATTATTAGTGTTTCTTCATTTTTAGGTTTGTCGACTTTGTTTCCAACACAATACTCCTCTTGATGCTATTTCCCAGTTCAGAAAGCACATTGATCTTTGTAAGAAGAAGATTGGAAATGCTGAACTCGGTTTTGAGCATGCTGCATGGATGGCAAAACAGTGAGTTATACAGAAACACACAAACATATTGCACCATAAGAATTTGAAGGAAATTAACTTCTCCATTCGCCTATACCAAACTATCGTGTGGCTCACAACAGATTGCTGGGTCCGTGTGCGGTCGATTGGTCGCCGGTCTTTTGGTCGCCGGTCTTTTGGTCGCCGGTCTTTTGGTCGCCGGTCTTTTGGTCGCCGGTCTTTTGGTCGCCGGTCTTTTGGTCGCCGGTCTTTTGGTCGCCGTCTTTTGGTCGCCCCGACCGCGACAACGGGCGACCAAAAGACCGACGACCAAAAGACCGGCGACAAAACAAGGTAAAACAACACGGTCTACGCATCAATAAAAGCCAACAATGGCCATGAGCAGTTTCACTGAGCCGACGTGTGAGTGTATAAGAGTTTGTATGTACATGCGTTTCCCTTTAAGAAGCTACGTCAGTCAGGGTCTTAACAAGTTCTCCAACAAAAAACAATAAAAGTCCAGGAAATTTGGAGCTTTTCTTTAGCCTAATAATTACTAGGGCATTAAGTATGACTAAATAGTAATTCGCAGTTTGTATTTAGGGAATTTGAGCAACGATTTAAATGGTAATTATCACTTACCTTCGACCAAAAGATCGGCGACCAAATGACCGGCGACCAAATGACCGGCGGCCAAAAGACTGGCGACCAATCGACCGTGTACCGCTGGGTCTATGAAGATAATGCACTGCTAGATAGAGCATACTATTCTTGGAACCCTGGTTTTTAAATCACTTTTTAACTCCTTATTCCTCAAGGTAGCATGCATGTTCATTCCCCAAAAAAGCCACTTGTTCTAAGCCAGGGGAGCCCATTACCGATAGATTGCCAAGGAATTAGTGGTACATCGCTAAGGTACTATTGGTAGATTGCATGACAATAACATTTTGAGCCATCCCCTCTCAGTTTTCTTAGCTAGGTTCTTATGAATTTGGCATGTCCGCATTAAGCTTTAGCATGAATCGAAAGTCGATTTTCAACCCCTCCCCTACCGCTCCCATACATGTTGATAGCGTCTAATGCAGTGGTTTTTAACCTTGTAGAAGCTACCAAACCCCACCGGTTTCAAATGTGCATTCCCCGTACCCCACCGGTTTAATATGCGCATTCACCGAACCCTACTTTAGTGTAAAACAAGCAGCTGCTTGTTTAGCACCAAAAGACAATTGTTGCGCTATTAAAAAAAATCTATTTTGAAAAATGGGTGTTTAACAAATAAAAGATTGAGTTTACACACTTAGAGAAGGGGAAGAAATTCAATCACTCATCTATTAGGATCCGACAACCGTTTCTGGCCACCATAAAATGTCAACTCTCTACGTTGCACGGTTTGGACAAACGTAGCAAGAGAATCTTAGCATACACACACACACACACACACTTACGCACCCATAAATCACGCTTTATAAGGATTATAAATGAAATATGATTTTTTCAAATTCAAGATATATAAATTCCTTGCGGCACTGATTGGCCAAGCAATGTCCCGTGATCATCTGCAGCCAGAGATGGTCAAGCGGGGCATGTTATCATGATGAGTCAATGTTTCTTGACCTCCGTGGCAGAGACTCCACCGAACCCCTGAGACTGACTCACCGAACCCCTAGGGTTCAATCAAACCCTGGTTAAGAACCACTGGTCTAATGTGAGGTATATCAATACATAATTGCTGAGCTTTGTCAGTGGCCTATAAAAAATGTAGATTGTGGAAGGTTAACTCCTTGAAAAGTAGACCTTGGAGCATAAAAGTTTGAACACCCCTTTTCTCAGTCAAAGGATTTATTAACTTGACAAAGGAGTCACAAAGAATGGGCTGCGGGAGTCCATTAACATCTCAGCCTTAGCAGAGATGTAATAGAATCACCAAGACGCCCAGTCTTGTAAGCATTATTAAACAGGCTGAAAACAAAGCAAAGAGTTGTCTTTCACTGATTGGTCAGCAGTCCATTCTCTTGTGTTCATCATCCATGAGGTGTGGGGGATTTATGTTTCTCCTATGTGCATTCTTCTCAGATGAAAAGGGAGCATCGTGCTTCCTCATTTGAGGTTTTCTGTTGATGGGTTCACCAATAGGCATTCCCAAATGCATGAAAAAAAAAGAGAAAATACAATCTTCTTGATTTCTTCTTGCAAGGAGAACAGAACTGGTCATGCCGAGTTCCTGCTATGTTCTGGCCTCACACACTTCTTTTCTTGGTTACTAACTTCAAGGACCCTAGTTACAATGGACGTCTAAACTCTCAAGGGATGGGTGGGAAACAGAAGTGAGACGTCAAATAGTCAAAACAAATGAAGGTTTTAAAGTCATGTGCAGCTCAAGGTGTTTTGAATCTTCTTTGTTTAGTCCACTCCAAGCAGTCCAAGGTCCAAGGTGTTATGGTGTTTAGTCTAATTAAGGTTCTAAGGAGCAAAGCATTTACTTCGTTGCAAGCAAATATATAATCATGTGAACCTAATAATCCTCTAATGAGAATGATCAACGTTTAATAGTAAAGCAAAGCATTCTTCATTGCAGGCAAATATATAATAATGTAAAACTAATAATCCTAACATCTGTAAACAGGGGGCTTTGGTCTTCATCTCCGTCTATTTTATAGCCCCTCCTATTAGCATTTGTGGTTTGGCCAAATAATTTTAATTTAATTGAATGCTTTTATTGTCTTTATTATATAATCTGATTTAAATCTTCACCACAAAGTGCGGAATTAACAACAACCAAACAGCCAAATAATCAATAAATAAGTAGAAAAGTACTCAACAAAATAAGTAGTCAACAACATAAATTAGTAGGGAAATGCACAAATAAGTTCTTGGGTACTGAGATGATGGTTGTTGATTTTAGGCAGGCTGGGATGGTGGCTTGTTCTACTGACAGGTTGAACATGTCTGTGAAGAATGGTGGTAGTTGGTCAGCACAGGCCTTAAGTACTTTGCCTGGTATTCCATCTGGTCATGTGGCCTTCCTGGGGTTGACTGCACGGAGCACACATCTCATATCCACTACCTCCACTGAGAGTGTGGTGAAGCCTTTTCCAGAGGTTGGTGTGTGATGTATTGGAGGTTGAGGTGGTGTGACTGGGTAATGGGCTTGGGACTAAGAGCGGGAAAAAAAGTTGTTTAGCTTCTCTGCCACTGGAGCAGGAGTCAGCTTTTAAGTTTTTTATACCTGCTCAAGAAAAACAGACTCACCTCTTCCCACTGGACACGATTAAATGCTTCCATCCTAAACATGAATACTTGGTTTTAGATATTATTTCCACCCACTATTCATAGATATCTGGCTAACATTACCCCCCAAAAATGGAAGCGAGTGAGATGAAAATTGCAGAATGTCGTCAGTCCATGGATGCAGAGCTGCAAAGTGACACAGTTTTTGTGTTCTCAGATTTCAATCTTTTGGCGAGCTATTTGACGATGCAATAAAATCAGGTCTACCAGCTATACAGACACAGAACCCAGGTTTCTACTTCCAGCAGGCTGCTTATTACAACCAGGAAAGAAAGCGGCTTGCACATCAGCTTTGTCAGGTAAATTTGTACTAGTAGCGAACCAAAAAATCTCATGTAATATGTATGTGTACGTCTCATCTCATCTCATTTTCTTTAGCCTCATTAAGGTCACGGGGGGTGCTGGAGCCTATCCCAGCTGACTCCGGGCCAGAGGCAGGGGGCACCCTGAATCGGTGCCCAGCCGATCGCAGGGCACAAGGAGACGGACAACCATGCACACTCACACCCATACCGTACATACGTATGTATGTACTTATATACGTAAAATTGCCCCTAGGTATGGGTGTACGTATGCATGTATGTACGTATGAAATGTATGTGTATGTGTGTGGCAAATTGGAACAAATAAAAATGTTTTTCCAATCCAATATCCTGTTTTGGGTGTTTTTTCAGAGAGTTGGAATGAATTAATTTGTTTTTAGTTCATTTCTATGGGAAACGTTCGTTTGAGTTACGAGGTACTTGGACGTTTTGTCGAAAGACACGCGTCTGCCGAACGTCTGCCGAATGTCTTTCGAGGAAACGTCCGAGTACCTCGTAACTCATACGAACGTTTCCAATATAAATGAACTAAAAACAAATTAATTCGTTCCAACCCTCTGAAAAAATACCCAAAACAGGATATATGATTGGAAAAACATTTTTATTTGTTCCAATTTGCCATCTATTAACAATGTAACAAATAACTAGTTGTTTAATATTACTAAAATGTGTTTAATAGTACTAAAATTATACAGATTTCGCAGGGGGGAGAGAGACGGACAGAGAGGGGAGGGCTTTTTGCACGGCAACGCGCTCGTAACATAACATAAACAAATTTAAATGAACTTGGATTACGACGCAGACAATCAAAAATAAATTTAATCTAACCTTACACTAAATTTAATTCTAATTTTGATTTAAATTTTGATACCTTTCTTCTCCCGGCTTGGCTTTATTTGCCCCGCCTCCACCCTGACTGCACGGCAACGCGCTCAAAACATAACATAAACAAATTTAAATGAACTTGGATAACGATGCAGACACACTCAAAAATGAATTTAATCTAACCTTACACTAAATTTAATTCTAATTTTGATTTAAAGTTGGATATCTTTCCTCTCCCGGCCGGGTTGGCTCTATTTGCCCCGCCTCCACCCTGACTTTCACATGCAACCTATCGATTGTTTGTTTTTGTATTCCCTTCAAAATATTCCCAAAACAATGCACACAAATGTCCTCACAATAGGATAACCCACGACCACTTGCCAAAGAGAAGTAGTATATACGCCATTCGCACTGACTAACGGGGAAAAAATGCAACGCTCCGCCCAGTGCTCGCAGACATTACACGAGGGATTTGCAACCAGAGACATTACACGAGGGAGTTGCGGGGAAAGAGACAGTGCCCATGATGTTCTTATGAGCAGCCTTTCGCGTCCGCTGTCTGCTCGTATATCAAAATTTGTCTCGTATCTCAAGATAAATATTTGCTCAAAATTTTACTCGTATCTGAAATTGCTCGTATGTCGGGACACTCGTATGTCGAGGTACCAATGTATCCTGTTTTTCAGAGGGTAGGAATGAATTAATTTGTTTTTAGTTCATTTCTAAAAAAAAACGCTCGTTTGAGTTACGAGAAAATCGACATACTAGCTCACTCCCGGAACGCACTAAGCCCATATCTCGATGTACCACTGTATGTACATATATACGTATATGTATATATGTACAGTGGTACCTCGACATACGAGTGGCCCGACATACGATAAATTCGAGATACGAGTAAAATTTTGGCCAAATATTTATCTTGCGATACGAGACAAATTTTGATATACGAGCAGACAGCGGACGCGAGATGCTGCTCATAAGAACATCATGGGCACTGTCTCTCTCCCCGCAACTCCCTCGTGTCTCTGGTCGCAACTCCCTGTTTGTAATGTCTCTGCGAGCACTGGGCGGAGCGTTATTTTTTTTCCCGTTAATCATTGCGAATGGCGAGGCGATCGTTAATACGAGAGTTATATATATACTACTCGTTGGCAAGTGGTCGTGCGTTATCCTATTGTGAGGACATTTGTGTGCATAATTTTCTGAATATTTTGAAGGGAATACAAAAGCAAACTACCATCGATAGGTTGCATCTGAAACTCAGGGTGGAGGCGGGGCAAACAGAGCCAACCCGGCCGGGAGAAGAAAGGTATAAAAATATAAAAATAAATTAGAATTAACTTTAGTGTAAGGTTATATTAAATTTATTTTTGAGTGTCTGCATCGTAATCCAAGTTCATTTAAATGTGTTTATGTTATCTTACCAGCGTTGCCGTGCAAAAAGTCTCCCCGCCTCTCTGTCCCTCTCTCTCTACCCTCCGCGAAATCCGTCTAATTTTAGTTCTATTAAACACATTTTAGTATACTATTAAACCACTAGTTATTTGATACTTTGTTAATAGATGGCGAATTAGAACAAATAAAGCATTTTTTCCAATCCAATATCATGTTTTTGGTGTTTTTTCACAGGGTTGGAACGAATGTTTTTAGTTCATTTCAATGCAAAACGTTCGTTTTTAGTTTACGAGAAAATCGACATATATATATATATATATAAAAATGTATATGTATGTATGTATGTACAGACGCTCCCCTACTTACGAACATTCAACTTACGAACAACGGTACATACGAACATGTCTGCAAATTGCGTTTAAGTCCAAAAATGTTCGCAAGTCCAATTTTGTATTTCGCCCCTTTTTTGGAGTAGTACTTCTTTCCGCCGCTAATACCGACGCCTGGCGCTGTGAGAGCTCAGCTCACCCAGCATCTACCTTCTTCTTCGTTGCAATGCGGAAGTGCGTGAATGTATCTCCAGTGTGCAAAGAACCGTTTTCATTTGTATCATTAAATATCTCATGCATCCAATATTGAATATGGTTGGTAAAAAGCTAAAGGCTTCTATTGAGGGAGTTGCAAGGAAGAGGCAAGCCATTTCATTTGAAACGAGTGGCAATAATAACGAAGCTTGATGCGCGTGAGAGTGGTGAGCGTTGCACATTCAGTACCATTTATAAACAGAAAGATCGAGCAGCAGGACCCAAATATTGAACGTTGCACAAAGTTTGCAAATCAATTGAATGATGCCATACAGTGCTACCTCATCATTTATGATGAAAAAAAGAAGAAAACTGTGCAATCGTCATTAGGTCGCTTCTTTTGGCCAGTTTCTAATACATAAATCTCTCTCTACAGTACTGTACATATTCTCTCCATTTTATTAAATGTTTTTTTTCAGTACAAACCAATGCGTGTTACTTATACAAGCCTTAAACATACAAATGCACTTGTATAAACCTTCAATATACTTATATTGGCCTTAAACATAAATTATAATACAAAATATAGCACTGAATCAACTTACAAACAAATTCAACTTATGAACAATCGCTCGGAACCAATTGCGTTCGTAAGTAGGGGAGCGTCTGTATATGTATGTATGTGTGTGTATGTATATATGTATGTATGTATGTATGTATACATACATACATGCATGCATGCATACATACATACATGCATGCATACATGCATACATACATACATACATACACATATATATATATATATATATATATATATATGTATATTTATGTATGTATACAATAGTACCTCGATAAATGAGCAATTTGGGATACGAGTCAAATTGAGCAAATATTTAGCTTGAGATACGAGTAAAATTTTGAGCAAATATTTAGCTTGAGATACGAGTAACATTTTGAGCAAATATTTAGCTTGAGATACGAAACAAATTTTGATATATGAGCATACAGCGGATGCGAGAGGCTGCTTATAAGAAAATGATGGGCACTGTATCTCTGGTCGAAACTCCCTCGTGTAATGTCTCTACGAGCCCTGGGTGGAGCGTTGCATTTTTTTTTTAGTCACTGCGAATGGCGGGAGGAGTATACAGTTGTGGTCAAAAGTTTACTTACACTTGTGAAGAACATAATGTCATGGTTCTCTTGAGTTTCCAGTTATTTCTACAACTCTGATTTTTCTCTAGAGTGATTGGAACAGATACTTCTTTGTCACAAAAAACATTCATGAAGTTTGGTTCTTTTATGACTATTATTGGTTAACAGAAAAAGTGATCAAATCTGCTGGGTCAAAAATATACACAGCAACACGAATTAGCAATTTTGGTGACTTAGAAAGTTGTGTCAGTGAAGTGAGCTTCTTAGCATGGCCTCTTAACTTCTTGTGAGTGATTATGAGTGATTACAGCTGGTGACGTCTCAGAGGCCATTTAAATAGGGCTCATTGGATCCAAACGCTCCAATGGGAAAGTCAAATGAGCTCAGCATGGATCTGAAAAAGCGAATCCCTGACTTGAACAAGTCAGGAAAGTCACTTGGAGCCATTTCAAAGCAGCTGCAGGTCCCAAGAGCAACGGTGCAAACAATTGTTTGTAAGTATAAAGTGCATGGCACTGTTTTGTCACTGCGACGATCAGGAAGAAAACGCAAGCTATCACCTTCTGCTGAGAGAAAATTGGGCACTGTTTTGTCACTGCCACGATCAGGAAGAAAACGCAAGCTATCACCTGCTGCTGAGAGAAAATTGGTCAAGAGGGTGAAGATTCAACCGGGAATCACCAAAAAGCAGATCTGCCAAGAATTACAAGCTGCTGGAACACAGGTGTCAGTGTCCACAGTCAAGCGTGTTTTGCGTCTCCATGGACTGAGAGGCTGCCGTGCAAGAAGGAAGCCCTTGCTCCAAAAGCGGCACCTTACGGCTCAACTGAAGTTTGCTGCTACATGGACAAAGATAAGACCTTTTGGAGGAAATTTCTTTGGTCAGACGGAACAAAAATCGAGCTCTTTGGCCACAATGCCCAGCAATATGTTTGGAGGAGAAAAGGTGAGGCCTTTAACCCCAAGTACACCATGCCTACCGTCAAGCACGGTGGTGGTAGTATTATGCTGTGGGGCTGTTTTGCTACCAATGGAACTCGTGCTTTACAGAGAGTAAATGGGATAATGAAGAAGGAGGATTACCTTTAAATTCTTCAAGATAACCTAAAGTCATCAGCCCGAAGATTGGCTCTTGGGCGCAGTTGGGTGTCCCAACAGGACAATCACCCCAAACACACATCAAAAGTGTTAAAGGAATGGCTAAATCAGGCTAGAATTAAGGTTTTCGAATGGCCTTCCCAAAGTCCAGACTTAAACCCCATTGAGAACTTGTGGACAATGCTGAAGAAACAAGTCCATGTCAGAAAGCCATCAAATTTAACTGAACTGCACCAATTCTGTCAAGAGGAGTGGTCAAAGATTCAACCAGAAGCTTGCCAGAAGCTTGTGGATGGCTACCAAACGTGCCTAATTGAAGTGAAAATGGCCAAGGGACATGTTACCAAATATTAGTGCTGCTGTATGTATATTTTTGACCCAGCAGATTTGATCACATTTTTCCTTTCACCCATAATAAAGTAAAAAAAGAACCAAACTTCATGAATGTTTTTTGTGACAAATAAGTATCTGTTCCAATCACTCTATCAGTGAAAAATCAGAGTTGTAGAAATAACTGGAAACTCAAGAGAGCTATGACATTATGTTCTTCACAAGTGTATGTAAACCTTTGACCACAGAGATCGTATGACGAGCTTCTCGTTACTCGAGCGGACGTTTCCCATTGAAATGAATGGAAAACAAATTAATTCGTTCCAACCCTCTGAAAAAACACCAAAAACAGGATATTGTTTTTTTTTTCACGACAACGCACTCGTAAACAGAACAAACAAATTTAAATTAACTTGGATTAATATATACAGACACACTCAAACATACGTTTAATGTAACTTCACACAAAACTGAATTCTAATTTTGTTTTCATCTTTTTTTTTTACCCCCGTTCTCTGGGTTAGTTGTTTGGCACGCGTCCACCCTCACGTTCGCTATCGATGGACTGTTTGCTGTTTTACTACGGATTCCCTTCAAAATATTCCGAAAATGATGCACACAAATGTCCTCACAATCGGATAACGCACGACCACTTGCCAACGAGAAGCAGTCTTCTATCAGCGATCGCTTCGCTGCTCATGGGAGCATCGGGGGCACTGGCTCGCGGCTCCCTTTTCTGGTCGCAACTGCTTTGAACGGCGCCTATGAGAAAGTTGCGACCGGGGATGCTGTTGCGGGAAGTTGCGAGCCAATGCCCCTGATGTTCTTATGAGCAGCGAACGAGAAGTAATATAATACGCCTCATATTAGATAATAATAACAGGAAATGCAACAGCTGAGCTTACCCACATATTGATTGTGGGTAATGATGTTTTATTCTGAGAAAGAGTGCCATTGCCTATCGGTGTTGTGTGCATGAGTATACTTCATTACCCAGAAAGCCCTCTTTTTTCCCGCGCATGCGCGTTGTGCGTTTCCTGGTCGCAACTCGTCTGACGAAATCGTTCGGTGCTCGTAGATATTATTATACACGAAAGAGATGCAAAAAAGACAGTGCCATGGCCACCTGGCTTGGTCGCATCACAAAATTTTGATCATATCTCGGGCGAATTATTCGATCAAAATTTCCGTCGTAAGACGAGAATATTGTATGACGAGCGGTCGTATGACGAGGTGTGACTGTATACTACTTCTCGTTGGCAAGTGGTCGTGCGGTATCCTATTGTGAGGACATTTGCGTGCATCATTTCGGGAATATTTTGAAGGCAAGACAAAAGCAAACAACCCTCGATAGGTTGCATCTGAAAGTCAGGGTGGAGGCGGGGCAAATAGAGCCAACCCGGGAGAAGAAAGGTATAAAACTTAATTTACTAAATTATAATTAAGTTTAGTGCAAGGTAAGATTACTTTTATTTTTTAGTGTCTCTGCATCGTAATCCAAGTTCATTTAAATTTGTTTATGTTACGAGCGCGTTGCTGTGCAAAAAGCCCCCCCCCCCTCTCCCCCTTATCTCTCTGTCTCTCTCTCTTTCCCCTCCGCGAAGTCTGTTTAATTTTAGTACTATTAAAGACATTTTAGTACTATTAAACCACTAGTTATTTGTTACTTTGTTAATAGATGGCGAATTAGAACAAATAAAAATGTTTTTCCAATCCAATATCCTGTTTTTGGTCTTAGAAGACTTAAATTGCTACTTGTATTTTTAAATTGCGAAAAATGTCTTTCCATTATTGAATGTCTCTTTTATATTGTTAGTTTAATCAATGTACATTCTTAATATTTCGGTCAAAATTTAATTATATGTTCGATTATGCTTTTAGGCTGAAGCAACACATCTATCGTTTGACCCACTGGAGTTGGTGAGTGGGGCACTGGACTACTATGGCCAAAGACCATGGAGACAAGGCTACCAGAGTAGGCGAAATATATATTTTACATTGTGCGGCAGGTTTCATTACTTTGACTTGGAACTTGCTTCAAATAATAAGAGTAATTACCACCTGTTTAATGAACACCTTTTAGTTTTTCAACAACCAACTATTATTAGCACCTAATATTTTCAATAGCTCAAGAGAGCATTAAGCTAACATTTCAGGTCAGGCATACTCATCGATAATACTTGCAAATGCTCAAAGCTTGAGTTTACACACTTGGAGAAGGTAAATAAATTCAATCACTCGTCTATTAGGATTCGACAGCAGTTTCTGGCCATCATAAAAATGTCAACTCTATGATGCACGCTTTGGATCCGACAGCCGTTTCTGGCCACCATAATGTCAACTCTCTACGATGCAGGGTTTGGACAAAAGTAGTGTGAGAATAATAACATAAAACATCCACCCATCCATAAATCACGCTTTATCGATTCCTGCTTTTTTCCTGTCGTGACGGAAAGACTCGACGAGACACAATGGTGCTGGATGCGCTGACCAAAGATGCCTTTCCGCGTCATTCACAAACGTCATTCTGGGAATAATTTCTGCCAGCGAGTTTCCAGGTGCGCACGCACACACACACACACACACATCCATCCGTACATCACCCTTTATAAGGATTAGATAATAGATAAAGCGTGATTTGATAATCATGTGATGCGACGTATCCACCACGGCAGAATGCCAAATTACGAGTCTAAAATTATCACTAATTTGGGTCTTTTGCCGGGAAAATGCACCTTATGGAGAAGCACTACCAATTTTGTCATACGCAGCTGGGTATGATGACAATTAGGCTTTTGTCGACTCAATGATGATGACAAAGCCTATGTCCGATTATTATCGTTATTATTACTTATGGATGGGTGGATGTTTTTATAATTCGTACATCATGTAAAAAACACGATTCATACATAAACTGTGCTTTCAGCTTTAACCAAAAAAAGTTGAGTTTACACACTTAGAGAAGGTGAAGAAATGCAATCACTCGTCTATTAGGATCCGTTTCTGGCCATCATAAAAAAATTCAAATCTCTACGTAGCATGGTTTGGACAAAGATAGCGAGAGAATCTTAAAATACACCCACCCACAAATCATGCTTTATAAGGATTATAGATCACAATAGTCTTACTTGGGATTGACAGTTTCAATTCTGAATAGATTAAACTAATTTAAATGAAATGTTTGGTAACCACAAAACATGTCCCAAAACTCTAAATCAAATTGGACCATATTCATTTATTATAATTATTTATTTCTTTTTTAATACATTTTTAATCCCAGTGATTCTATAATCGTGTAATTCCAATTTTAGGTATTGATCCTCCTGACCAAGACAAAGAAAAGAGAGGGATTTTGACATTACAGCTTCATGAAAGGGATGTTCATCATTCTGTAAGTACATGACAAAAGAACTGCCGCTCATTTCACTTCACTTATAAAGTGGTTGTGTATGTTTTTTTTAAAATACTAATTGATCTGCTTGTACAGGAGCTGATAATAACACTTCTTAGCAATGCTGTTGCCCAGTTTAAAAAATACAAATGCCCACGGATGAAAAGTCATCTGAGTGAGTACCATTTGCCGTTGTTCTTCCACCAATAAGTAATACTATTTAAGTAAGCACATATCTGCATCATCATCTAAATCAGGGGTCCCCAAACTTTTTCCTGTGAGGGCCACATAACCTTTCCCTTCTCTGATGGGGGGCCGGTGTCAGTTTGTAACAGAAAAAGTGTGACGATCGTAGGGGAGCTCAAAAAATTTATTGTTTTCCAGAAAGCCACACAACCAAATAACCCTTTCCAGGTTCTTTACAGAAAAAAGTCAGGAAACAAATAATAACACTATTAATGAAATAAATAATAACTAAATAACCCTCTCTGAGTTCTTCACAGAAAAAAACAGGAAATAAATAACACTATTTATGAAATAAATAATAACTAAATAACTCTCTCTGGGTTCTTCATAGAAAAAAAAAGCCATGGAACATTAACTTTCTGTTGTGCCATGCACAATCTTCTCCCTTTGCTCTGAAGTTTATGCACGACACCACAACCGTCATTACAGAATCCCACGACAACATTTTGCAGCACAGTGCTTGCTGGTGAATTTGGCAGTGGACTCGTAGCGGGGCGATGAGACCCCTTTTTTCCAACTCCCGGTTCATGCGTCCCATTATTAGACCGCGAGTTTCAGCCACCATGCTAGGAGCCCCGTCAGTCGTGATGCTAGCTAGCTTTAACCAGTCCAGGTCCAACTTCTCCATGGTTTGGCACACTTTGTCAAAAATATCCTCTCCTGTTGTAGTCCATTTGAGACTTTGGAGGGCTGCCAGATCCTTGCAAATCTCAAAATTTGCGCTAACTCCACGAATAAAAATGAGCAGTTGCGCTGTGTCTTGCACGTCCGTGCTTTCATCCAGTGCTAATGAAAAAAAGTCAAATTCTTTCGTCTTCTGCTGCAGCTGGGCATATACATTACTCCCGATTTCTTCAACGCGTCTGGCGATTGTACTCGCCGACAGACTTACGGCATTAAATGCATCTTTCTTCTCGGGACACACTTCCTCCACGACAACATCCATACATTTCTTAAAAAACTCTCCGTCAGTGAAAGGCTTACCGTTGCTTGCTATCAGTTTAGCAACCCGAAAGCTGGCCCGAACGGATGCCTGGTTCAGCTGAGCTTGGCGTAGAAATGTAGTCTGCTGAGATAATATTCCAACTTTTAGCTTTGAGAGTTTGTCTGCTCGTATTTGGCCTTGCACGCTATCGTACTTGTCTTTGTGACGGGATTCATAGTGCCGGCGAAGATTGTATTCTTTGAATACTGCCACCGTCTCTTGACAGATGAGAAAAACAGCCTTTTCTTTGCATTTAACAAAAAAATAATCGTTTGTCCACTGCAGGTTAAATACCCTGCATTCTGAATCAATTTTTCTCTTAACTAACCTTTTCGCCATTATTCCGTTCTCAAACTGGTTCCGGTTGCACAGTTTTTATATGCTTGAATAGCATCGCAATAGTGATGGCCCCAGGGCTCCGCCCTCACCTGCGATCGTCCAGATGTCTCGCTAACACTCTGCTCACGCATGCAACGGTGGAATGCCCGCATGCATCAAAGGCAAACACTCTCCCCGCGCGTGTCACCAAAGGAGCAATGCGAAGGCCCGCTTCACTGGGATGATTTGTGGGCTCAGCAGGGGTGCAATGAACCAAACACAAGATTAAAACGTCCCAGTCTTCAAGGCCAAATAGGAAAATAAATCCGATAGCGTCTCTGGTATTGTTCAGAGGGCCGGTCCAAATGTGCCGGCGGGCTGAACCCCCCCCCAAAAAAAAAAAAAAGTTTGGTGACCTAATCTAAATCTTGATCTAAATCAATGGTCCCCGTTTATCAATCACAAGCAGGGGGGTCCGGCAAAGCCTGCTTGTTTAGAACCAAAAGACAGTTGTTGCACTATAAAATAATTCTCTTTTGAGAAATGGGTTAGATGAGAAAGGAAAATTTCAGTTACACGCATAGCACAATTAAAATGTATACAATTATGTACAGGTATACAGAAGTAGGAGTATGCCTTTTAGGAAAAAGTAAGGAAAACTGACGGTCAATTTCAAGAGAAAGCATGATGAATTTTACCAATTTAAGTTATTTTTGTTAAAACGTTGTAAACCAAATTGAAAATATGACAAAAATAAAAACTAACAAAATAGTGGTCCTATTCTGTAGTTCATGCAACTAACTTCAAGCGTAAATGACTAAGGGGAAGCACTGCAGTGTGCACTGAAGGAGATATGTGTTTTTCGAATCTGCAGAGTGTAATGCTTAAAACTACCACAAGAGAGCAGCATGTTAACATATTTCAGGTCAGGCATATTATATACTATACATAATATTGATAATCCTTGAAAATGCTCTATTGAATGCTTTTATTGTCATTATACAGGTATAATGAGATTTAAAACTTTCACCACGTAGTGCACAAATAACAACAACAAACAGACAAATAAATAATCAATAAATAAGTAGTCCACGTGAGGTCAGCAGAGCGAGAGCGCACCACTCGCTGAGTTTGGACGCAACAACAAACAAACTTATAATCAATATATAGTAATGATAAATAAATAAGTGGTCAACATAATAAATAAGCAGGATAAGTAGTAGTAATAAGACTCAATTAGGTCCTAGGAGCAGAACTCGAGTTGACTATGGTGACAGCTCGTGGGAAGAAATTGTCCTTGAGTCTTTTTGTCTTTGCTGTCATGGCTCTGTAGCGCCTTCCAGATGGCAGGAGGTTGAAGTGGTGGAAGCCGGAATGCGTATTGTCTTTTATGATGCTCTCTTCCTTTCTAAGGCTCCGTAGGTGCTGGACAGGATTGATAGGGGGCAGTTGACGAGCTTTTAGGCTGTGTTGATCACCCTCTGCAGGTTGGTGCTCAGTTGCTCCTTCCTGAGTACTCTCCAGATATGTAGCCTCTGTTGCGCCTTCTTGACGAGTGCTGTGGTGTTTGTTTCCAAGTGAAATCAGCAGAGATGTGGAATCCCAAGAATTTGAAAGTCTCTACTTGCTCCACACATTCACCATTAATAGACAGGGGCGACGAAGCAGCCTTGTTCCGTTGAAAGTCAAGGATGAGTTCTCTGGTTTTGGAGATGTTCAGCGCCAAGTTGTTGTGATCGCACCACTTGCTGAGTCAAGGACCTCATCTCTGTAGGCCGTCTCATTCTTTCCCCTGTGACCATCCCCTCCACCGTTGTATCATCCGGAAATTTTACAATGATGTTCTCAGGGTGTGTGGGTCTGCAGTTGTGTCTGTAGAGTATTGGACTCACCACTCACTCTTGGGGTGAGCCGGTGCTGAGTGTCTGGGCAGATGAGAGGTGGCGACCCAGCTTCACATGCTGGGGTCGGTTGACCAGAAAACCCTCAATCCAGGAGGATGTGGAATGTGGGAGCCCCCAGCTTGGCCAACTTGGGATAAGAATGTCCAGTCTTATAGTGTTAAAGGCTGTGCTGTAGCCGATGAAAAGCATTCTGACATAGCTCCGTCTTTTCTCAAGGTGGCTCAGTGCAGAGTGGAAGAGCGGTGGTTATTGCATCTTCCGTGGATCTGTTCGGCCGATAAGAAAACTGATGCGGGTCGTGGATGAGGGGAAGAGAGGCTTTGATGTGTTTCAGTACCAATTTTTCAAAGCACTTAGTAATGATTGGTGTGAGAGCTACTGGGCAGGAGTTGCCCAGATTGTAGATTGTTATCGCGTGACTTATTGGGTACTGGGATGATGGTGGCTGATTTCAGACAGGCTGGGACGGAGGCTTGTTTTAGTGAAAGGTGGAAAATGTCTGTAAAGACTTGTGCTATTTGGTCCGCGACGAGGCAAGGAAGCAGGTCGGTCTGGCAGGCGTCCGCGCCGGCCGGTGACGAGGCGTCGGGGTGGCCGATCCGGCGGGCGTCTGCGCCGGCCGGTGACCAGGCGTAGGAGAGGCCTACCCGGCGGGCGTCCGCGCCGGCATTTGAAGAGGAATGGGAATAGTCGGTCCGCCGGGCCTCCGCGCTGGTCCTTTAAGTGCTGGCCAAGCCCCCTGCCCTTAACAGACACCAGAATCTTAGAAAGGTCGTCGGGCACCTTACCCTGGCTGCTCGGGGGGGCGCCGACCCCCTCAGGCAGGAACTGGGCGGGCAGGAACTGGTCGGGCAGGAACTGGGCGGGCAGGAACTGGGCGGGCAGGAACTGGGCGGGCAGGAACTGGGCAGGCACGAACTTGGCAGGCAGGAATTTGGCAGGCAGGAACTAGGCGGGTCAGCCGACACTGGAAACCTGGTTTGTGGCTCCGGCACGGTTGCGATTGGCGGCCCAGCTGGCAAAGGGAGTATTTTGCGTGGCTTTGGCACGGGAATACGGGAAGCTTGGACGGGTGAGGTCGAGCGAGGAGCTTGGATGGGCGTAGTCGAGCAAGGCGTCTGGACGGGCGAGATCGAGCGAGGAGCTTGGTCGGGGGCTCGAGCGTTCGGGCCCTCCTTCGGCTTCTCCCTGTGGCTCGGCGCTCGCTGCCTCCTACGGGAGGACGGCACAGCACGCCGGCTGCCACGTGGTGGGTAGCCCATTGTAGATGGCCAGTCGACACGGGGAAAAACCTTGCTGCTGTGCCTCCCCACAAAGACCAGACGGGCAGTGTTCGAAGCTCCTACCTGAGCCTCCCCGCCGGCGCCACGTGGTGGTCCATTGTAGATGGACAGCCGACACTGCAAATCCTGGTTGGGGTAATCCAGGTCGGAGTAATTGGAGAAGGAGTCGGGGCCAACGTCCTCCGGGGGGGTGTATCGAAGTCCGAATCGGCTGAGGAAATCACAGTCCGAGTCCGAATCTCCAGCCCACGTATCAATTAGCTCCCGGTCATCCTCACAATCCGAAAAATCTGAGTCCCAACCGACAAAGATTCCTACGGGGCCGATGGCGGCTGGGGATTCTCGCTCCATTGAGGAAAAGAATCACTGGAGTTTGAATTCAGATAACTCTGGCGATGAACAGGGGGCGTCGGAACTTGGGTATGCTCACTTAGCTGTGCTAGCAGCCCAGTGCGACGGAGTGAGCGAAGGGTCGGTTTATAGGTGAAACTTGATCTGGGGCGTTCGACCAGGGCTGATGGAGGCTCAGAATTACCTCCTAGTCGGGATTCTTCCGCTGCCAGAACGTCTCTGAGGTGCCCACACCACGGCGTATTCATTATAAATTCCCTAGAAGATTTTGGGGAACTTCCCGCTGAATTCATGTGGTCAGTGGGATTTGAGCTGGGTGGCTGGCGTCGACGAGAGCGTCGGCGCGAGCGTCGCTGGCTTCCGGCTGGGTCCATTTGGTCGGATCGTTCTGTTATAATCTCGCCGAGACGTCGTGGCGCGATCGGGGGGGATTTGGACCCAGTAGCGAGGAAGCAGGAGGAGGAGAGACGAACTGAGCTCATGATAGTACTTTTAATGACTCAACACGCCTTACAAAATAACAAGGACTTGTACATCCCAGAACGAAACAAAACCGGAGAATAGTACCTTTGCAGCGATGTATGCTGTAACACGCAGGACGATCCGACAATCACTTCCGTGGTGCTTAAATACCCACATCAGGAAGTAATCAAGGATCACTCGCAGCTGCTCTAACCTAACGGCAAGCCAGGAGAAACAAACGAGCCGCTCCTGACAGATTCCATCTTTGGCGAAAGCTCGAACAACAGTGCTGGCCGACACTTGAGCCCAGTCATCCACAATCCTTTGTAACTTGCGAAATGCATTACTCCCAAGGCCTTGATTCTCCTCGCTGTTATATCGGCATTGGCAATTCATTCTGAATCATCACGTAACTTGTGCGACGCTCCCTGCCTGTACCACTATGTCGGCCATCCGGCACTCATCACTCCCGAGCTGTTAGCAAAGCTGTTAAATTGTGTTCGATCTATGGCTTCAGTCCATTTTCCAAGCGTTCACACCCGCATTCTGTTGTCATTCACGTCAGGCATTCCCTCTGTATAGCTCTAATATGCCGTTTCTTTGAGTATTGAGTGTTTTGAGGGTTAAAAGCGCTGCGAGCGCATGGAAGTCAAATGCCTAGCCACTCCCCTGGGATGTTTTGAATGGATTTACCGTAATGTTTGGAATGCGTGGGGAGGCTATTTTTAGGGTGAACGTCCGCTGGGTTGATCGCAATAAGTAGCGTGGCGGCAAGAAGTGCACAGACAAGGCGCACCGACCGATTGGGCGCATCGACCATTTGAGAGAAAATTTTAGACTTAAGTGCGCCCTATAGGTGTGAAAATACGGTAACTTGGCGTCCGGTGTGATGTAGACAGCAGTGATGATAACAACGGCTATCTCTGGGCAGAAAGAAGGGTAAGCACTGACATTAATTGTATGTCTGGGGAACAGTGTCTGACCAGAACAGTGCTATTGTCATTCACATAAATGCAAAACACACCACCTCTTTTTTTCCTGAGTCGCCTGAGTCCTGTCTGATATGAGTAGTGTGCGGCATACTAGCTGCAGCACAGTAGCGTCGGGTATTTGTGGGTGTAGCCACGTCTCTGTGATTTTTAGCATGGAGCATTCGCGAACGTAGCGATTAGCAGCGAGCTCTAATTCCAAATCGTCCGTTTTGTTCACAATGGATCTGACGTTTGAGAGATATATGCTTGGCAGCGGAGGTCTGAGTGAGTGTTTCTTGAGCTTACACATTAAGCCCTCGCGACAGCCGCGCTTCTGTTTTCTTTTCCGACGCCTTTTCTTTTGCCGACCAGTTCCGATAACAAACTATGGGGTCGCCTCTAGGGTCGTGATATCCTCCTGTATGTTATGTTCCTGGTGAAAGTCGCTAGAAACCTTATTTCCCTGCTGGTTACCGATGTTTAATAAGTCCAAACGGTTATAGCTAAATTTAAAGTCCGGTTTTGATGAACAATTTGCGACATGACACACAAAACACATGAAAAGAGTGCACAAGAAGAGTAAAATAAAGGTAAAGTCATTATTGGACATATTGCACCTCGCAACACTGTCATCATTCTTCACCGTAACTAAAAAGGTATATAGTACTTTAGGATGAATATATAAAGTGAGTTTGTTTTTGTTTATTACTAATGGATGTGTCCTCTTCCATCACACAAGCTGCCCTGACTCTCTGAGACTACTTAAACTCTCGTGTTGGTCGCAGTAAATCTAAGCCCACCCTGCCTGAAAGTTAATTGGCTAGTTTTTCTAACTGAACCTATAAAAACGCTCTTTGACAAGTGCTCACATTGACAGACACACACATCATGCACAGCTCTCTCCTTAAATAATATACTAATAAGCCTTTCACAATATGCAATGAATCAATTTATCGCACGGTAAATAAAATAATTTTCACAGATGCTCTTGGCACACGTGTATTTAAATTTTGCGTATTTATTGCATGAGACTAAAGTTCTGTTAACACTTTAGTCATTAAAACACTGCAGAAATAGAATTCAGACATACAAAATAAAAATAAACATTTACATTAGACAGAGTGAAGCGTTAACATTTGTATATTGAGGCTTATAGTAAAAAAACTACCGTTAGGTAATACCAATCTAAATTGTTCAGTACATTACTGAACAATTTAGATTGGTATTACCTAACGGTAGTCTTCTCCAACATGCAATCTTCAAAGTTCAAACGTTATCCTTCATGTCACCAACATGAAAAGTCACTAGTTTACAGCATTTAAAAAAATGCAAAACATAAACTTAAATGTAAGTTTACAACTGACGCCAAATAAGCTTCCAGTTTGCAGCAAGCGCGCCTTCTCTTGAACGTTTAAAAATAAGAGCATTTATGTTCAACAGAAATGCAAATGTCTGCAGGTTCTCTCAGATTTTCCAGATAGCTTTTAAGTGACTGTCATAATGAAAAATCTTATCAACATCAAATAGTTTGGCTTAAAAATATGTAACATGCACACTTAGCAAAGACAACATTTAGTCTTTTATGCAGTCGAAGGCAAAGTTTAAACACTCGTGTGCCGAGAGGACGCACAGGGACACGGCTACAAATGACATCCGAGAAAATAACCACCTCCATTTCTATTTGTCGTGCGATAAATTGATTTATGGCATTCGCGACAGGCCTTGCTCTGCTTTTTTTCATGTGTTTATAGTTCATTTGAAGATCATTCTGTTTATAAATAAAACTGTCTCCACTGGCATCAATTTTGCTTATACTTGTTCATTTTTTGTGTTTCTGTAGTGGTGCAAATGGGAGAGGAATACTTCCATGCTCAAGATTATGCAAAAGCCCTTAAGTATGTCAATAGGTTTAATGGGAATGCCATTATCGAAGGCGAACTATTTGTCATTTTTCTACTCTATTTTCATTGGATGTTAACCACGGAGATGTATGTGCTTGTTTTTTAGACTGTTGGACTATGTGATGTGTGACTATCGCACAGAGTGCTGGTCTGAAATCCAGACAACCATATTAACCACAGCTCTGCATTGTGCCTATCTGATGGCCAGTGTTAAAAATTACATCGTATTCTGTATGGAGCTACTGGGAAGAGGTAAGCCATGTTTGTACTCACAATATTAAATCCATAGACATTATTAGAGATCGACCGATAAAGGTTTTTCAGGACCGATACCGATTATTAATAGTAAAGGCTCACTTCCACCTTCCCCAAGTTTTTAAAAGGAACCTCTCTAGGATTTTTTGCTTTTGTCTCCCCTTCAAAATATCAAGAAAATGACGCACACAAATCTCACAATAGAATAACGCACGACCACTTGCCAACTTATCTGGGTATTGTCGAGGCAGCTCCGGCACACATGTTTTTCGATTATTTCGTGCTTAATATCGATTGTCATCATGCGCCTTTTCTTCGCACTACCCTTCACCTGCTTGCTTTGGACCCATTGTTTTACCTTAATTCTGCACTGACTAATGCAAAAAAACACGGAAAAAATGCAACGCTCCGCCCAGTGCTCGTAGATATCTTTACACGGGGGAGATGCGGTGAGAAAGACAGTGCGCTGAAATCATAAGCAGCCTCTCGCGTCTCGGCCACCTGGCTGTCTCGTATGCTCGTATCTCAAGGCAAATATCTGCTCGGAATTTTACTCGTAACTCAAATTGCATGTTGGGGCACTCAAATGTCAAGGTATTACTGTACACTTTTTGATAATTGTATAGGCGCGAAAACATGTATTGTGGTAGTAATAATGGGGTGATCCTGCTTCGCGTTTTTTTGTTTATCGCGGCCTTGTCTGGTCTACAGTAACCACCATATTCGAGGGATTACTGTATTTACAGGCTCAAAAGGTGTAAAACCCAGGTGGGGTTTACCTCTGGCCAAGAAATGTTTTATTTAAATAGTTTGTCTTCTGTTTCAGCTTCTACACTGAAGAAGGAGCAAAAATTAAGGATTGAGCAGAATCTGGTACTAGTTATGAAGGTGTGTGTGTGACATATTCATTCATTCTCCAAAATGCTTATCCTCAAGTGTTTTGAGGGTGCTGCAGCCTATCCCAGCTGGCTTTGGGCACCGGGGGGGCGACACCCTAAAATAGTGGCAGGCCAATCGCAGGACAGAAGGAGACGGACAACCACTTACACTCATAACTAGTGACAATTTACCCTGCATGTTCGTTGGAATGTGGGAGGAAACCGGACTACCCGAGAAAACCCATGCAAGCCCAGGAGAACATGCAAACTCCACACAGTGAGGGTTCACCTCGGATCACATCATCGACCCCCAGAACTATGAGGTCCACGTGCTAACCACCTTGTGTCTGACATTTTCAACAATTACATTTTGTTTTGGGAATAATATTAAAATGTTTACGTTTAGTATGTGTGAACATTTAAATATCAAGGGTGACCCAAAGAAAGTTACTGAAGTGCATATTGGCATACATGCAAGACAGCAACCTTGAGCTAGTAAACACTCATGATTTTAGTAACTATAGTTAATTCAGGATGAAATTAATTGTATTCCAGCTGACATGGTGCAATGAGGAGTCTCAACAAATTTTAAGTATTAATTCGTACAGAAAGACAGTCAGAAGGAATTAATTTTAAATGAATGAAAATTCTACCATTTTTTAAAAATGGTATAAAGGTTTATTTTACTATGAGAAAATGTTTTGGTTGTTGTTAAAAAAATGTGTGTGTGTATGTATATATAGGCAGAATGACAACAATTTCCATTTCATTAGAACAAGATACCTGATGCTGAGCCTCAGTGTGATGAAGTTTCAGCTAATGCAGCATGGTCACGATGGAATGAATGCATCACGTCTGGTACCTCGAATGAATTAACTATTCATGTGCAGGACTACATACCATTCAGTAAGTAAAAACAAAGCAAACGATGAAACACACAAATGATATGTTACCAAAGTAATTTTACATACAGATAATCTTTGACTTATGTTCGTTCTACTATACATATATCGGGACCTGGATTTGTATTCACCATATCTATCAATACAAATTTTACTGCAAGAGTAAAGTAATAATTACAGTAAATCTATGTATGCAAAATATTTTAAGCTATTTTTTGTATTATCCGTACCTGTTTATTGTGGGTAAGGGGCAAGCTAAACACTAAACTGATCGCTAGCCAGCACACAATTAGATAAACAGCTTTTCATATGTGGAACTGGAGCAGTTGAACACATTCAATTTTCAAACATTATTGTTTATGGGATGTGGAAGGAAACCAGAGTAAACCTATATCACAGGATTTAAACCCAAGATCTCAAAACTGTGAGAGAGATGCTCTGTCACCGCATCATCAGTAATTCATATGAAAAATGTAAACAAAAGCCAAAATAAAAAGGAATAATTCCTTACATGTACTACGGTGGGTGTGCCCTACAGCTGACAGACGACCAGTCTAGGGTGTATTCTGCCTTTTGCCGTAAGTCAGCTGGATTAGGCTCCAGCAACCCCACAACACTTTCGAGGATGCGCGCTATGGAAGATGAATGGATGAATGCATTACGGTGGTTTATTTTTCATACTAGAAGTTATCTTTGAAACAAAATTAAGATGCTATGCCAATCAGTTTATTACATGCCATTGGACCACATGGCAAAAAAGGAGGTATATAGTGAGTGGCAGAAGGAGTGGGGACTGTGGCGATCAGAAAATTGCAGTGTTACATTTTTTCATGTAATTGTTGTCTCACATGGGGAATCAAAGTGAAATTTAAGTAAAAACTGAGTGGAATTTGTTATAAAATGTAGAGGAACCTGCCCCTTGTCTGCTAGCAAGTAGCACACAAGCTGTTCCAGCACTCTTGACTTAGAATGAAACTGTTGTCCAGAAATACTGAGGTCCAGAAATATGTGTAGTGCTGTATAATAATATGATCATAACCACAACCTATGGCTTCACTCATCGATTCACCTGGTTGGTTGAGCTGCCTCGACAGAGAGTTCTCCATAAAGTGGCAACCTTTATATTTTTTATTCACTCATTTTCTGAACCGCTTATCCTTACAAGGGTCGCGAGTGTTGCTAGAGCACATCCCAACTGACTTCAGGGTGTTCCTTGCCTGGTGCCCGAAGTAATGGCCAGCCAATCACAAGGCACCAGGAGACTGACAAGGATTCACGCTCACCTAGGGGCAATTTATAGTGTTCAACCAGCCTACATGCATATTTTTGGGATGTGGAAAGAAACCGGACAACAAGCAAACTCCACACAGTGAGGGCCTACCTGGGATCGAACCCTTGACCCCAGAACTGTGAGGCCAACGTGCTGACCTCTCGTCTACCGGGCCAAATTGTCGTGACGTAACGGCGCCGTCAACGTACAGGTTTTTTCTGCATGCCGTGTTTTTATGCGCATATAAGATGTACCCTCGATTCAGTCAGCATTTTTTTGTCCGACAAAATTGGCGTATATGCGAGTAAATACGGTATTTCTCCTTACTTTTTTTGTGTCCAGTTCCTACTAGGTTGTGTCTTTTGACTAGTTTTTTTTTATTCTTCATGTTCAGGAGATGTCAGTCTTGCTATATTCTGATCTCCATGTCCACGGGTTGTTGCTTTTTGCTATAGGGACCTGTAGTTTGCCAAAAACGGAAAGTACTTAAGTCTGTTCTCTTAGGAAGTATATAAAACATCATACAAAATTATCTTAACAGCGTCCCCTCTAATCTTTAAAAATGTCATCTTTAGTCAAGTACACAAGTACAATTATCTCATCTCATCTTTTCCACTTATCCGAAGTCGGGTCGCGGGGGCAGCAGCTCAGCAAGTAAGCCCAGACTTCCCTCTCCCCAGCCACTCCATCCAACTCTTCCAGGAGTATCCCAAGGCGTTCCCGGGCCAGCCGGGAGACATAGTCTGCCCAGCTTGTCCGAGGTCGACCCCATGGCCTCCTCCCGGTGGGACGTGCCCGGAACACCTCCTGAAGGAGGTGTCCAGGGGGCATCCTGAACAGATGCCCGAGTCAACTCATCTGGTTCCTCTTGTTCCGGAGGAGCAGCTGCTCTACTCCCAGCCCCACCCGGATGACTGAGATTCTCACCTTATCTCTAAGGGAGAGTCCGGACATCCTGCGGAGGTAACTCATTTCAGTCGCTTGTATCCGGGATCTTGTTCTTTCGGTCACGACCCACAGCTCGTGACCATAGATGAGGGTGGGAACATGGATCGACCGGTAAATAGAGAGCCCCGCCTTTTGGCTCAGCTCCTTCTTCATCACGACAGATCGATGCAGTCGCCATCACTCCAGACGCTGCACCCATCCGTCTGTCAATCTCCCGCTCCATTCTTCCCGCACTCGTGAACAAGAGCCCAAGGTACTTCAACTCCTTCACCTGGGGAAGTACCTGATCCTTGCCACCATTTCCGACTGAGGACCAGATTTGGAGGTGCTGATTCTCATCCCGACTGCTTCACACAAGGTTGCAAATCGTTCCAGCGCGAGTTGGAGATCACGGCCTGATGAAGCCAACAAAACCACATCATCTGCAAAAAGCAGGGATGCAATACTGAGGCTACCAAACCGGACCCCTTCAACGCCACGGCTGCGCGTAGATATTCTGTCCATAAAAGTTATGAACAGAATCGGTCACACAGAGCAGCCCTGGCGAAGTCCAACCCCCACTGGAAACGGCTCCGACTTACTGCCGGTTACGCGGACCCGACTATGACACCGGTCATAAAGTGACCGGACCCCGCGTAACAGGGGTTCCGGAACCCCATACTCCCGTCGTACGCCCCACAAGATTGCCCGGGGGACACAGTCCACAAAGCACATGAAGACTGGTTGGGCGAACTCCCATGACCCCCCAAGGACCCTGCTGAGGGTGTAGAGCTGATCCACTTCCACGGCCAGGACGAAAACCACACTGCTCCTCCTCACTCCCTTCCAGGTCTCACTCTCATTGCCAATGTGAGCATTGAAGTCCCCCAGTAGAACGAGCGAGTCCCCCGAAGGGGCAATCTCCAGCACCCCCTCCAAGGACTCCAAAAAAGGTGGGTACTCTAAAATGCAGTTTGGTACATACGCACAAACAACAGTCAGGTCTAGGATTAGGAAGTCCACCCACCTGAAGACGGAGGGAGGCTACCCTCTTGTCCACCGGGGTAAACCCCAAGATACAGGCACCGAGCCGGGGGGCAATAAGTCTCCCCCCACCTTCTCGGCGCCTCTCACCGCGGTCAACCCAAGCTGTGCGTAGAGCCGGAATTTCGCAACCTCACACACTAGCTCAGGCTTTTTCCCAACCAGAGAGGTGACATTCCACGTTCCATGAGACAGTTTCTGCAGCCGGGGATCGGACCGCCAAAGATCCCTCCTGGCTGCAACCCAACTTTTGGCACACCCGACCTCTTTGGCACATCTCACAGGTGGTGAGCCAATGTGAGGGGGAACCCACGTCGCCTCTTCTGGCTGTGCCCGACCGGGCCCCATGGATATAGGCCCGGCCACCTGGCGTTCACCATCGCGACCCTCCTCTGGGCCTGGCTCAAGAGTGGGGCCCCCTGATCCGCGTCCAGGCGAGGCAAGACGTCGTCCAATAATGTTGCTCATCATAAGAGGTCTTCTGAGCCATTCTTCGTCTGGTCCCTCACCTCAGACCAGTTTACCATGGGTGACCCTACCATGGGCACAATGCCCCAGACAACATAGCTCCAAGGATCATTGCGACACACAAACCCCACCACCACGATAATGTAATGATTCGTCGGTGGGGACAATTATCAAGAAGTGTATTTATTGTTAAAATTATAGGCATTTGAATAGATTGTAACGTTTTATTTTCTCAATATAATCTATATATTACAAAATGTAAATACTTTAAGTACTGAACTCACAGTGAAAATATTTTTTGTCCCCTTGATTTAAATAAAAACAAAAAAACAAAAAAACTGGTGTTTAGGAGCTTTAGACCAAGTGCTCTTCCTTTAGATTTCAGAGGCATTGGATCATCGATGGAATATTGTGATCAGCAGTGAAACTAGGGAAAAGGTAGACGATAACTTAAAGAAGTGAAGTACTGGTCTAGAAAAGAGAGGATTGAAGGCGAGCAGGTGTAAAACATAATACATGTCGTGTGTGTAAATGAGATGGATAAAGTACAAAATGTAGATGACTTCAAGTACCCAGGGTTTACAATTCAGGGTAAAGGAAAATGAAAGAAAATAACTACGGGAGAGTGGTGAGGCAAGCCATGAGAATAACTTGGAGAGAGTAGCTCAGGAAAATGACAGGAGGTGGAGCAATATGTCGCAGAGCTGAAAATACTCAGGTCGTCTTTAGGCGTTACCAGGTTAGATAGGATTAGGAATGAGAATCTAAGAGGGACAGTGAAGGTTAGACGTTTTGGAGACAAGGTCAGAGAGATCAGACATAAATGGTTTAAACATGGACTATATTGGTAAAAATATGTTAAAGTGAAATAACCAGGGCTAGAGGTCGACCTAGGAGAAGAGCCATTCATCAATGATGAATAGGACGGGGTGCATTTATAGAAACTAGATAAATAAGTCTGAAGCCTTCATCACTTTTGTAGATGGATGTTATGCCGGCAAAGGCTTTGCCCTGTCTGTCGCGTCATCAACTCTTTACACCAGGGGTGCTCAATACGTCGATCGCAAACCACCAGTCGATTGCTAAGGTACTATTGGTAGATTGCATGACAGTAAGATTTGATCCAGTAATAAAATACAATAAAACTTCGAGACTTAAGCTGGGAAACAGCGCCGTCGCGAGTCCAAGCATGAGTATTACCTGCCTACACTACGGCTCCATAATGGCATCAGGAATATCATCAGCATAAATAACTGCTGAGCTTTGTCATTGGCGAAGAAAAAAGGGTAGATCGCGCTAAATTGGCTCCTTGAAAAGTTGATCTTTGAGCAAAAACGTTTGCACACCCCTGCTATACATACTTCCTCGAAAAAAAATATTAGATTTTTGTCACTAACTTTGTTTGGACTGTAGTTGACGTACTTTCTCATTATTGGTACTCAGTGAATTAATTTATCTGAATAACCCACTGAAATTTAAACCTCTCTTGAATGTCCGGTTGGGGGGTAGAATGTAGTGCTTGTCAGTCACCCTTTGTAAATAAAATGTTTTCTTACTCTTTATAAACTGACTTTCTAAAGAAACTTCTGAAATCCCTGTCTCCTTTCTGCCCAGTTCAATGTAAGGCCAAATTCCAGTCTCCCAGTTTCCATGTCGATGAAGTCATTCAACTCCAGGTGTTTCTGAGAACCGACTGTCCTAATCCTGTATCATTCACCAAGCTGGCTGTCAGCCTCAGCAATCAGGTACAATTTGCAATGGCAATAAATGCATATGCACATGAACCAACTTTCGAGGGGCAATGTTCTTGTGTTACCCGCTTACAAATGATCATTTTATCGTTCAGTGATTTACACGTTGAATAAATATTGTACAAATTCAGATGTATAGACAAAAGAATTGACACAAATTACAGTAATACCTTGAGACACGAGCCTAATGCTTTCCAGGACCGAGCTCGTATTTCATTTTACTCGTATCTCAAATCAAATTTGCCCATAGAAAATAATAAAATTCAAATTAATCCGTTCCCACCCTCGGAGAGGCTGAGGGTGAGGGAAAGGGAGATGGAGAGGGAGAGGGAGAGGGTGAGGGAGAGGGAGAAGGTGAGGGTGAGGGACGGGGAGAGGGACAGACAGGGACGGACAGACGGGAGGGG